>NC_142228.1:1350000-1650000 GCF_049639895.1 Pseudopodoces humilis
GGATAACCCAGGAGAGGCGGATCCAAGCGGGATAAACCACCCTGGGATAACCCAGGAGAGGCAGATCCAAGCCGGATGAGCCCTTCCCAGGTTCTGAACTGACCGCTTGTCGCCGTCCTTGCAGTTGGGGCAGGTGCAGGCCATCCTCCTCCTCTTCTCTCCCGGCTGGACATCCCCGGACAGCGCCTGCTCCATCTGCAGCTGGATCTGGGTGGGGCTCAGCCCGCTGATGGTCACGTTGTTGCCGGACACGTTCTGCACCGTCAGCTGCTGCTGGCCTGGGGAGGGATAAAGGGGCAGTCAGGATCCATCCACGCTCCTCCCAGCGGACCCTCTGGAGCAGGGAATATCCCAAATTTATCCCCGCATGCAGCACAGCCCCCTTTGCCACGTGCCGCTCCCGGTAAGTCCCTTTTTTCTGAATATACTGTGCGGTTTTTCAAAGTTTTCAAAGTTTTCAAAAGACCCTTTTAGGGGGGCAGGGAAAAAAAGGGCTCAAAGAGGAAACAAAAAAGAAACTTTGAAAAAACGTGCAATATATTGAGCAAAAAAACGGGACTTACCCCGCAGCCTAAGGGCCGCTCCAGGCTCGGGCGTCCCTGGCAGCCGTGACGGGGGCTGGAAAGAAGAAGACGGGGTCAGCGTCAGCAAGCGGGATCGGGATTGGGATTGAGATCGGGATGGCTGCTCCCAGGGCAGCAGCAGGAAGAGGAGGAGGAGGAGAACAAATGGGATTTGGCAGCGGAGGAGCAGAGGCAGCAGGGAGGGAGTGCAGGCAGAGCGAGGGATCCGCCGGCGGGGAAGCGCGAAGCCGAGGGATTGGGAGGAGGTGGGAATGTCCTGGCTGAGGCCTGGCTCAGCTCGTCACACCCGTGGGCAGCAGGTCCTACCGGTCCCCTCCACATTCGTTGGGATCTCTAATTAAATCACACCCCCCCCAACCCCCAAAAGCCAATCCCGGGAGAACGGCGGAGCGGGAAACCGCGCCGGGCCGGGATTTCTGCTGACGCCTGGCGAGGAGGAGCAGATTCCCGGTGCCAAAGCCAGCTGCTGGAAAAAACCACGGCAGGCAGCAGGACTGGCTGGCTCAGGAAGGAGATAAAACTCCCCGCAGACACAGCTCCCTCCCCTCGGCTCCTTGGGAAGGGTTTGGCCCTGGAATGGGGACAGGGAGGTGACATTCCTGGGATCAGGAGCAGCGGGGCTGTGTCTGGCTGGGTTTGGGCTTTAGGGAGATCCCTGGAGTGAGGGGTTCACCCTCTGGAATGGTGATCCCTGGAGATGGAAGGACGGAGCTGTGTGTGTGAATGTGCCTCTCCCGGCTTTGGGAACTTGGGAGAGTTCCTCATTCCAAAGGGATGCAGGAGGTGTTCCAGTCCCGGGACCGGGATCTGGAATGGGATCCAAGGGAGGTGTTCCAGTCCCGGGATGGGGATCTGGAATGGGATCCAAGGGAGCAGTTCCAGCCCTGGGATGGGAATGGGATCCAAGGGAGGTGTTCCAGCCCTGGGATAGGGATCTGGAATGGGATCCAAGGGAGGTGTTCCAGCCCTGGGATGGGGATCTGGAATGGGATCCAAGGGAGGTGTTCCAGCCCTGGGATGGGGATCTGGAATGGGATCCAAGGGAGGTGTTCCAGCCCTGGGATGGGGATCTGGAATGGGATCCAACCTGTCCCTCTGCCTGGCTGGGTCCTAGTCCTCTGGAAAAAAGGCATCCCAAGGATTTGGACACAGAGCTGAGGAGGGAACAGAGCTGGGCTGGGCTCCCAGGAAACCTCAGGTGCTTCCTGGGTTGGGCAGGCAGCCATCCCTGTTATCCACAGCTCTCCGGGATGTGCTTGGAACCACCCGAAGGGCACTTTGGGAAACACTCCAGAAGGTGCTGACACTGCAGAGCCCCTCGGGATCCCATCTGATCTGATCCGGGGAGGATTCCATCCCACATTCCCATCCTTGGGAAGCTCAGGGAGCTGCTCGCTGTCCCCGTCCTCCCTCAGGGGCACGAGGGATTTGATTTAATCTGATCTGATCTGATCTGGTCTGATCTGATCCGAACCAATCTGACCCGATCCGGGGACGATTCCATCCCACATTCCCATCCTCAGGGAGCTCAGGGAGCTGCCCACTGTCCCTGGCCTCCCTCAGGAGCACAAGGGATCTAATCTGATCTGATCCGAACCGATCTGATCCAATCCAGGGAGGATTCCATCCCACATTCCCATCCTTGAGAACCTCAGGGATCTGCTCACTGTTCCCATCCTCCCTCAGGAGCACAAGGGATTTATCTGATCTGATCCGAACCGATCTGACCCGATCCGGGGACGATTCCATCCCACATTCCCATCCTCAGGCAGCTCAGGGAGCTGCTCACTGTTCCCATCCTCCCTCAGGAGCACAAGGGATTTGATTTGATCTGATCTGATCTGATCCAAGGACGATTCCATCCCACATTCCCACCCTCCCTGAGCTGCCCACACCCTCTCCCATCCCCAAGTCCCGCCACCCACCTCCGGTGTTGGTGATGGTGACGGGGACTCCCTGCACCTGGACGCCGTTGATGTTGATGGTCTGCATGGCCTGGGCAGCTGCCGCCAGCTGTGCCGCGTTCAGGCTCAGGATGCCCCCGGCCGGGGCGATCTTGGGCAGCGGCCGCTCCTTGCGCGGGGCCGGTTTGCGGCCGGCGCCGGGGCCGGGGCTGCGCGACGCGGGGCTGCCGCAGGACGTGCCCAGAGGTGGAGGCACGGGCACGGAGGAGGTCTCCTGGAGCAGCATGGTCTGCAGCTCGCCAGAGGGGGTCTTGAAGTAGATCTGGAGGAGAGGAAGGAAGGTTTGGGATTTGGAGGGGTTTTAAAGGTTGTCTTGTTTTAACTGCCAGGGATTTCTTCTGCTGGCTCAGGGTGCTGCAAGCTGGGCTTGGACACTGCCAGGGTGGGGCAGCCGCAGCTTGTCTGGGAAATGCATCCCAGCCCCTCCCCAGCCTCACCGGGAAGTAAACCTGGACTTTTGTGCGTCTCCTGGAGAAAGGAGAAAGCTCCTGGATTTCACCCAAGGCAACACAAAGACACCAACCCCTCTCCCACCTCCCCTCGTGTCCCGGGAGCTCCCTGGCTCATCCCAACCCCAGCCGTGGCACTGGGGAGGTTTCAGGGACACCGAGCTCCTCCAGATCCTATAAAAGCAGGTGGAGCTCCTAAATCCCTGCAGAGGGAACGGCCGCGCTCCCAACATCCAGGGAATTCACTCAGCAACAGCCAAACCACAGCGGGAACGTCTCACAAAACCCTCCAGCTCCTAAAACCCCAGCAAAACAACAGGGCAGAGATTCCAAGGAGGCTGTACCTGGGTGGGGGTGGGCTCGGCCGCCTGGATCTGGAAGTTCTGGGAGGATTTCTGGGGCACGGTGGGCAGCGTGGCCGAGGCGGCCTGCACCACACGCAGCGCCTGCTGCGGGATCTGCACCACCTGCGACTCCTGCTTGGGCTGCACCACCTGCACCTGCTGCACCACCGCCGGCTGCCCCGAGCCGGGGCTCTGCACGATCAGCAGGTTGTTACCGGCTTGGATGATGTTCTCCGCCGTGGTCTCGATCAGCACCGTCTCCACCTGCTCGGCCACGGCCACGGCGGCCGGCTGGGCGGGGGACAGAGCCTTTTTCCGAGGTTTTTTGCCGGGTTTGGAAGGGCTGTCCGTGAGCAGCTGGGCCTGGCCGCCCGCCTCGGAGCTCACCAGGTTGTTGACGGGCAGGGTCAAGGTGACGTTGCCACCCCCGGGCAGTTTGACCACGCCGCCCGCTGCCGACGCCGCTTTCTGCGCCGGCGCCGGTTTGATGGGCACGGGTTTGTGCGAGGAAGAGGAAGGCGTGAGGATGGCTTGGTTGGTGCCTGGGATGATCTGGATCTGGTTGGGCTGCACCTGGATGGTCTGAGCCCCGCCGGGCTGCAGCTGGGGCACGGCCTGGTACTGGATGTTGGAGGAGGACGAGGAGGAGGACGAGGAGGAGGAGGAGGAGGAAGAGCGCGAGCCTTTGTTGAGCACGGCCGGGTTCTGGATGGCGAAAACCAGCTGCCCGCCGGGGTAGGAGGTGCCCACCTGGGAACCCTGGATCTGGAAGAGGTTCCCTTTGGAGGACAGGATGCCGATGCTGCTCTTGGCCGAGCCCAGGGGCAGCGGGGCGGGTTTGATGGGCACCAGTTTGCGAGGGGTGGGCTGCGGAGGGGCCGGCGGCGTCACGGCGGCTTCCACGGCGGGGGGACCGATCTTGCTACATGTGGCTGCCAGCAGGGCCAGGGGAGAGGGCTGGGAGTCCTGGGGAGACAGGGCAGTTAGTGCCAGGAACCTGCAGGAACAGCTAATGAGGCTCCCCTGATTAAGGGAGCTGCTTAATTACCCGCTGTGCCTTTAGAGGATGGTGGAATTCCCCAACAACTGAGGTTGGAAATATCTTTGTGATCGTCCACTTCAACCTGGGGGATACTTTGTCACCCCAAGCACGGCACTGAGGGCCCAAATCTTTCCAGTTCCAGCCCCAAATCTTCCCATTCCCAGCCCCAAATCTTCCCATTCCCAGCCCCAAATCTTCTCATTCCCAGCCCTAAATCTTCTCATTCCCAGCCCCAAATCTTCCCAGTTCCAGCCTGAAATCTTCCCATTCCCAGCCTGAAATCATCCCATTCCCAGCCTGAAATCTTCCCAGTTCCAGCCTGAAATCTTCCCATTCCCAGCCTGAAATCATCCCATTCCCAGCCCCAAATCTTCTCATTCCCAGCCCCAAATCTTCCCAGTCCCACCCTGAAATCTTCCCATTTCCAGCCCAGAATCTCCCAATTCCTAGTCCACGCCATCTCCCTGCTGTTTTTCCAGCTTTGGGAATGAAAAGGAATCCAGGGAAATATTCCTGGTTTTGAACAGTTTCTTTTTAAAGGGTTTAATCCTGTCCAGTCCCTCCTTAAACACCCCCAGGTGACTCCACCACCTTTCTGGGCAGAAATTCCTAATTTTTCTGTCACAGAATTCCTCCCAAAACATCCACTGTTTTTAATCAGTGATGACATCATCTTTTAAATCCCATCCCTGGGATTGAAAAATCCTAAAAGCCGTGGAGAACACCCTGGGAGATTCACCCTGGCTTTTGAGGCAGCTCAAACCCCAACGCCACCCCGCATCCTCAGGGAGGAGGAGGAGGAACAACCGGGACGAGGAGTGGGGAATGAGCCTTTGGAGGGACTCCTGGCTGCTCCTGAATCCCGGGAAAAGCCCTGAGGATGGGCTGGACTCACCTGGGCGGCGGAGGCGGCGGGCTGCAGGTATTCACTGGGGCTGACGGCGGCCGTGGCTGCCATGCTGTCCCTCCAGCTGTGGGGACAGAGCAGAGAGAGAGAGGGATCAGCCCAGCGTTCCAAATCCCGAGGTTCTGATCCTGAGGGATTTTTCCCGGTGTTTCTCCCCCGCCTCTAAAATTTTCCTGTCTCACTCGGGGGTTATGGGGTCACCCCGCTGTGTGTTGGCTTTGCCCTGAGGTTTGGGGTTTGCTTGCCAAAGGGAAATCCCGAGGAGATTCCCGGATTTCCGGTGTTTGGCTGAATTCCAGCGCAGCCGTGGCTTGGAGGAGCTGAGTCCCAAAAAGTGACAGAGCTCAACTTCAAAGCAGGTGTGTCCAGAGAGCCGAAATCTTCCCATTCCCAGCCCCAAATCTTCCCATTCCCAGCCTGAAATCCTCCCATTCCCAGCCCCAAATCTTCCCATTCCCAGCTCCAAATCTTCCCATTCCCAGCTCCAAATCTTCCCATTCCAAGCCTGAAATCTTCCCATTCCCAGCTCCAAATCTTCCCATTCCCAGCCCCAAATCTTCCCATTCCCAGCCTGAAATCTTCCCATTCCCAGCTCCAAATCTTCCCATTCCAAGCCTGAAATCTTCCCATTCCCAGCTCCAAATCTTCCCATTCCCAGCCTGAAATCTTCCCATTCCCAGCCTGAAATCTTCCCATTCCCAGCTCCAAATCTTCCCATTCCCAGCCTGAAATCTTCCCATTCCCAGCCTGAAATCTTCCCATTCCCAGCCCCAAATCTTCCCATTCCAAGCCTGAAATCTTCCCATTCCCAGCCCGAAATCTTCCCATTCCCAGCCCCAAATCTTCCCATTCCCAGCCCCAAATCTTCCCATTCCCAGCCCCAAATCTTCCCATTCCCAGCCTGAAATCTTCCCATTCCCAGCTCCAAATCTTCCCATTCCCAGCCCCAAATCTTCCCATTCCCAGCCCCAAATCTTCCCATTCCCAGCCTGAAATCTTCCTATTCCCAGCCCCAAATCTTCCCATTTCCAACTCAAAATCTTCCCATTCCCAGCCTGAAATTTTCCCATTCCCAGCCCCAAATCTTCCCATTCCCAGCCCCAAATCTCCCAATTCCCAGCCCACACCATCTCCCCCCTGCCCGTTTTTTCCAGCTTTGGGAATGAAAAGGAATTCATGGAAAGAATTCCTGGTTTTGAACGGTTTCTTTTTAAAGGGTTTAAGCCGGGAAAAAAACAAAACCCCAAATCCTCACAATTTGCTCCGTGTTTTGTTCTGGATTTGAAGACAAATTTCCTTTGGGAATTTCCCCTGGATAAGATCCCAAGAATTTAGGGTGGCTGAGGGTGACAGGGACAGCCCCGACCTCCAGAAAATTCCTCCAGCAGCCAAAACTCCTGGAAAACCCGAGCTGAGACCCCCCAAAACCTCTTGGATATCCTGGGATAACATTTCCTCCCTGGAAATCCGGAATTTCCCCACACAGAGCCACTGAGAACAGGAAAAAAACTGGGAAAAGTAATGGGAAAAGTCTTCCAGGTGCCTGGGAAGAGGCAGGGATGTTCTTCCGGGGATTTTGTGTGGCTGTTCCCTCCCTTCCATCGGAATTTAGGGCACAGCTGAGGATTAACAGCCCTGACTGCGAATCAGAGCCAGCCAGGGAGAGGCAGATCCCGGGAGAGATCCCACTTTCCCAGGAGAAATCCCATTTTCCCTGGAGAAATCCCATTTTCCCTGGAAGAAATCCCCTTTTCCCTGGAGAAATCCCATCTTCCCTGGAGAAATCCCATTTTCCCTGGAAGAAATCCCATTTTCCCTGGAGAAATCCCATTTTCCCTGGAAGAAATCCCATTTTCCCTGGAGAAATCCCGTTTTCCCTGGAGAAATCCCATTTTCCCTGGAAGAAATCCCGTTTTCCCTGGAGAAATCCCGTTTTCCCAGAAGAGATCCCATCTTCCCTGAAGAAATCCTATTTTTCCTGAAAGAAATCCCATTTTCCTGGGAGAGATCTCATTTTCCCTGGGAGAAATCCCATTTTCCCTGCAGAAATCCCATTTTTGGGGGTGTTGGAAGAGGGACGGGTGCCCAAATCCCATTGGGAAATGAATCCCGTGAGGGAAATTTGGGAACCATCCTGAATCCCATCAGGGGAACAAATCCCATGTGGGAAATTCGGGAACAATCCTGAATCCCACTCAGGGAATGAATCCCATGAAAGAAATTCGGGAACCATCCCGAATCCCACTCGGGGAATGAATCCCACCAGGAAAAACAGCCCAAATCCCATCGGGAAATGAATCCCACGAGGGAAATTTGGGAACCATCCCAAATCCCATCAGGGGAACAAATCCCATGTGGGAAATTCGGGAACAATCCTGAATCCCACTCAGGGAAATGAGTCCCACGAGGGAAACTTGGGAACCATCTCGAATCCCACTCAGGGAATGAATCCCACCAGGAAAAACAGCCCAAATGCCATCGGGAAATGAGTCCCACGAGGGAAATTTGGGAAACATCCCGAATCCCATCAGGGGAACGAATCCCACGAGGGAATTTTGGGAACCATCCCGAATCCCTCCCGTGCCCCAATTCCCCAGCCCTATGAACCCTTCCAAGGGAACCAACCCCGAGCCCACCACACGAACGGACCCCCCCCAAGCGGAACCAGCCCGAATCCTTCTCCAAATCCCACAAAATTCCTGCTCCAAACCCCCCCAAAACTCCCCAAAACCGGGAGAGAGGGAAATCCCCCTCAGAGCCCGGCCCGGCCCCACGTGAGGGGAGCCCCGGGCCCGCCCTGACCCCGCATCACCGGGACCCCCACGAGTGACCCCGGGATGGGCCGGGGACCCCCCGGGGACCCCCCGGTCTCATCCCCGGGACCCCCCCGGTCCCTCCGGGCGGTCCCGGGGGAGGCGGGTCCGAAAGGCCGGGCCCGCCCCCGAGCGGGCCCTGCTGCCGGAAGCGCCGCCCGCCCGCCGTGCGCTGAGGGAGGGCGGGTCGGGGAGGCCGCGGGCCGCTCCCCGCCCCGGCGGCTCCGGAGCGGCCGCGCCCCGGCCCCGCTCCCCCCCGCACTGACCGGCCGGGGGCGGCGGCGGCTCCGACCCGCTCACGGCGCCATCTTCCTCCGCCGGGAACCGCCCTGCTCCGCCCGCCCCCCGGCGGGGTTTCGACCAATCGCCGCTCGGCTTCTCGGCGACCTGGCCAATGGGAGGAGAGATGATGGACTGGCGGCCAATCCGCGGCGGGTTAAGGGTTGATTGGCAGCTAAGCTGAGCAATAAGGCTCGTGATGGGGGGAGAGTTCCGCCAATGGGTGCGGGGCTCAGAGGTGACGGACGGCAGCGGACAGCCAATAACAGAACAGATATTTGATTGACAGTAGAGACAGCCAATGGACGCAAGCCTGGCCTGAGGCTAGGTGCTGTTTGATTGACAGGTCTTAAGGGAGGGAATATTCCTCGTGGGCGGGATCAATCAATCACCGGATTTTGATCGGTCGATATATTTTGATTGACAGGTTGATGGACCAATGAAAAGCGCGAGGCGGACGAGCTGCGCCTGTGATTGGCGAGGAGGGGTCTGAGCGGTTGAAGCCGGATGACGTCAGCGGGGTCCCCCGGCGGGAGGGGAGTCCCGGGGATCCCCCTCGCCCCCCGCCCATCAAAGGCCCCTCGGGGCACCCCGGGCTGGTCCGTGCGGGCGATTTGGGGGATCCGGGGGGTGATGGCGCTCCTGAAGGACCCCGACCCCTCCGGAGAGGGGGCACAGCGGGGTTTTGGGGTGTCCCGGGGGATGGGGGTCCCCAGCCCCATCGCAGACTTGGGGTGCTGGGGCAGTTCGGGGTGCTTGGAGGGGTTGGGGTGCCCCCAGGGGGTGTCCAGCAGAGGTTGGGGTGCTCTGCAGGGGGGTCCCTCAGAGAGGTTGGGGTGTCCGGGGGGCTCTGGAGGGGTTTGGGGTGCCCCCAGGGTGCGGGGGGCTTTGGGGATCCCCGGTCCCCGTGCAGACTTTGGGGTGCTCAGGTTGGCAAAGATTGGGGCGTTCAGGGGGTTCGGGATTATTTTGGGGGGCGAGGGGAGGGAATTAGGGGTGCCCGATCCTCTTCTGAGAGGAGATCGGGGTTCCCTGAGAGGATTGGGATCCCCATCCCCCCTGCAGAGGGTGCTTGGAGGATTTTGGGGTGTTCAGGAAGGGACGGGGGAACCCCAATCCCCGTGCAGAATTTGGGGTGCCCAAACTGGGCGATCCCCAACCCCTGACCCAAGGGGATGAGGATCCAAGGGGATGAGGATCCCCTTGCAGCACTGGAGCTTTTTGGGGCGTCCAAACCCCCCCCCGAGAGAGATTTTGGGACGCCTAAAAACCGACGGGCATCCCCCAAAACCGATCCGCTCTGGGGGTGAGGAGGATGAGGAGGACGAGGAGGATGAGGAGGACGAGGAGGATGAGGAGGACGAGGAGGATGAGGAGGATGAGGAGGATGAGGAGGACGAGGAGGATGAGGAGGATGAGGAGGATGAGGAGGACGAGGAGGATGAGGAGGACGAGGAGGATGAGGAGGATGAGGAGGGGGTCCCCATCACCCCATCGGGTGAGGAGGGGGTCCCCCCGCTCCTCCCGGGGTCCCCTCGGCGGTGCCAGCGCTGCTTTCCCGGGGGGGTGCCCGGCTGGCTCCAGCCCCCACGGGCCCGGCAGCTCCCACTGGAGCCAAATAATTGCTCGGTGCTTTGTTGTGCCGTGTCTGTGGCCGCGGGGCCTCCATTTGTGGGAACCTGCTGTGGCGAGAGCCTCCCCGCCTTTAATTACCGCGCTCCGCTTACTCACCCGCCCGGCACCCCCGCCCCGACACCCCAAAAACTCAGCCGGGGGTCCCGGGGGTGCCGGAGCAGCCCCGGTGTGTCCGTCCCCATCCCCGGGTGGGAGGGGAGGGGGCGCGGGTGGGTGGCCGCGGAGGGGTGGCAGGGGTTGGGGACACTCGGGGACACCCCCAGGGACACGCGGGCTGCGGCCAAGCTCGTAAAAGGCGCGGGGAGCAGCGCGGGGGACGCGGGCGTTGTGTCCCTGAGCTGGGGACAAGGGGACAGCCACGCGCGGGGTGTGGCAGCGCCTCGGGGACAGCCGGGCAGGACCCCGCTGCTGTCCCTGCGGCACCGAGAGGGACCCCGGAGCTGCCCGGGGACATCCCCGAGTGGCACTGTCACCCCCCGGGGGGGTGGCACCGCGCGACATCAGCACGGGGCGCCGGGGGACACCCCCAAATGGCATTGTCACCCTCGGGGTGGGACCCTGCGACATCAACCCCGGAGCTGCCCGGGGACATCCCACGTGGCACTGCCACCCTCCGGGGAGTGGGGACCCCGAGCAGGGGACCAGGGGAGGGAGGGGACAGGGCCACCCCCGGCCCCCCCCGGGCGGCTCCGCTGCCCCGGCCCCGCCCCCGCTGCAGGGACAAGTCCCAACCTGTCGCTACCTGCCTCAGTTTCCCCAGGCGGGAGTGACACCGGCGCCATCCGTGTCACCGTGCCTGCGAAAGGGACATGGCCACCCTCCTGGAGGTGACAATGATGAACAGCGAGAGGGGACAGGGACGCAGTGAGGGGACACAGGGACACGGAGGGGGACACGGGGACAGTGTCTGTGCGGTGAGAGGGGACACGGGGACACACAGCACGGCCAGGCTGCACCGAGAGGACCCAGAGGGCCCGGAGCAGTGACACCGGAGCAGTGACACGGAGCAGTGACACCGGAGCAGTGACACCGGAGCAGTGACACCGGAGCAGTGACACTGCAGCTCCTCCCGCGCCCACTCCCCTTCCCGGTCCTCCCCCGTGCCAGCCCCGTGTCCCTGTCCCCAGTGCCACCGTGTGTCCCTGTCCCCTCTGCATCCGTGTCCCCATTCCCGCCTCAGCCCGGTGTCCCAGCCCCGGTGCGATGTCCCCGGTGTCCCCGGTGTCCCAGCCCCGGTGCGATGTCACTGTCCCCGAAGCATCCACATGTCCCAATTCCCATCCAGGTGTCCCATCCCCACCACATCCGTGTGTGCCATTCCCAGTGTCCCCACGTCCCCAGTTCAGCCTGGTGTCCCCGTCCGTGTCCCCAGCCTGTCCCCACGCCCCCATTCCCGCTGTCCCCACGTGCCCCGTGCCCACCTCACCCGCGTGTCCCATGCCCAGGGCAGCCGCGTCCGCCGTTCAGCTCAGTGTCCCTGTCCTGTCCCTGTCCTGTCCCTGTCCCTGTCCCTGTCCCTGTCCCTGTCCCTGTCCCTGTCCCTGTCCTGTCCCCACGTCCCCAGCTCATCCCGGTGTCCCTGTGCTGGCCCCAGCTCAGCCTGCTGTCCCCATGTTCCCATTCCTGCTGTCCCCAGGTCCCCACTGTCAATGTCCCTAATTCCCCATTCCCACTGTCCCTGCTGTCCCCATTCCCGCTGTCCCCATGTCCCCATGTCCCCATGTCCCCATGTCCCCGTGTCCCCATGTCCCCATGTCCCTAGGTCCCCATGTCCCCATGTCCCCATGTCCCCATGTCCCCGTGTCCCCGTGTCCCCATGTCCCCATGTCCCCGTGTCCCCATGTCCCCATGTCCCTAGGTCCCCATGTCCCCGTGTCCCCATGTCCCCGTGTCTCCATGTCCCCATGTCCCCATGTCCCCATGTCCCCGTGTCCCCATGTCCCCATGTCCCCATGTCCCCATGTCCCCGTGTCCCCATGTCCCCATGTCCCCATGTCCCCATGTCCCTAGGTCCCCATGTCCCCATGTCCCCATGTCCCTAGGTCCCCATGTCCCCATGTCCCCGTGTCCCCATGTCCCCATGTCCCCGTGTCCCCATGTCCCCATGTCCCCATGTCCCCATGTCCCCATGTCCCCGTGTCCCCGTGTCCCCATGTCCCCATGTCCCCATGTCCCCGTGTCCCCATGTCCCCGTGTCCCCATGTCCCCGTGTCCCCGTGTCCCCATGTCCCCATGTCCCTAGGTCCCCATGTCCCCGTGTCCCCATGTCCCCGTGTCCCCATGTCCCCATGTCCCCATGTCCCCATGTCCCTATGTCCCCATGTCCCCGTGTCCCCGTGTCCCCATGTCCCCATGTCCCCGTGTCCCCATGTCCCCATGTCCCCATGTCCCCATGTCCCTAGGTCCCCATGTCCCCGTGTCCCCGTGTCCCCATGTCCCCATGTCCCCATGTCCCCATGTCCCTAGGTCCCCATGTCCCCATGTCCCCATGTCCCTATGTCCCCATGTCCCCGTGTCCCCGTGTCCCCATGTCCCCATGTCCCCGTGTCCCCATGTCCCCATGTCCCCATGTCCCCATGTCCCCGTGTCCCCATGTCCCCATGTCCCCATGTCCCCATGTCCCCGTGTCCCCATGTCCCCGTGTCCCCATGTCCCCATGTCCCCATGTCCCCATGTCCCCGTGTCCCCATGTCCCCATGTCCCCATGTCCCCGTGTCCCCATGTCCCCATGTCCCCATGTCCCCATGTCCCCATGTCCCCGTGTCCCCATGTCCCCATGTCCCCATGTCCCCATGTCCCCGTGTCCCCATGTCGCCGTGCCGGCCGGGCGCTGCCGGGCGCTCCGCACCCCGAGCCGGGCAGGTTTCCCCATGCCCTGACTGACAGCCGGGCCGGTTGTGCGCAGATACGGCAGCGAGATTAGCACGGGACTAATTAAAACTCCAATTAAAAATCGCCTTTAAGCCTCCGCTCCGTCGCCGCGTCGCAGAGCTCGAGTCCCGACAGCAATTCCTGCTCCCGCTGAGGAAACGCCGCCTCCGGGCACGCCGTGACCCGGCGCACGCTGCGGGCTGCGGAATCCCGTCGCGATAATCGCGATAGAGATCTCTGCCAGGCTGGCAGGTGGCCCTGGCCTCGGGGAGCGGGTGGGCAGCGCTGTGCCAGCTGTCCCCAGGGCACCGCGGATGGCACGGGGGGGTGGCCTTGTCCCCGGGGTGGCACAGCCCGAGGACAGGGAGGGGTTGTGTCCTATCGGTTATTGTGACACCCCCGTGGGGACCGCGACATCCCCGTGGGGGCTGTGACATCCCCGTGGGGGCTGTGACACCCCCGTGGGGGCTGTGACACCCCAGTGGGGGCTGTGACACTTCTGTGGGGGCTGTGACACCCCCGTGGGGACCGTGAAACCCCCGTGGGGGCTGTGACACTTCTGTGGGGATCGCGACACCCCCGTGGGGGCTGTGACATCCCCGTGGGGGCTGTGACACCCCCGTGGGGGCTGTGACATCCCCGTGGGGACCGTGACACCCCCGTGGGGACCGTGACACCCCCGTGGGGGCTGTGACACCCCCGTGGGGGCTGTGACACCCCAGTGGGGGCTGTGACACCCCAGTGGGGGCTGTGACACTTCTGTGGGGGCTGTGACATCCCCGTGGGGGCCGTGACACCCCAGTGGGGGCCGTGACACCCCCGTGGGGACCGTGACACCCCCGTGGGGGCTGTGACATCCCAGTGGGGGCTGTGACACCCCCGTGGGGGCTGTGACACCCCCGTGGGGGCCGTGACACCCCAGTGGGGGCCGTGACACCCCCGTGGGGGCTGTGACACTTCTGTGGGGGCTGTGACACCCCCGTGGGGACCGTGAAACCCCCGTGGGGGCTGTAACACCCCCGTGGGGATCGCGACACCCCCGTGGGGACCGCGACACCCCCCCAAGACTGCGACCACCCCCCAAGGGCTGTGACCACCCAGTGCCACCCTCACCCCTCCGTCACCTGGCACTGTCCCCAGCGCGCCACCGCCCGCAGTCTCGGGGTCCCCCCCAGGCTCAGCAGGTTCAGGGCGTCACCCCCTCGGGGCCGTCTGGGCGTGGGGCCCCCCAAAAGCCGCGGGGAGGATCCGGGGAGCTCCGTCTGTCCCCGTCTGAGGCCCCGCGGCCACCCCCGGGGTGTCCCCCCGGGATGGGGCGACCCAGACGGCGCAGCCCTGTGGCAGAGCCCCCCCCGGGGACCCCCCCGGGCCACCCCGACTGATCAGGACGTGCTCGGGGACAGGGACGAGCTCAGCGCCACCCCCCGCACACGGGGACAGGGACAGCGACACTCCCCGGGCACACTCGGACATTTCTTTTATGGCCCAGGAGGAAATTGTCGCCTTCCCGGAGCCGGGAGGGGGTTTGGGGTGTCCCTCTGTCCCCTCAGCACCCCCCTGGGTGGTGACATCGCTGTGCCTCTGTTCCTCCTGTGCCTGGGGGGGACAAGGAGGTCACTGTCGCAGCCCATCTCTGTCCCTCCGTCCCTCCATCCCCCGACAGCGCTGTCCCCAACCCCCCGAGCCCGCCCTTGTCCCCCTCGCTGTCACCCGTCGGGGCTCAGCGTGTCCCCGCCAGCCCTGGGGACACCTCTGGCGACTGAGGGGACGCTCCGGGGTCCCGCTGCAGTTTTGGGGAGCACCGACCCCTCCTGCAGCGTCTCCGGGCAGGACCCCGAACCCCCCCGGTCCCCCCTCCCCCCGGAGCGGCTCCTGATCACTCGGAGGGATTGAAGGCACTTGCCTCTTGCCTTATAATTTATGCAAATGAGCTGTGTAATTAGGTGTAATTTCAAGGCACGGCTCGGGGCTCGGTGGCGAGAGGAGATCCCCCCTGGAATGCGCCGTCGTTCCCTCCCGGTGGGTGGTCCCAGCTCTGCCTGAGGGGGTCCCAGGAGCCCCCAGACCCCAAATCCTGATCCCCCCAGTGCCCCCAGTCCCGCCCCGCTGCCTCATCCCGCTCCCAGACTCATCCCAGCCCGGGATCTGCGTTTTGGGATGGGTCCAGGGGGTCCCAGTGGGGTTTTGGGGTCAGGTGCTCCCAGCTCCTCATCCCTGTCCCCACCGTGTCCCCCCCATCCTCCCAGGCTGAGCTGGAGCAGGGAATGGCCGGGATGGGAGTGCCTGGGATCATCCTGAGCCGGTGGAGCACTGGGAGAACTGGGAGAAGCCCCTGGAGCGATGTGGGACCGGCCAGGTGTGAGGGTGAGGGGCAGGTGGGGACCAGGGGACACCGTCCCTGCTCCCTGTGGTGGCACGGCAGGGATGGGGACTGGGGTTGGGGTGGGAATTGGGATGGGGATTGGGAATTGGGATAGGGATGGGGATTTGGGATGGGAATTGGGGTTGGGGATTGGGGTGGGAATTGGGATGGCCCGAGCTGCACAGGCCACTCTGCCCCAGAGAGCTCTTGGTGGCCACGATCCGGCCCTCAGGGCCAGCCAGGGAGCCCGAGGCCACCACCCCACTCCCAACAACACTCGGGGGTCCCCAGGGTGGAGCAGCCACAGGAACAGCCCCGGACCCTCCCGGGCAGGCAGAGGACAGTGAGACCCTGGGGTTGGGGTGAATCCCCCCACACGTGCCCTGCAGAGCCCCGTGCCTGTGTTCGACCCCATTTCTGCACAGCCAGCCCCCATCAGCCGCTTGTCCTGCCCCTTCCCGGGATCCCCATGGCAGGATCCCCCTCCCCAAGGCAGGATCCCCCTCCCCAAGGCAGGATCCCCCTCCCCAAGGCAGGATCCCCCTCCCCATGGCAGGATCCCCATCCCCATGGCAGGATCCCCCTCCCCAAGGCAGGATCCTCTTCCCGGGATCCCCATGGCCAGATCCCCTTCCCCATGGCAGGATCCCCTTCCCGGGTTCCCCATGGCAGGATCCCCTTCCCAGAATCCCCCTCCCCATTGCAGGACCCCACTCCCCACTGCAAGATCCCTTTCCCCAAGGCAGGATCCACCTCTCCATGGCAGGATCCCCATCCCAGGACCCCCCTCCCCACTGCAGGACCCCTCTTCCCCATTACAGGACCCCCTCCCCACGACAGGACCCCCTCCCCACTACAGGATCTCTCCCCATTACAGGACCCCCTCCCCATCACAGGACCCCCTCCCCATTATGGGACACCCTCCCCATTACAGGACCCTCTCCCCACTGCAGGACCCCTCTCCCCATCACAGGACCCCCTCCCCATCCCGGGATCCCCCTCCCCACTGCAGGACCCCTCTCCCCATCACAGGACCCCCTCCCCAGCACGGGACCCCCTCCCCATCACAGGACCCCCTCCCCACCCCTCCGTTCCCACCCCGGTGTCCCCATCCCTCCATCCCCCCGGGACGCCCCTGCAGGGCCGGGGCCGTGGGGCCGCGCTCAGCCCCACGAGGCAGCCGCGTTTCGGTGGCGGCGGCGGTGGAGCCGTCCCTGCTGGGATGATGAAAACCAGGAGAGTTTTCCCCGAGGCCAAGGAGGAGTTCCCTGCACCCTCCGCCCGGCCGGGCGCTTGCCAGGCTCGCCGGGAGATGCGGGCTCCCACGCGCCGCAGCCGGGATCCCGGCTCTGCGGGGCCACCAGAACCTTTTCCCGTGGGATTTTTTGGGGTCCCGGGCACGGGTGGGCTCCCACCGTGCCCCAGCAGGGTCCCCGCGGGGCTGTGGTGGCCGCCAGCCGGGCGCAGCGGTTTGAAATGGGGACACGACGCGCCGGTGATTAAGTGGCTCCACTGGCCGTGGTGTTGTCACCCGGCAGCTCCCGGGGTTTGTCCCTCCCGCAGCCTCGGGGGGGGACACGGGAGACAGGGGGGGTTGGACACCCCCGCCCGAGCTGGGACAGGCTCAGCCAGAGCCTCCCGGGCTTCTTTTTATTTTTGGGGTTGCCCCAAATCCATCGCGGTGGGTCCTGAACTCCGCTCCCTGCTGCCGCGGGTCCGGCTCTGACCCCAAAATTGTCCCCTGCGTCCATCCCCGTCCCATTTATCCCACGGCACAGAACCGAGGCGCAATGGGGGGCACTGAGCCCCCCACGGGGACAGGTGACACGCAGGGGGTGGCCCGGGGGGGGGGGGACAGGAGGAGAGGCCACCCCCTGCGTTTCACCTCTGGATTTGGGGACAGCTCCGGGGGTCTCGGGAGGGGGCGGCAGGAGGAGAGGCCACCCCCTGTGTGTCACCAACATGCGGGGTGGGGACAGCTGCGGTGTCTGGGTGGGGGTGGGGACAGAAGGGGCGCCCGGGGGTCCCCGGGGGGGGTGGGGGTGTCAGGAGGAGGCGGCCACGGGCGCGGGAGGGAGGCGGTTGTTGCTTTCTTCTTTAATTACCCCCCTGTTTGCGGTGTCTGCTGCGAACTTCCCGTCCCCTCCCTCCGCTTTCATCCGCCGGATCCTGGGACCGGAGCCGGCTCCTGTCAAGCGGCGGGGCCGCGGCTCTGCCTCCAAGGGTTAAAATCACCGGGGCCGGGGGTGGAGCTGGGCGGGGGGGCGGAGGATAGAGCCGGCCGCCGGGCTGGGACCCGGCCATTCCTGCTCGCCCGGCCCAGTGGGTGCCCCGTCCCTGGGGAGCCGCGCGGGTCCCTCGGGGTCCCCTCGGGAAGCAGCGCCCGCTCCACGCCGATGAGGACGGAGCCGCCGGGACCTCGCTGCCGCTAGACCCGTACGTACCGCCCGGTGCTACCGGGCTCGGCGGTGGCACCCCCGGGATGGTCCCGGGATGGTCCCGGGGACGTGGCTGCCCTGACCGACGGCTGCGACGCGGCCGCTGCGCTCCGGCCCCGGCAAGTCCCTGCTCGCCACCCCCCAGCGTCCGCTGGCCACCGAGCCCCGGGGCTCCCGGGACGCCGCGCTGTGTCCCCCCCCCCGCCCCGCTCCGATTTCCAGCGCGACCCCCTTCCCCTCGGGACCGAGACCCCTCCCGTGCTGCCGAGTCCCCTGCGCCGGTGCCGAGTCCTGCGAGGGGCTGGACAGGCTGGACCGACCCCCCCGTCCCCGCCGCCCCCGGTGCGGCCCCGTTTCCCCCCTTCCCCCCAAAAAAAATCCCCGGGGAGCCCCTCTGCGGCTCGGGGAGCGCTGCCGTGGCTCGGGCGGTGGGGACAACCCCGACCCCGCAGCGTCCCCCCGGCTCCGGGGCATCCCCCGGGGCTCACGGCACCCCCCGAGCCCCCGGGCCCGGCCCCCGCCGCCGCCCCCGTTCCCCCCGTCGGGGCTCCCGGAGCTGGGGGGCAGCGGCGCCCGGCCGGCCCCGCCGCGGGGCGAGGCACCGGCGGAGCTGGGAGACGGGGCCGGGCCGCCTCTGCCCAGCCCGGGCCGTGACTCACGGGACGCTTCACTCGCCGCTGCCTCAGTTTCCCTGCGGTGAAATGGCCAACGCGTCGCTGAGCCCCGCCAGGGAGGGAGGGAGGACGCTGGGGGCCCCTGGGGATTTTTGTCATCATTCCCGGATGGAAAAATGTCCTGGGAGGTTCCGTGCCTGGCTGAGGCAGGCCCGTGGAGGAGGACGGGGGGGTTCTCCCAACGTCCCCCCCCCCAATCCCGGTCGTTTTCCCCCGGGTTTGGAGCTGGGATGGGGGGATGGCGCCACTGGTCACGGTGGGGCTGCGCTGCGGGGGTCGGTGGGACCCCCGAGCCGAGGGGGGATCGTTGGGGTTGGGGTGTGCCGGATCTGATGGGGTGGCACCGAGCCCGGACGGCACGGAGGGGTCCCTTCCCCGCCCGTGGGGGGTCCGGGGGGGGCCGGGGGACGTCCCTCTGTCCCCACATCTGTCCGTGCCAGCGGCCACCCCAAAGCCCCGTGACGTTTTGTGGGTCTGAGCCCCGATTTCGAGCTCGTGGGGTGCAGGGGGTCTGGGGGGGACCCCGCTGAGCACCAGTGCGGGTGGGAGCCCCGTGGGTGCCAGCCCCCTCCGACCCCGCTCGTGTCCCCAGGAGGCGGGGACAGCCCCCAGGGTGGGGGTGGGCAGAGCTGAGCCCCCACCGGGGAGCAGGGCCCCCAAAATCTGCTCAGCTGCCCCCCCCGGGGGGCTCATCCTGCCACCAGCTCGAGGCCGAGCCCCCACCTGTGTCGGTAGCACAGGTAAGGGTGGGTCCCGCACGGGCGATTTTGGGGACCCCCCCAAACTCCCACCCCGATCTTTGGGGTCCCCCGGAGTTCCTGGGTGATGCCTGGCAGGGGAAAAGGGGGGGGGTCTGCAGCATTGTGGGGACCCTCTCCCTGCTCTGGAATCACAGCCTTGGGGTGGGGGGCACTGGGGGGCTGCGGCCCCTCTGTTCAGGGGATCCCCCACCCCAAATCTTCCAGCACCCCCCAAGTGTGTCCCCAGGGGTCTGTCCCTGTCCCTGCGGGGGCGCTGGGCGGGGGGGGGAGCAGTGTGGGGGTGGCCGGGAGGAGGCGATGGTGGCCACAGCGGACAGTGGCAGGGGGCTTTCAGCGAGGGGGGGTCTCGGTCGCCCCGCGGCGCCGGTGGGAAGCCGGGGGGCGGGAGCCGGTGGCGGCAGGTGGATTTCGACACCGGGGTGGGGCCCGTCCCCAGTGGGGTTTGCACAGCTCCCGCGGAGTCACGGCCGCCCTGCCGGGAGGCTGAAGGGGCCCCGGGGGTCTGGGGGTGCCCCGGAGGTCGGGGGGTGCCCCAGAGATCTGGGGGTGCCCCGGGGGCTCTGGGCAGCGGGCGGAGCCAGCCCCGAGCCCGGCTTCAAAGCGCTGCCCACGGCTCCGCTGCCTCATCCCGCTGCCGAGCAGCCCGGGGGTGCAGCCCCCCCCAAAAAAACAGCCTGAGGGCTCCCAGCCGGGCCCTGGCCTCGGGGCGGGAGCTGAGGGGGGTGATGGATTCCCAGCCCGCCTGGGAGGAGGGAGAGACAGGTTGGCCTCGGGGCTGCCGTGTCCCCTCGTGGTTGGGGCACGGGCTTGGGGGGACCACCTACGTCCCCCTGGGGTCCCGGGCAGTGCTGGGGGACGCAGTCGGGGAGGTGACAAAGCAGATGTCGGAGGTTTCTTTGGATTTTGGAATGAGGCACCGACCCCTTCGGGCTGCATCCGTGACCCGCCGGCACCAGCGGCTGGCCCAGGGTCCGCAGGGGAGGCTGGAAGGGGCGTCCCCCCCAAACTGCCGCCACCATCCCGGTGTCACGGCGGTGCCGCAGAGCAGCGCAACCCCCTCGGCGGGGGCTCAGCGACCCCCAAACCTCGGCTGCCGCTGCGCGCAGGGATTGGGGAGGGGGTGCAGAGCTGTGTCCCCCTCCTCTCACAGCTCTTCTCCCCGCTCGGCCCCGCAGGTCTGTGCGCCCCGCAATGCTGACGGCGGTCTGCGGCTCCCTGGGATCCCAGCCCTCGGACGCGCCCCGCGCCTCTCCGACCCACCTGGACCTGCAGCCGCTCCAGCCCTTCCAGCCCCACGGCCCCGCCGCTCCGGGGGCCCCCGACTTCGCCTCGCCGCCGCCCCCGCCCGAGCTGCCGCTGCCGGGGCCCGACGACGCCGCCTTCGCCGCCCCCGGCGCCTACGAGCCCCATGGCCCCCCGAGGTTAGAGCTGCCCCCCGACGGCCCCGCCACCCCCGGAGCCTACGCCAAGCTGCTGCCGGCCGCCCCGGACATGGCGCATCCCTACGAGCCCTGGTTTCGGCCCCCGCACCCCGGCGCCCCCGGCGAGGAGAGCGGAGGTGTCAATTGGTGGGACCTCCACGCCGGAGCCAGCTGGATGGAGCTGCCCCCCGGGCAGGGCGGGGGGCTGCAGGTGCCCGCGCACCCCGGGCTGCCCGCGGCTCTGGGCGGCTACGGCGGGGCCGAGCACCAGCTCTGCGCGCCCCCCGCCCACCTGCTGCCCCCGCCCGCGCAGCATCTCCTGGCGGCCGAGGGGGTGAAGGCGCTGGAGGGGCCCCCGGAGCCGCGGGGGCCGGAGGCGGAGGGCGGGGGGCGGCCCAAGGGGGCCCGGCGGGCCGTGCCCAGGGGCGGGGGGCAGGCGGCGTGCCGCTGCCCCAACTGCCAGGAGGCGGAGAGGGGGGGCCCGTGCCCCGAGGGGGTGAAGCGCAAGCACCTGCACAACTGCCACATTCCCGGCTGCGGGAAGGCGTACGCCAAAACCTCCCACCTGAAAGCCCACCTGCGCTGGCACAGCGGCGACCGGCCCTTCGTGTGCAACTGGCTCTTCTGCGGCAAGCGCTTCACCCGCTCCGACGAGCTCCAGCGGCACCTCCAGACCCACACGGGCGCCAAGAAATTCTCCTGCCCCGTCTGCGGCCGCGCCTTCATGCGCAGCGACCACCTGGGCAAGCACATGAAGACGCACGACGGGGGCAAGGACGGGGCCGAACCCGAGGGCAAAAGCGCCGGGGACCCGTCGGCCGCCAAGGGAGGCAAGAGGGAGCCGGAGGGGGGCACGGCCGCCCCCACAAACTGAGCCGCTGAGCCCCGGGTGGGGGACACGGATGGAGGTGGGGCGGGGGCCGGGGGGACCCTTCGGGGCCGGTCTCCGAAGGGATTTGGGGAGGGGGTGGGCGCAGGGCTGGCACCTTGTGCCGGGAGCGGTGGCGAGGCCGGGGACAGGGGCTGGTGGCGCGGCCCCGTTCCCCGGCGCGGCGTTTGGGGAGCGCCGCAGCCGGAGCTGCCCCGCGGCGGTTTCACTTGTCCCGCTCCCGCTCTCCCGCCCCGGTTCTCCCTCCTTCCCCCCCCCCACCCTCATCCTCCCCCGGCTTCCCAAATCTTTTTTTTCTTTCGGGAGGCTGCTGGCAGGCGGCGGGGCTGTTTGGGAGGAACATCAATGGGAGCCGAAGGAGCGGGAGCTGCCCGGGCACGTCCAGCCCAAAGGGGAGGAAGGAGAAGGAGAAAGGGAGAGAGGGAGAGGAGAAACCCGGGAGCCTCCTCTCGGGGAGGGCGGCCGCAGCCCCCCCGGCCCCCTCCCCACGGTCCCCTCCAAACTGTGGCACCCCGGGCTCAGCCCCCACCCCGTGCCAGCCCCGTTCTCCCGTCGCCCACGAGGTTTGGGGGGCACGGTCACCCCCGGGCGACACGCGGGGGGGTCGGGGGCTGGCGACATCCCCCTGCCCCATCTGGGAATGCTGAGCTGGCGGGGCTCCCCCACTCCTTGAAGCCCCGCTTTGGTTGTGGGGTTTGAGGATGTGAAACCCATTTTTGGCCTGAACCGTGGCTAAAACGGGGAGGGAAAGAAAAAAAAAAAAAAATAGAAGTCCTGCGTGAATGTGAGCCGTGAGGAGCTCGGGGGGCTGCGGGGGCCGCGGCGGGCGAGCGGCGAGCGGCGGGAGGTTGCCCAAGCGCACACCTGCAGTTTTCCCACACCCACCGCCGCGGCCCCGGGCGGGAAGCACCGGGGCGGCCGCGGGCCCGGGAGAGCCGGGACAGCCGCATTCCTCCGGCCTGGCACGGCCGCGCTGCCCGCCCGCCGCCCCGAGACCCCCGCCCCTCCCTGCGGGGCATCCCCCACCCCCGGAGAGCTGCCCGTGTCCCCTTGTCCCTTCTTGGGGAGCGCAGCCATCCCCCCCCGTCCCCTCAGGGACCCCCGTGTCCCCTCCGTGCATGCTGCCTGTCCCCCCGTGGTCCCGTAGCCGTCCCTCCCCGGGATCCCGTCATTCCAGGGAATTCTGCCTGGCCCCCCGTGCATGCTGCCCGTCCCCCCGGGGACCCCATCACTGTCCCTTCCCAGGTCCCTGCACCTCCCGGGGACACCCCCGGGGCTTCCCCCACCAGGGACCCCGTAGTTTTCCTCCCCTGGGGTCGCCCCCCTGTCCCCCAGGGCACCCCGTGTTTGTCCCGCACCCCTGGCTGGGGGTCCGTGAATCTCGGTTTTTAGATCTTTTGGGGTCTTACACCCCGATTTTGGCAGAACCCCTCGGACACAGAAGGAGACGCTAAACCCGGGACCTGGGGAGGGGGGGATTTTGGGGTGGGGTGGGGGTCACTGGCTGCTCAAGGCACCCGGGGGTCCCCCCGGAGCTGCCCCCCAGCCAACACCAGTTCAAACCAGTCGGGAATCTGGGGAGGGGGGGGAGAGATTTGGGGTGGGGGGGGGGCTGACCCCCCGGTTTGGCCCCATCCTGGGGGTTCTGGGGGGGCCGCATCGGGGGCTGCCCGGGCTCGGAGCACCCCGAGGTCAGGGGGGAAGGGGTAGAGGTGAAGTCGAGCGGGGTCCGTGCCCCAGAGGGCGCCCCGAGGCCTTCGGTTTTGAGTGTTTTATTATTATTAATTATTAATTATTATTATTAATTATTAATTATTAATTATTTTAATTTTATTAAGGTGAAGCCAGGCTTTGCCGCTCGGGCAGAGCAGATGTCCCCAGGCCGAAGCTGTGGCCGTGGGCTGTGCGGATGGGGACGGCTTGGACCCCCCCTCAAAGGGTCCCATCCTTGTCCCCATCCCTGTCCCTGTCCCCATGGGTGAGTGAGGGGCTGGCAGCAGCCCCCCCGCGCCGTGGGGCAGGGACGAGCCGTGGGGCTGGGACCCCCCAGCACGAGGTGAAGTCTCGCTGGGGGGGGTCTGCGAGGACGTGTCCCCAGCCCCGGCACGGCCACCTCGGTCCCTGCGCGGGGCTCGGGTGACCTGGGCTGTCCGCAGCTCTCGAAGGACGTCCCCGACTCCGGCATTTGCCTTTTCCAGCACAAAATTCCCCCTCGGTGGTCCCGAAATGGGATTTCACCTCCCGACGGGACCCCGGGGGGGAGGGCTCAGGACCCTCCCCAATGTCCCACCGTGTCGCACCAACGGGATTTTAGCGGCCGAGCCGGGCTCCAGCAGCATCTGGGGATGCTGGCTCTGGCCTTTTGGGGCACCCCACGGATGGGCCGGGGGTCCCGGAGGGACTCGGGGTTCAGCCTCAGCGAGCTCAGAGCCGGGGGGGGGCCCAGGTGCGCTCAGCCCCCCCCAGGTGCGCTCAGCCCCCGCACCCCCGGGGCTCTGCCTGCCGCGATGGGGCAATGAAGGCTGTAAAACCGGGTGGGGAGGGACGGCGGCCGGGAAACCAGTCCAGCCTGCTGCGGCGTGGGGATCCCGGCCCCGCGCCCCGAACCGCCGCGTCCCCCACCCACCCCCGGGCCGCCCCCCCGGGGCAGGGAGGGACCGGCCCGGCGGGGCCCCGGGCTTGGGGGGCGGCTGCGGGGGGGGGGATGGAGCGGGGTGGCTCGGGGGGGGCCCCCCGGCCCTGCGAGGGGAGCGTTTGTGCTGTGAAGAGGCTGCGGGGCTGTGGGGTTTTTGGTTTTGTACTGGAATAAACGCCGCGTGTTTTCCACGCTCCGGCTTTCCGGCTCCATCCCTGCTGAAGGACGCGGGGGTCCCGCTCCCTGAGCCCAAATTTTCCCCTCCAAATGGCTCAAGGGTTTGGCACCTCGACCCAGAATTATCCCTATCAAGGGACTCGGGCACCTCGACCCCAAATCAGCCCTGCCCAGGGGCTCAGGGGTCTGGAATCCCGACCCCAAATCAGCCCTGCCCAGGGGCTCAGGGGTCTGGAATCCCGACCCCAAATCAGCCCTGCCCAGGGGCTCAGGGGTCTGGAATCCCGACCCCAAATTATCCCCTCCAAGGGTCTCAGGGGTCTGGAATCCTGATCCCAAATCAGCCCTGCCAAGGGATCTGAGGGTCCGGCATTCTGACCCCAAATCATTTATTCCAAGGGTCTCAAGGGTTCGACATCCCGACCCCAAAGCAGGGGGCTCAGGGGTGCAGCCCCGCGCCCCCCACCCCGGCCTCTCCAAGGCTTCTCAGGACGGCGACACCGGAGGCTGCTGGGTGTGGGGGTGACACGGCTGGGGACCAGCCCAGCGCCCCACGAGGGTCCCACCCTGCTCCCCTCGGGCCGGGCGGGCGCGCGGGGTCCTCCCGCGGGCAGGGCGCTGGCCGGCAGCTCCGTCCGCATACCGCGGGCCGGGCGGGGAGCTGCGCACGGGGGTGCGGGGGTGCCCGCGGGGGGCTCTGACCCACGGGGGGCTCTGACCCACGGGACCCCCCCCAGCACACACCCGGGTCCCCCGTCCCTGCCCCACGGGAGGAAAATTTGGATTCCTGTCCCTGAGCTCTTTTGGGAACGCCCCCGACCCACGCGGGTGCCGCTGTCGGTGCCGCTGTCGGTGTCGGTGCCGGTGTCGGTGTCGGTGCCGGTGTCGGTGCCGGTACCAGTGTCGGTGCCGGTGTCGGTGCCGCTGTCGCTGTCGGTGCCGGTGCCGGTGCCGGTACCAGTGTCGCTGTCGGTGCCGGTGCCGGTGCCGGTACCAGTGTCGCTGTCGGTGCCGGTCCCCGCCGCTGCCGCCGTGCGGCCTCCGGCCACCGGGCGCCGCCGTCGCACGTCCGGGGCTGGACAGGGCGGGCCGGGGCGGGCCCGGGCAGCGGCGGCGGTGCGGGAGCAGCGGCAGGTCCGTGGGGACGGGAGGGCCCGCGGGGTCCCGGTTACCGGCGCTGGGAGGGAGCGGGTCCGCTCCGCGGTCGGTGCTGGGGGGTCCCGGTTACCGGGGCTGCGCGGGGGGCGGCTCCGTTCGGTGCGGAGCTGCGGGGTCCCGGGGTGGGGGGTACCCCCAGCTCACCCCGCCGTGCGGTCCCAGATGTCCCCCAAGTTCCAGCGACCGCGTCACCCCACAGCCCCTCCGTGTCCAGCCCCAGAGTGACCCTGGGGACACACCCAGGACGGGGACAGGGGGTGGACATTCTCCTGGGTGCCCACCCCGCCATGGGGTCCCTGATGCCCCCCCAGCTCCAGACACCTCTTCACGTCTCCAGACCCCCCCATCCCGCCCCAAAGGGGCTCTGGGGACACCCCCAGGGCAGGGACAGGGGGTTGACATCGCCCTCGGTGCCCGCCCTGACCCAGTTTAGGATGGCCGGGCAGGCTCCCGTGCCCTCGTCCTGCGACTGTTTTGTGGCCCTGCCACCGCACACGGCGTCCCCCGCCGTCATCTTCGGCAAGAACGCCGATCGTCCCCGAGACGAGGTCCAGGAGATCGTCTATGTCCCCGCTGCCACCCACCGTCCTGGGGACAAAGTCCAGGTGAGACCGCGCTGCGGCCAGAGCGGCTGTAGGGGTCAGTGCGTCAGGTCACCCCGGTGTGTGTCCCCAACCCTGGGCTGGGGTGGCTGCAGGGACAGGGCAGTGTGTGACAGGTGTCACCTCTGTGTCCCCCATCAGTGCACCCCCAGTGTGACAGGGTGGTTGCAGGGACAGAGCACTGAGCGTGCCAGGTGTCCCCACGGTGTCCCCACAGTGTCCCTGCTGTGTCCCCACCATGTCCCCACCGTGTCCCCACCGTGTCCCCACCGTGTCTCTGCCATGTCCCCGCCGTGTCCCCATGGTGTCCCCACCGTGTCCCTGCCATGTCCCCACGACGTCCCCACAATGTCCCCACGGTGTCCCCACGGTGTCCCCCGTGTCCAGTGCACGTACCTGGAGATCGAGCAGGCGGAGCGCACTCACGCCGTGGTGCTGAGCCGCCCCGCCTGGCTCTGGGGTGCCGAGATGGGCGCCAACGACTGCGGCGTCTGCGTGGGCAACGAGGGCGTGTGGACCCGCGAGCCCCTGGGCGAGGGCGAGGCGCTGCTGGGCATGGACCTGGTGAGGTGAGGATGGCGAGGAGGATGAGGAGGGTGAAGATGGCGAGGATGGTGAGGATGGTGATGATGCTGAGGATGCTGAGGATGATGAGGATGGTGAGGATGGTGAGGATAACGAGGATGATGAGGATGGTGAGGATGGTGAGAATGGTGAGGATGGTGATGATGCTGAGGATGGTGAGGATGATGAGGATGGTGAGGATGGTGAGGATGGTGAGGATGGTGAGGATGGTGAGGATGATGAGGACGGATGGTGAGGATGGTGAGGATGGTGAGGATGATGAGGATGGTGAGGATGCTGAGGATGCTGAGGATGCTGAGGATGAGGATGGATGGTGAGAATGGTGAGGATGGTGAGGATGGTGAGGATGGTGAGGATGATGAGGATGGTGAGGATGATGAGGATGCTGAGGATGCTGAGGATGATGAGGATGATGAGGATGGTGAGGATGGTGAGGATGCTGAGGATGATGAGGATGGTGAGGATGGTGAGGATGCTGAGGATGCTGAGGATGAGGATGGACGGTGAGGAGGGTGAGGACAGCTGTCCCCGCTGTCCCAGCCCCTGGCGCTGTCTGACGGGCGCTGCCGGCGCAGGCTGGCTTTGGAGCGGGGCGGCTCTGCCCGGGAGGCGCTGGAGGTGATCACGGCTCTGCTGGAGCGCTACGGCCAAGGCGGGAGCTGCAAGGAGGAGCCGGTGCCCTTCGTGTACCACAACACCTTCCTGCTGGCCGACCGCACCGAGGCCTGGGTCCTGGAGACGGCCGGGCGCTACTGGGCGGCCCAGCGGATCCGCGGTGAGCGGGGACCGGGCGCGCTGGGAGCACGGGGTGACCCCGAGTGACCCCGAGTGACCCCGGGTGACCCCGAGTGACCCCGAGTGACCCCGGGTGACCCCGGGTGACCCCGAGTGACCCCTCGGCCCCGGCTGGCACAGAGGGCAGCCGCAACATCTCCAACCAGCTGAGCATCGGCAGCGACATCACGGCGGAGCACGCGGGGCTGCGGGAGCGGGCGCGGAGCCAGGGCTGGTGGAGCGGGGATGGAGAGTTCAGCTTCGCGCGGGTGTTCTCCCTGGAGAAGCAGCCCCCGCGCATGGAGGCTGCCAAGGCGCGCTTCCAGGCCGGGAAGGAGCTGCTGCAGCAGCACGCAGGTGGGGACAGGGGTGGGACAGGGATGGGACAGGGATGGGACAGGGGTGGGACAGGGATGGGACAGGGATGGGGACAGGAATCGGGATGGGAACAGGATGGGGACAGGGGTGGGGATGGGGACAGGGATGGGACAGGAACGGGGACAAGAATGAGGATGAGGACAGGGATGGGAACAGGACAGGAACAGGAAGGGGGACAGGGACAGGGACAGGGACAGGGACAGGGACAGGGACAGGGACAGGGGTGGGGACAGGACAGGGGTGGGGACACCCATCCACAGCTCCCCAAGGGCTGCTTCCACACTGGCAAGGAGCTCTTGTGGAAGCACTGAAGTGGAGACAGGGATGGGGACTGAGATAGGGACAGGGGTGGTGACAGGAATGGGGACAGGGGTGGGACAGGGATGGGGACAGGGATGGGGACAGGGACGGGAACACCCATCCACAGCTCCCCAAAGGCTGTTTCTGTGCTGGCACATCCCCAGTTCCCGGTCACAGGGCCCGGGGTGGGGACGGCCGCCCACACCTCACTGCCCATGGCCGAGCTGGCACACCGAGGTGGCTCTGCCTGTCCCTGCAGGTCACATCACGGCGGAGACGCTGATGTCCATCCTGCGGGACAAGGCCAGCGGGATCTGCGTGGACGCCGAGGGGTTCCGCACGGCCGGCAGCATGGTGTCCGTGCTGCCCCGCGACCCCGCCCTGCCCTGCGTCCACTTCTTCACCGCCACCCCTGACCCCTCCAGGTGGGGCCGAGGTGGGGACAGGGATGTGGCATTCCCGGGAATTCTGCTCTCTCACCCCAGCTTCTCCTCCAGGTCTGTCTTCAAGCCCTTCGTGTTCGTGGCCGGCATCAAGCCGGTGCCGCAGGTGAGATCCCCGACCTTCCTGCAGGATCCCGCCAAGCAGATCCCCAGATTCCGGAGCTCCGTGGATCGGCGGCACGAGCTGTACCGCCGGCACCAGGCAGCGCTGGAGCTCATGGAGCAGGACCCGGTACCGCAGAGCCCAGAGACCCCAGAGATCCCACAGGGCCCAGAGACCCCACAGACCCCACAGAGCCCACAGAGGCCACAGACCCCACAGACCCCACAGAGCCCACAGAGCCCAGAGACCCCACAGACCCCACAGAGCCCAGAGACCCCACAGACCCCACAGAGCCCACAGAGCCCAGAGACCCCACAGACCCCACAGAGCCCAGAGACCCCACAGACCCCACAGAGCCCACAGACCCCACAGACCCCACAGACCCCACAGACCCCACAGACCCCACAGACCCCACAGACCCCACAGACCCCACAGAGCCCAGAGACCCCACAGAGCCCAGAGACCCCACAGACCCCACAGAGCCCAGAGACCCCACAGACCCCGCAGACCCTTCCCCACCCTGCAATGGGATCAAACTCCCTGAGCTCTCTGATCCCACCCTGCTCCCCCCAGGAGCGGGGCCAGCGGCTCCTGCAGACGCTGCGGGGGCTGGAGCAGCAGGGCCTGGAGGGGATGAGGGAGCTGCTGGAGGGCACCGTGCCCCCCTGCCCGGAGGAGCTGGCTGACCTCTTCTTCGACTGCGTGGAGGCCGAGATGAAGTTTTACACCTAAACCCCACACAGGTGGGTGGGCTCGGCTTCCCCCACGGCATTTTTCACGGGTAGGGAATCACAAAACATTCCCAGAGTCCCAAAACATTCCCGGAGTCCCACCCTGACCCTTCCTGGCTCCCTCCATGGGTCCCAGCCCCCAGTTTACCCTGGAGGGGTGGCCACGGCCTGGAATGAGGTGCAGGGGGAAGGACAGGGATATGGGATGGGATTGGGAGCCCTGCCCACAGCCCCTTGTGCGCTTTCCCCCATTTCCAGCCCCTCAGGATGGCTGTAGGGTGACATCCAGCTGGATTGGGGTGGGAATAACGACTTTATTCCTTGCTGCTGCTGCAGGATATTTGGGATAACTGCCCATTCCCCGCTCCTTTGGCACAAGGCTCCTTCTCCAGAGCCTTGCCTGGGGGCTGGATGGCGCCAGGAGCTCGCTGGGACACCCTGGATGCTGGCAGAGGTGACAGCTGTGCCCCTTGGGGACAGAGCTGGCCCTGCCCCGGGTCCAGCAGCAGAGCCCGGAGCTCCCGCAGCTCCTCCAGCCGGGCCCGGTGCTCCTCCAGGCTCTTCCTCCGCCTCCACCGCGCCCGCCCGGCCAGCTCCCGGTGCACATCCAGCAGGAAATCTGCCAGGACGGGAATCCCAGGAGATGTGGCACTGCCAGACCAAGAGTGCCGCGCGTCCTGTCCCCGTCCGGGCACCTTTGTCCACGGTGAAGGGAATCCTCAGCTCAGGGAACAGCTCCTCATCCTCCTCTTCCTCCTCCTCCTCCTCGCTGCTGCTGCTGCAGGAGCCTCCTCCTGCCTCTTTCCGAGCTGTGTCTCCATGGATTGGCTGGGAATCCAGCTGCAGGAGGTGGGGCAGGGCTGCCACCACCAGATCCCTGCGGGAAAAACGAAGGAAAAGCCAAATTCTCTGCAGCCGTGGGATTGGGAGTGGGTGTTCCATCCTCCCTCAGCCCACCGGAGCCTGGCCTGGGGTTTGGGGAGCAGGGATTCAGATCCCCGGGATTTGGAGAGTGGGGATTCACATCCCTGGGGTTTGGGGAACAGGAATTCACATCCCTGGGGTTTGGGGAGCAGGGATTCACATCTATGGGGTTTGGAGAACAGGAATTCACATCTCTGGGGTTTGGGGAGCAGGGATTCAGATTCACATCCCTGGGGTTTGGAGAGCAGGGATTCACATTCCCAGGATTTGGAGAGCAGGGATTCACATCCCTGGGGTTTGGGGAGCAGGGATTCACATCCCTGGGGTTTGGGGAGCAGGGATTCACATTCCCAGGATTTGGAGAGCAGGGATTCACATCCCTGGGGTTTGGGGAGCAGGGATTCACATCCCTGGGGTTTGGGGAGCAGGGATTCACATCCCTGGGCTTTGGTGGGACAGGTATTGGTATTCCATGGAATGGTTTGGGTGGGAAGGGAACCTTAAATCCCATCCAGTTCCATCCAGGGATGCATCCCACTACCCCAGCGTGCTCCCAGATTCTCCTGGCACACTTCCAGGGATCCAGGGGAAGCCACAGCTTCTCTGGGAATTCCATCCCATCCCCTCCCCACCCTCCCAGCCAGGAATTCCCTCCCAATAGGGGAATCCACATCCCCTTGTCCTGTCACTCCATCCCTTGTCCAGAGTCCCTTTCCCAGCTCTCTTGGAGGTACTGAAAGGCCACAATTAGGCCACCCCGAGGCTTCTCCCGGTTTTTTGGGGGGTTGTTCTCCCCCTCCTGCCCCACCTGTATCCGTCCTGCCGGCTGCACTCGTTCCCGGTCAGGTCGAGGATCCGGAGGCTGCGGGGCAGCTCCTCTGCCGGGATAAAGGGAATGACAGAGCTGGGAGCTGAGCCCCTCCAGCCCAAATTCCTGCTCCCCCCAAACCCCCCCAAACAGCGCTTCCCCTCCCTCCCCAGGCAACTCCCAAAGCAGCGTTTCACCCCCACGCCCGGGGAAACTGAGGCAGGGAGGGTGGGAATGGGAATTCCAGCAATCCTGGATCCGTCCCTGCTCCCCACCTGCGTCCAGAGCCCGGATCTGGTTGTGGGACAGGTCCAGGGCGCTCAGGTGGGGCAGGGCCTGCAGGTTTTCCACCCTCTGGATGCGGTTCCCAGCCAGGCAGAGGAACCTGGAGGGCACAGGGAGGGTGAGGGGGGGGAGATGTCACAGCCCCACTTGGCCCCAAGGGCTGGAATTTGATCCCACATTTTTCCCAGAGAACCCATGGAAATCTTTGGGAGCAGGAGCTGCTGTACCTCAGGCTGGGAAAAGACTCCAAGTTCTCGATCTTCTCAATTTGGTTCTGGGAAATAAAACAGCAAAACCCCAATGTGTTTTTTGTTTGGGTTTTTTTTCTTGCCTGCTGCGTGAAAAATCGCATTTTGGGAACGCTCTGGGATTGCTCCAACCAATGCTGGAGGCAACACGACGTCCCACAGGAGGTTCTGGACAGGGAATGGGGTGGGGGGACATGGAGAGATCCCAAAATTCAGGACCCTGAGCACCCTCAGGTTGGGTTTGGAAACACCGGAATTCCAGTGGGGTCGGCATTGTCTGGGAGGGAACGGGGTGAGACCTCCAGGGTGGGTCTGGGAGGGGGAGAAAATCCTCCTGGACGGAGGAAAACCGTTCCCTTCTGGGTTTTGGGGAGGGAAAACCGGAGCAGAACCGGGGGTGTGACACCTGCTGCAGGTAGAGGCTGTGGATCTCTGCCATCCTCCGGAGTTTCCCGATGCAGGAGATGTTCTCCCGGTCCAAGCGGAGGGTGGAGGTGGGCAGCGGCCCCGTGGGGCTGAAGGAACACACAGTGGGGGGTGTTTTGGGGTGTCCTGAACCCCCCTCCCTGCCAGCCCAGGCTGTGTGGGATCCTCACCAGGTGCGGGTGGTGACGAGGCTGTCGCTCAGGGTCACTCCTGGCCGTGTCCCCTCGGGGGCTGTGGGGATTGCGGGTGAGGGTCCAGGCCAGGGGTGCAGCCCCCCTGTCCCCTCCCAATGTCTCACTCACCCCCACACGGGCTGTCCCCTTGCTCAGCCATGGCCGGGGTGGCCTGGGGGGGGTCCTTGTCCCCTCCTCGGGTGGGGGTCTGAGGGAAAAGAGGGTGAAAAAGCTGCGGATTGGGGGTGTCAGGATTGCAGGGATGGGGGGCAGTGCTGGGACCCCCGCCCCATAATCCAGGGGGATTGTGGCGCTGGAATTGAGGGGAGCAGTGGGAGCGGGAGCGCCGGTGTGGGGATCCCAGAGACCCCCGGGATGGGGAGGGGGGGCACTGGGACCAGGCCTCACTGGATGGGGGAGCCCTTAGAGACCCCTGAGATCGAGCCACGGCAGCTCACCGGGCCGGTACCATGGGTTTGGGGCACAGAGAGCCCCGGAAAGGCCAGGGGGGCTCACCGGGAGCGGTTCCCCGGTTTTGGGGCTCAGTTCCCTCACTTCGGGGGGCTCGGAGGAGCCCAGGCCGCGCCGTTGCTATGGAGACGGGGCGCACCGGAAGTGGCGGGTCCTCCACCTTCCCACAAACCCTTGCGCCAAGATGGCGGCGCTGGGAGGCGGCGGGACGCGATGGCGGCGGGGTGAGAGACCGGGAACGGGAACGGGACAGGAACGGGAACAGGAACGGGACTGGGACGGGAACGGGACTGGGACGGGAACGGGAGAGGGAATGGGAAAGGGGCCTGGAATGGGAACAGGAATGGGAACGGGAGAAGGACAGAGACTGGGATTTGTAACGGGAACGGGGCCTGGAATGGGAACGGGAGACGGACTGAAACAGGAACCGGGATTTGGAACGGGAATGGGAACGGGGCTGGGACAGGAATGGGAACGGGAGAGGGACAGGGACGGAGACAGAGGGCCTGGAATGGGAACAGGAACGGGAACGGGAGAAGGACAGAGACTGGGATCTGGAACGGGAACGGGGCTGGGACGGGAATGGGAACGGGACTGAAACAGGAACCGGGATTTGGAACCGGATTGGGGCTGGGACAGGAATGGGAACGGGAATGGGAACGGGAACGGGACCGGGCCAGGGAACGGGCACAGACCGGGAACGGGAGCGGGTTTGGGGCAGGAACCGGGGCGAGGACTGGGAGCGGGCCCGAGGCAGGGCCGGAGCCGGGAGTCCCGCAGCGCTGGGGAGCGCCCGGTGCCGGTGCCGGTTCTGGTGCCGGTGTCGGTGCCGGTTCCGGTGCCGGTCCCGGTGCCGGTTCTGAGCGCTGCCCCGCAGCCTGGCTGCCCGCCCTGCAGCTGCTGCGGCGCGGCTCCAAGGCGGTGACGCGGCACTGGAAGGCGATGCACCTGCAGCGGCAGAAGCTGCTGGCCCTGACCGAGTTCCTGCCCCCGCGGCCGGCCGTGCCCCCGCGCTGCCTGCCCCGCCACGGCACCGGGCAACAGCGGCAGGTGAGGCACGGCACCGGCACCGGCACCGGGAGGGGGTTCCTGCGGGCCTGGGCACGGCGGGGGGACAGAGCCCGGCCCGGCCTGCACAGGGTGTGGAGTGCTGTGGGTTGGGAGGTGGGGCTGGGAGCAAGGGGAGTCCACATCTGTGGAGTCTTGAGATCTGTGGGAGCACCTTGGGGTCCATGGGAACACCTGGAGATCCATGGGAACACCTGGAGATCCATGGGAACACCTCGGGATCCATGGGAACACCTGGAGATCCATGGGATCACCTCGGGATCCATGGGAACACCTCGAGGTCCATGGGAACACCTCGAGATCCATGGGAACACCTCGAGGTCCATGGGAACACCTCGAGATCCATGGGATCACCTCGGGATCCATGGGAACACCTCGAGGTCCATGGGAACACCTCGGGATCCATGGGAACACCTCGAGGTCCATGGGAACACCTCGGGATCCATGGGAACACCTCGAGATCCATGGGATCACCTCGGGATCCATGGGAACACCTCGAGGTCCATGGGAACACCTGGAGATCCATGGGAACACCTCGAGATCCATGGGATCACCTCGGGATCCATGGGAACACCTCGAGGTCCATGGGAACACCTCGGGATCCATGGGAACACCTGGAGATCCGTGGGATCACCTTGAGATCCATGGGAACACCTCGAGGTCCATGGGATCACCTCGGGATCCATGGGATCACCTCGGGATCCATGGGAACACCTGGAGATCTGTGGGATCACCTTGAGATCCATGGGAACACCTCGAGGTCCATGGGAACACCTGGAGATCCATGGGAACACCTGGAGATCCATGGGAACACCTGGAGATCCATGGGAACACCTCGAGGTCCATGGGAACACCTGGAGATCCATGGGAACACCTGGAGATCCATGGGAACACCTCGAGGTCCATGGGAACACCTGGAGATCCATGGGAACACCTCAGAACCCTTGGGATCATCTCCCCCCAGCACCTTCAGCTGTGGGATCACAGCGGGGTCCCACGCCATCCCCCTTCCCCACATCCCCCATTCCCTGTCCCAGGAGGTTCCCAGTCCCCCATTCCAGCCCCAGGAGGACGGCTACGCGCGGGTCCTGCGGCTGTCGGGTTCCCCCAATCCCAGATCCCCCATTCCCACACCCATTCCCTGTTCCAGGACGGCTACACATGGGTTCTGTGGCTGTAGGATTCCCAAGTCCCCCATTCCCCAATCCCAAATCCCCCATTCCAGCCCCAGGAGGTTCCCAAATCCCCCATTTCCCATCCCCACACCCATTCCAGCCCCAGGAGGTTCCCAAATCCCCCATTCCCACACCCATTCCCACCCCAGGAGGTTCCCAATCCCCCATTTCCCATTCCCACACCCATTCCCAGTCCCAGGAGGTTCCCAAATCCCCCATTTCCCATTCCCACACCCATTCCAGCCCCAGGATGTTCCCAAATCCCCCATTCCCTGTTCCCACACCCATTCCCAGCCCCAGGGTGTTCCCAAATCCCCCATTTCCCATCCCCACACCCATTCCAGCCCCAGGAGGACGGCTACGCGCGGGTCCTGCGGCTGTAGGATTCCCCATTCCCTGTTCCCACACCCATCCCAGCCCCAGGATGTTCCCAAATCCCCCATTCCCACACCCATTCCCTGTTCCAGGATGTTCCCAAGTCCCCCATTTCCCATTCCCACACCCATTCCAGCCCCAGGATGTTCCCAAATCCCCCATTCCCTGTTCCCACACCCATTCCCACCCCAGGATGTTCCCAAATCCCCCATTCCCACACCCATTCCCACCCCAGGATGTTCCCAAATCCCCCATTTCCCATTCCCACACCCATCCCAGCCCCAGGATGTTCCCAAATCCCCCATTCCCACACCCATCCCAGCCCCAGGATGTTCCCAAATCCCCCATTTCCCATTCCCACACCCATTCCCTGTTCCAGGATGTTCCCAAATCCCCCATTTCCCATTCCCACACCCATTCCAGCCCCAGGAGGACGGCTACGCGCGGGTGCTGCGGCGCCAGGCCGAGGAGGCTCTCCGTGGCAGCCGCATGGTGGCCGTGTGCCAGTTCAACTCGCTGCCGGACGAGGACGTGGCCACGCTGCGGCACTTCCTGCGCAAGCACAACATCCACGTCAAGTTCGTCCTCAACGAGGTGAGCTCCGCTCCCCGCGGGGGGCTCGGGGGGATCCCGCTGTTCCCGAGCCCGATCCCGAGGCGTTTCCCAGGTTATCCGGCCGGTGCTGGCGCAGTCCGAGCTGAGGAGCCTGCTGCCGCTGTTCGTGTGCCGCAACGTGCTGCTGGTGAGCCCCGAGGCGCGCGCCAGGGAGATGCTGCGGGTGCTGAAGGGAGTTCCACAGGTCGTGCTGCTGGGTGAGAGCCTGCCCCGGGCTGGGAGCGCGGAGCCGGGCTGGTCCGGGCTGGGAATGGGGGTTTGGGCTGGGAATGGGGGTTTGGGGTGGGAATGGGGGCTTGGAATGGGAGTTTAGGGTGGGAATGGGGGCTGGGAATGGGGGTTTTGGGTGGAGAATGGGGGTTTGGGGGTGGGAATGGGGGTTTGGGAATGGGGGTTTGGGGTGGGAATGGGGGTTTGGGGTGGGAATGGGGGTTTGGGGGTGGGAATGGGGGTTTGGGAATGGGGGTTTGGGGTGGGAATGGGGGTTTGGGGTGGGAATGGGGGTTTGGGGTGGGAATGGGGGCTGGGAATGGGGGTTTGGGGTGGGAATGGGGGCTTGGAATGGGGGTTTGGGAATGGGGGTTTGGGGTGGGAATGGGGGCTGGGAATGGGGGTTTGGGGCTGGGAATGGGGGTTTGGGAATGGGAATGGGGGTTTGGGAATGGGAATGGGGGCTCAGGGGTGGGAATGGGAGCCATGGGTGGGACTGGGGGCCCAGCACTTGGGAAGCTCATCCAGGACTTGGAACGAGGATCCAGGGCTGGGAATGAGGGCCCAGGACTGGGAATGACTCCCCCTGAGGGAGCTGTGTCCATGCAGAGGAGGGGTGGGCAGCCTGCGGGGCCGAGCAGTCCCTTCCCAAAGGTCTGGAATATTCCATGCCCATCCCGAGCTGCCGTTTTCCAGGCGCCTGCATCGACGGCACCATCCTGAGCCGGCAGGGAGTGGAGAACTTCGCCCGGCTGCCGTCCCTGGAGGTGTCCCAGGGGCAGACGGTGGCAGCCCTGTCCCTGCTGTCCTCCCAAACCTCCTCCCTGCTCCAGCGGGGTCCCGCTCACCTCACGGCGCTCCTGGACGAGCACATCCGACGGCTGCGGGACACGGGGGGAGCCGCGGAGCCTCCCCCGGGCCGGAGCTCTGGGAATCACTGACGCTGGAAATGGAGAACCAATTCCTTCCCTGGCCGTGGGAGCCCCCAGGATAAGGGATTGGAGGATGATGGACGCAATTCCCATGGAATCGGCTCCAGAATGGGCGGTCGGGGACTGGAGGTTTGGCACTGAGGCCCCGCCAGTCCCTTGTGCTCCCTTGGGAAGATCCCAGCGGCGTTCCAGCTGTGAGCAGGGATCTCTGGGATCAGCCAGCGGAGGAGGAGCGCGGGATGGACCCTCCCAGGGGGATTTTGGGCACTCCCAGCCCCGTGCCTTGGGAATGGGGGTGTGCTGTAACACTGATCCCAGCCTGGGATCGCTGTCGTGTCCATTAAAGTGTCTGGAAATGCTGAGGCCTTGTCTGGAATTTTGGGGAGTGGGTGGGGTGGGGTGGGGTGGGGGGACGTTCCTGCCCCCCGAGGGTGGAGAGAGAGGCCAGGGCTGCTCCGGGGGTCTGAGGGAGCAGAGCTGGGGGTGGGAGAGGGAAATCCCAGGAAATGCTAGCGTGGGTGATCCCTCACGCCCCCGTGGGTCACTGACTGCTGGGACTCCTGTGGCTGGAAACACCCCTGGGGTGATAATTCCCGAGACTTCCCGAGACTTCCATGGGGTGGTAATTCCCGGGATCCCCATGGGATGATCAGCCCTGAGACACCCCCCACGGGCTGGTGATTCCCGGGATCCCGGTGGGTCAATGGTCCCGGAGACCCCCACGGGTTGGGATCCCCACCCCACCCATGGGATGATGATCCCGAGACCCCCGCGGGTTGGGATCCCCAAACCCACCCATGGGATGATGATCCTGAGACCCTCAGCCACCCTGAGACCCCCGCGGGTTGGGAACCCCACCCCACCCAGGGGATGATGATCCTGAGACCCTCAGCCACCCTGAGACCCCCGCGGGTTGGGAACCCCACCCCACCCAGGGGATGATGCTCCTGAGACCCCCAGCCATCCTGAGACCCCCGCGGCTTGGCGATTCCCGGGACTCCCCCGGTGTGTCGCTGATGCCCGAGACCCTCATGGGTCGGTGATCTTCGAGGACCCCCCCCCGGGAATGCCCAACCCCGGGACCCCCGTGCGGCGCCGCCTTCCCGGGACCCCTTTCCCCGGGGCTGCCCCGGTTCCGTGCGGGCGCCCTCGGTGTCCCGGCGGCTCCCGGCGCTGGCGGCTCCGGTCCTCCACGGAGCAGGGGGCAGAGCCGAGCGGCTCCGGACCGCCCTCCGTGTTCCGCTTCCTGCCGCCGCCGCCGGGCAGGATGCGACCGGCCCCCGCCGCCCTCCCGCCGCCCGCCCAGGTGAGCACCGGCCACGGGCACCGGGCGAAGCTCCGGCCCCGCCGCCCCCGGCCCCCGCCGCCCCGGGGGGTGACACCGCCGCGGGGACACGGGGATGGGCTTTTCCCCTCGCGGGGGATGGAGACCCCCGGGGGTACCGGCAGAGCGCGGCTCCGGTGCGAGAGCTCGGTGCCCATCCCCGGTAGCACCTGCGGGAGAGAGCCCGGAGACCCCCGGTGCCCTCCCCTCGGAGCTGCGGGGCGCGGAGCCGCCGTCGGCGGTACCGGGTTGTCTACGGCAGCGTGGTTATCTGCCGGTGCCGTGGTTACCGGCGCCGTGGCCGTCGGTACGGCGGTGCCCGCTGCCCAGGTTACCGGCACGGTGATCACCGGTACTGGGGCTTGGCCGCTGTCCCGCGGTTATCCCAGGATCCACCCTGCAGCAGCGGCCGGGACACACGGGTGCCCCTTTAGGGACAGCGCCAGAGGGGATGGCAGGGCCAGCAGAAGCTTCCCCGTGCCTCAGTTTCCCCCGGTGGAATCGTGAAGGGCAAAGGGAGCAAACGCCCTGCCGGGAGAGCGCCGGGCTTTGGAGGGGTCGTGTCCTGGCTCGGGGGTGCCGGATGGAGCAGGGGTCGGTCCCGGTCTTTGCCCCGGTGCCGCCCTCCCGGCTGTGCCACGCTTGCCCGGTGGCAGCCGGTCCCTGGGGCGGCGGGGCCGGACTCTGAACCCGGAGCGGGCGGCGCAGCCGAGATAGCGCTGGGCGGGTCAAAGGCTCCGGCTCACGCAGAAGTTTCTGGGTGCCGGCGGCGGTGCCATGCAGGGTCCCCCGGGAGCAGGGGACAGCGGGGTCCCTGCCGGCCCCCGTCCCGGTGAGGCTGCGGACGCTGTCCCGGAGCTCCCTGACCCGCCGGTCCCTCCCCGCAGCGGCTCCCGCCGTGACGGCCGAGCTCGGACCCCCGGCCCCGCAGCCCGGACGGGAGGGGGGGCTCGGACCGGTGCCCCCCGCCCCCTCTGCTCGCCGGCCATGGGCAGCCACGAGAAGGACCCGTCCTCTCCGAAAAGAGCCCTGTCCCGCTCCAACAGAACCGTGTCTTCCAAGCACAGCAGCGTCCAGCAGGTCGGAGCATTTGGATTTGGGGGGGCTCCGAAGGACCAGGGGGAGGCTTTGGGGGCTTTACCCCCAAATGTCCCTGCCTGAGGACAAGGTGGGCAGCAGCCTCTGGTTCTCGGGGACCCCCGTGCTGACCCCATCCCCGCAGGGCTCGGAGAGCTGGGAGGTGGTGGAGGAGCCCCGAGGCCGGGGCAGCCCCGGGCAGCAGCCGCAGCGGCACGAGGGGTACCTGCTCAAGAAGAGGAAATGGCCCCTCAAGGGTTGGCACAAGGTAAACGGCAGAGCCGGCGCCAGGAGCCGTCATCCCGGCTGGTCCTGGATTTGGCTGGAGGGGGGGTCGCTGGAGGGGCTGAACCCCCTCCCAAAAAAACCCCCACGCTTTCCCCTCCGTCCCCAGCGGTACTTCGTGCTGGAAAACGGGATCCTGAAATATTCCACCACGCGCCAGGACGTGAGTGTGTGCCCAGGCTGTGGCCACGCAGCCTCCCCGGGGGGCTCAGGGCTGGGGACACCCCCGTGGCCCCCCTGAGGAAGGGGGGTCCCCCCCTTGACAGGCGTCCCTGGGCTCCCCCAGGTCCTCAAGGGCAAACTGCACGGCGCCATCGATGTCCGGCAGTCCGTCATGTCCGTCAACAAGAAGGCGCAGAGGGTTGACCTGGACACGGAGGACAACATCTATCACCTCAAGGTGCCACTGTGGGGCTGGAGCTGGGACGGGACAGGGTTGGGGACATCGGGTGGTGTCCCCCACACCTCACCCCCGTCCCCCAGATCAAGTCCCCGGAGCTGTTCTCCAGCTGGGTGAGCAGCCTCTGCAGCCACCACCAGGGCGAGCGGCCGGAGCCGTGTCCCCCAGGAGGTCCCGCGGGGACAAACACGCAGGTGGGTGACAGCTCGGGGTGACAGCTCGGGGTGACAGCGCCAGGCAGAGCCCGGCCAAGCGGCTCCTGACAGCGATCGATGCCCTCCGTGCCCCGCTGCAGGGCCAGTGGACTCGGATCCTGCCCTCGGGCAGTGCCCCTGCCCTGTCCATGCTGGCCAGCTCCCGGGACAAGGTGGACGCCTGGCTGAAGGACAGCGAGGGGCTGGAGCGCTGCTCGGCCGGTGAGCGGGGCCCGAGGGGGTGGGCAGGGCCGGGGGGGTGCCCCGGACCCCCTCGCTGACCCCGGTGCCCCTGGCAGAGCTGTCGGAGTGCCAGGCCAAGCTGCAGGAGCTGACGGGAATGCTCCAACACCTGGAGGCTCTGCACCGCATCCCCTCGGCCCCGCTCATCTCCGGCAGCCAGGTGAGAGGGGACAGCCGGGCCAGGGGGTCCCGTGGCCCCCCCTTCCTGGGGAGGGTCCGGCTGCAGCCCCCTCCTCTCCCTCACAGCCCTCGGCCGCCACGGAGAGGCCAAAGAAGGGCCGGAGGACCACCAAGATCTGGTGCACGCAGAGCTTCGCCAAGGACGACACCATCGGCAGGGTGAGGGTGAGCTGGACCCCCCCCCAGCCCGAGCTCTGCCACTGCCTGGGCACGGAGCCCCCCAGGTGACCCCCGGTGTCCCCCCAGGTGGGCCGCCTGCACGGCTCTGTCCCCAACCTGTCCCGCTACCTGGAGTCGTCGCAGAGCCAGCTGCCCTTCAGCCTCCCCCCGGAGTACAGCCAGCTCCAGCGCAGCTTCTGGGTCCTGGCCCAGAAAGGTGCGACGGGGCGGGCGGGGCTGAGCCTTGGTGGGGTTCTCAGGGGGGGTTTTGGGGTGCTGACCCGAGTGCCTCCCGTGTCCCCCGGCAGTGCACGGCTCGCTCAGCAGCGTGGTGGCCGCGCTGGTGGCCGAGAGGAGCCGTCTGGAGGAGATGCGGCTGGCGCTGGACAGGCAGTGTCCGGCCCCACGCCCCGGCAGCGCCGGCACCGCCGGGGTGAGGGGCCACAGGAGACCTTGGGGTGCTGCTCTTGGGGTCTCAGCAGGGTGCTGGGTGACCCCCGTCCCTGTCAGCCCTGTCCCAGCTGGAGGGGACCGGCCGGGGCGGGGCGGGGGGCTCGGCTCAGCCTCCCCCTTCCCACAGCCCGCCCTGCGCCGCTTCCACTCCCTCTCCGTCTCTTCCGACACCACCCTGGACTCCTTCGCCTCGCTGCACCCGGATGAGGTCAGGGGGGTGGGATGGGGCGGGCTGGGGGTGCTGCGGCCCCCCCCGGGATGGGGGCTGAGCCGGTGGCTGTCCCCGCAGCCGGACACGCTGCCCGCCAAGGGCCGGGAGCAGCAGCTCTCCAACCGCAGCATCGTCTCGCTGGCCGACTCCCACACCGAGTTCTTCGATGCCTGCGAGGTTTTCCTCTCCGCCAGCTCCTCTGAGAACGAGGTGCGGGGGCTCTGCTGGGTGCGGGGGCTCTGCTGGGTGCGGGGGCTCTGCTGGCTGAGGGGTTCTGCGGACCCCCTGCCACCCCTCGCTGCTCTGGGTTCATCTCTCCCCTCTCTCTCCCCCGCCCCACCTCATTAGCCGGCCCGGGAACCGCTCCCCGTGTCCCCCCCAGCCCCGGGACCCCCCCCGCTCCCCGTGTCCCCCCCAGCCCCCCGCAGCCCCCTCCCTCCCCTCCCTCGGGGTCTCCGCACTCTCTGAGCCCGGTGGCGGGGGCCGGGAGCTGCCGGTGCCCCCCCGCCGCTGCTCCCCCACCGACACCCACCCCCCCCCTCCCCATCCCGACACCCCCCGCCCATCCCAGCATCCCGGGGCTCATCCCACCCTTTCGGGGGGGGGGGGGGGCATTCCCAGTAGCGCCCCACCCGCCGCCCCCTCTGTGGGGTCCCCCCCGTATCCCCCCCATCCCCCCGGGACCCCCGAAGCCGCCGACGGTCCCTGCGCCTCCCCAGCCCTCGGAGGACGAGTCGTGCATCAGCGAGGTGACCACCAGCGTCTGCGAGGAGGCCACCGAGCCGGGGGGGCCGGGCCGCCCCCCGACAGGTACGGGGAGGGCCCCGGCGAGGGAGAGGGCACCGGTGGAGTTTTGGAAGGGCCGTGTCCTGGTTTGGGGGTGCCGGATGGGGCCGATCCCGGTTTTTGCAGCCTCCCGGCTGTGCCACGGTTGCCCGGTGGTGGCCGGTCCGTGGGGCGGCGGCGGGCGCTGGAAGAGGGGAGCTCTGTAAATTCGGGGAACAGCGAACGGAAGGGACGGGTCTGCTCCGGGGAGGGGTTCGAGGGGAGGGATTCGAGGGTCACGGCTCCATCCCACCGCCCGCTGCCCGGCAGGAGCGGAGCGCCCGGGGGTGCCGGCGGAGCCGCCGCCGCTGGAGCCGCCGCTGGAGCTGCCGGGGCCGGACCCGCGGCGGAGGAGCCGCCTGCCCGCTCCCCCCGCGCCCTCGGGGGACGTGAGCCTGTGGGGGCTCCTGAGGAGCAGCGTGGGCAAGGACCTGTCCCGGGTGGCGCTGCCCGTGCAGCTGAACGAGCCGCTCAACACCCTGCAGAGGCTCTGCGAGGAGCTCGAGTACAGCGCGCTGCTCGACAGGGCCAGCCGCGCCCGGGACCCCCGGCAGCGCCTGGTGAGCGGGGACAGCGCGGGGACACCAAGGGGACAACGTGGGGACACCGTGGGGATAACGTGGGGACACTGCAGGGACATTGTGGGGACACTGTGGGGACACTTGGGGTGCTTTGAGGCTTGAGGGGATCTGGGGGACACGGGGAAGCTCAGGGGATGTGGGAGCGGGGGGAACTCAGAGGACACTGGAAGTTTGGGGTGCTTTAGGGAGAATTTGGGGATTTTGGGGACACGGGGGAGCCCGAGGCCATGGCAGGACAGGGAGAATTTGGGGATTTTGGGGACAGAGGGGAGCCCGAGGCCATGGTGGGACAGGGAGAATTTGGGGATTGAGTGGGCTCAGAGGTGCTGGAGGACGCCTGGACCTCCCGGGACTCACGGGAACGGGGCAGGACAGGCGTGGTGACAGCGGTGGCCGCGGTGACAGGTGTACGTGGCCGCCTTCGCCGTGTCCGCCTACGCCTCCACCTACTACCGGGCGGGCAGCAAACCCTTCAACCCCGTGCTGGGTGAGACCTACGAGTGCGTGCGGCCCGACCGCGGCTTCCGCTTCATCAGCGAGCAGGTGGGCACTGGGGGGGCCCTGGGGGGGCACCCCGGGGATGGATGGGGCGCTGGAATGTCCCTCCTTGTCCCCCTGTCCCCGCCACAGGTCTCCCACCACCCTCCCATCTCCGCCTGCCACGCCGAGTCTGAAAACTTCGTCTTCTGGCAAGGTGAGCGCCCGCCGGGGGGGCACCGGGAGGGTCCCCCCGAAGGGTGGGGGGCACTGGGGGGGTCTCACCTCCTCGTCCTCCTCCTCCTCCTGCGCCTCCAGACATGAGGTGGAAGAACAAATTCTGGGGCAAATCCCTGGAGATCGTCCCCATGGGCACCGTCAACGTCCAGCTGCCCAGGTGAGACCCCGGCCCCGCAGGTGGGACCCCTCCCATCCCCACCCCCCGCGCCCCTCGGCCCTCCGTGCCCACCCACGAGCGCGGTGGCCGCAGGACCGGGGACCACTACGAGTGGAACAAGGTGACCACGTGCATCCACAACGTGCTGAGCGGGCCGCGCTGGATCGAGCACTACGGCGAGGTGCTGATCCGCAACACCCGCGACGCCTCCTACCACTGCAAGCTCACCTTCTGCAAGGTGTGCCCGCCCCGCCCCGCCCCTTCCTGCCCAGGCTCCGCCCACACGCTGCCCTGACCCCACCCCTCTGAATTATTATACCCCTGGCCCCGCCCCCTCAGGTTAATTAGCCCAGCGCTGATTTGGTAATTAAACACTGTGTTGTTGTTCTGCCCCTTGTCTGGCCCCACCCCTCACTTATGGCTCCGCCCCTTACCAGTAGCCCCGCCCCCTCCCCAGTGGCTCTGCCCCCTTAGTGCCCCACCCTTCCCCAATTTGTCAATCGCTCCTGGCCCATCCTATTCCCAGTAGCCCCGCCCCTTTCCCAGTGACTCCACCCATCACTTCCCCGCCCCTTCCCAGTGACTCCACCCATCACTGCCCCGCCCCTTCCCAGTGACTCCACCCATCACTGCCCCACCCCTTCCCAGTGACTCCACCCATCACTGCCCCGCCCCTTCCCAGTGACTCCACCCATCACTGCCCCGCCCCTTTCCCAGTGACTCCACCCATCACTGCCCCGCCCCTTTCCCAGTGACTCCACCCATCACTGCCCCGCCCCTTTCCCAGTGACTCCACCCATCAATGCCCCGCCCCTTTCCCAGTGACTCCACCCATCACTGCCCCGCCCCTTCCCAGTGACTCCACCTTTTCTAGAAGCCCCCACCCATCACTCATTGCCCACCCTTTTCCAATAGCCACGCCCTCTCCCAATGGCCACGCCCCTTCCCAATTACCCCACCCTTTCCAGAAGCTTCCTCCTCATGGCCCCACCCTTTTCCCAGTAGCCCCCACTTTCTCAATAGCTCCACCCCTTTCCTATGGCCCCGCCCTTTCCCAAAGACTCCCCCAACGACTCCACAGTTTCCAGAAAACTCCTCCCATCACTCCTGGCCCCATCCTTCTCCCAATAGCCCCACCCTGCCTCAGTGACCCCACCCCATCATAGTCACGCCCCTCTCCCAATAGCCCCGCCCTTTCCTAGGGCCCCACCCTTCCTCAGTGACCCCACCCTGTTATAACCACGCCCTCTCCCAATAGCCCCACCCTTTCCTCAATAGCCCCACCCTGCCCCAGTGACCCCACCCTGTCATAGCCACGCCCTCTCCCAATAGCCCCACCCTTTCCCAGGACCCCGCCCTTCCTCAGTGACCCCACCCTGTCATAACCACGCCCTCTCCCACCCTTCCCCATGGCCCCGCCCTTTCCCACTGACCCCACCCCTCGCTCCCGGCCCCTCCCTCGGCTCCGGTCGCCCCCGCTCAGGTGCCGGTGGCCACAGGCCCGGTACTGGGGCGCGGGGGCCAACGAGGTTCAGGGGGCCGTGCTGAGCCGCAGCGGGACGGCCGTGGAGCGCCTGGCGGGCAAGTGGCACGAGGGGCTGCACCGCGGGCCCGCCCCGGGCCAGTGCGTCTGGAAAGCCAGTAAGGACCTGGGGAGAGCACCCCGAGAGGGTTACCCCTCCCCGGGGAGGGGTCTCTCAGCGCCCCCAAACCCCTCCCCGGTACGCAGACCCCATGCCCCGCGAGCACGAGAGGAATTACGGCTTCACCCAGTTCGCGCTGGAGCTGAACGAGCTGACCCCGGAGCTCCGCAGGGTCCTGCCCTCCACGGACACTCGCCTGCGGCCGGACCAGCGGTCAGCGGCGCCCCGGGGCTGCGGGGTGGGCTGGGATGAGGCCGGCCGGCTCCTCACGGCCACGTCCTGGTGTCCCCCCACCCCCAGGTACCTGGAGGAGGGGAACGTGCCGGCGGCCGAGGCGCAGAAGCGCCAGATCGAGCAGCTCCAGCGGGACCGGCGCCGAGTGATGGAGGAGAACAACATCACCCACCAGGCCCGCTTCTTCAGGTCCGGGGGGGCTCCCAGGGCTGGGGGAGCCGTGGATCAGCGGGATGTGGGGGCTCTCGTGGAGTGGGGAGATCTCCTGGGGGTCCTGAGGGCGCCTCTTGGCTCGGGGGGATGTGGAGACCCTTCCCAGGAGTCTTGGGAGCGCGCCGTGGCTCAGGGGGGTGGGGGGGTTTAAGGGAATGGGGAGACCCCCATGGGAGGGGGTCTTTCAAGGGGACATTCAGGGAATGGGGAAAGCCCCCCGTGGAATTCCCGAGGGGTCTCTGCGTGCTTCAGGGAGGATTTAAAGGATTGGGGAGACCCTCCGGAGACCTCATGGCTCGGAGGAGGAGTGTGGGGCATTCAGGGGGACATTTTGGGGGGGCTCTCAGGGCATGGGAGGACCCCCCTGGCAGTCCCCACCGTGCCCCCCACCCCACCGGCAGGCGTGTGACGGATGCCAGCGGCAAGGAGTCGTGGGTCACCAACAACACCTACTGGAAACTGCGCCTGGAGCCCGGCTTCGCCCACCTGGACAGCGCCGTGCTCTGGTAGCCACCCCCAAACCCGGGGGGGTGCAGAGCCCCCCCAGCTCCTCACAGCAGTGCCCTGCAGCGGGGCTGGTCCCCCCCAGAATCCCACCCCCACCCCCTCACCACCTTTCCGAGCCATTTTGCCGGTGTTTCCATAAAACTGTGATGTAAAAACGGGAGGGGGGCGCTGGCAATGCCCCCCCAGCCCCGCCCCAGGGCAGAGCCTTGGGGACAGCTGAGGCGCTCTGGGGCTGGCAGTGCCCCCCTGCCCTGGGGGCACACGATGATAAAAGGGGAGGGTTTAGGGGGTCGCAGGGTGCCCGCGGGCGGGAAGACCCCACTTCCCCCCCTACCCCCCCAAATTATGCACAGGGGCTGCGCTAATAAAGGCTGCGAAGAGTTGGGGTGTGCAGAGAGATTCCTTCCCCCCTCCCCCTCCGTCACCACCCAGCGGGGGGGTTGCTCAGGACCCCCCTCCCAAATGGGGCTGGGGGTGCACGAGTCCCTCCCACACTCCCCCGTGCCTCAGTTTCCCTCCCCGCCCGCACTGAAATGAGCGGAGCCGTGTCCCACAGCGTCCCCTTTATTGCGATATGCTGCTGCCCCCCCGCCCCACACCGGCCGGAGGGCGAGGGGGGGCTCAATAAATACTCCAGCATTAACCCCCCCCCCCCCCTTTAAAAACCACCGACACCAAGAAGAGAGCTCCCCAGCACCCCCCAGCACCCCCATCCCCTCCCCGCTCGCCCCCGCCGCCCCACCGGGGTGGCACCGGGGGCTGATTGTCAGGCCGAGCCCCCCCTCCGCTCGAGTCCTGCCAGGATTTGGGTGCTAAAACCGGCACGGGGAGGGGGTGAGGGTGCACTCAGGACCCATTCGCACCCAGATTTGGGGCGCCCGGGGGGGGTGTCCGAGCCCCCGCCCCCCCGGTGCGGCTCAGTAGAAGCCGTAGTAGCCCCCGTCGGTGACCGGCTCCTTGTCGTAGAGGTCGCCGTTGCGGGCCGGGGGGGAGCTCTCGGTGCTCGAGGGGTACGGGGACACCCTCCGCCGCTTGCACTCGTACAGCCCCGAGTCCGGCGAGTCCCCCGAGGCCACAGCGGCGGCGGGCTCGGGGGCCCAGCCCTCCGCCTCCTTCCCCTTCTCCTCTCGGGGCTCCCGGTACCAGCCCAGAGCCGCGGCGCCGCCCTTGGGGCCGTACTGCCCGGGGCTCCAGCCCCCCGTCACCCCGAAGCCCCCCGGCCCCTCGGGGTAGTAGGGCAGGGGCGGGTGTGGGGCGGGGGGCAGCGCGAAGGGTTTCACCCCATAGGGCACCAGTTTGCCCCCCCCGTACCCCCCGTCGTAGCCGCCGAACTCCAGCGCTCCGGGGGCGGGGGGCTGCTGCGGGGGGAAATACCAGTGAGGGGGGTCTTTGGGGGGCGGCAGGGGCAGCGCAGCCCCCCGCTCCCCCCCGAAGAAGCGGCCCGGGGGCAGCGGGTACTGCTCGGGCAGGAAGGGCTGGAAGCGAGGGGCCGGCAGCAGCTGCTGGCAGCCCGGAGCCTCCGGGGGGGACGGGGTCAGGCGGTCGCTCTCCGAGGCCGTGTACATCCTGGAGGTGCGGGGGGAAACACACGGAGAGGGTTTTTTTTTTGGGGGGGGGGGTCCTCCTCCCCCAGGGAGCGGGGGACAGGAGGGAGGGGGCGGCACTCACGAGTCAAAGTTGTCCCGGAATCCTTTGGCGAAGGGGTTGTGGTCGATCTTCAGCTGGGTGATCTGGGGGAGGGGGGGATGTGGAGATGAGGAGGGGGCTGCCGGCGGCTTGTCCCTGCTCCTTGATGTCCCCCCGCTGTCCCTTTCACCCCCATCCCAGCAGAATCCCACCCTCCGCCGGGGCAGGGGGGCTCAGGGGGCTGAGGGGAGTCGGGAGGGGCCACTGGGGAGTCCAGGAGGGGCCTGAAGGGATCCAGGGGGAGGCTCTGGGAATCTGAGGGGATACTGGCGGCACTGGGAGGCCTCTGGGATGCCGAAGGGATGCAGGGGGAGCCCCTGGGATGCTGCGGAGATGTGTGGGACGGTTCTGTGGGACAGTGGGATGCCGAGGGGATGCAGGGGGTGGTTCCGAGGGGACCCCACAGGGTGGTTCTGGAAGTCTGAGGGGATACTGGCGGCACTGGGAAGCCTCTGGGACGCCGAAGGGATGCAGGGGGAGACCCTGGGACGCTGCGGGGATGCACCGGGGGTCTCAGGGATGCTGCAGACAGCGGGGAGGCCAGCGGGGTTTTCCTGAAGCTCAGGACACCTTGGAGGGTGCTGGGGGGCTGCCCTGGGGGAGGTTTGGGGTTGCTGTGATGACACCGGGATATCCTCACTGCTTTCTGAGAGGATGCTGGGGGCATTCCTGGAGTATTTGTGAGCTGGGGGATTTTGGGGAGGGGGCTCGGGACTGGCAGGGGGTCTGGCACTCACATCGGCGTTCTGGTAGGCGGTGACGGCGATGAACTGGGTCTCGGGGAAGGCGAAGGTGTGAGTGTGCGGGGAGGGGTAGCCTTCCTCCCCCTCGCCCTCCCTCACCTCCGTGACGTGCAGCCGCGGCTGGTACTTGTGCAGCGACTGCAGCACGATCATCTGCGGTGGGAACACGGGGGGCACGGAGCCGTCAGGCCGGGGAGGGGTCACCGGGAGCTTCCAGGGCTGCGGGACCCCTCCGCTCACCTGCCCGACGTTGTTGGAGGCCCCCTTGTTGTTGGTGAGCTTCAGCTTCCCGAAGGAAACCTCCTGCCTCATCCAGTGCGCGCCCGTGTTGGGCGAGTCGGGGTGCAGGTACAGGCGGTTCCCTGCGGGAGGGGACAGCGGCCAGGGGGTCACCGCCACCCCGCCAGCCCCGGGAGGGCGAGGAAAGGGACGGAGAGCCCCCCCGAGGTACCTGGCACGTTGCCCTCGGCTTTCCCGCACTGCACCCATTTTCCGCCCTGGTAGCGCCAGTGGTGTTGGTCCACCAGCACCACGTCCACGCAGACGCTGTAGTGAGCCACGGGGTTCAGCCCCGACACGCTGAAGCTGAGGAAGGGGAACATGCGCCTGGGGAGGGGACAGACACACGGACACCGTCACCCCCCCCTTCTCCCCGCTCGGCCCTTGGTGCGCAGGGCAGCGCCGGGGGGGCGTGATGGGGAAACTGAGGCAGCGCGGTGCTCACCCTCCTCCTCCTCCTCCTGCTGCTGCTCCCCGGGCTGGGTGCCCGTGAGGAGCTGAGTGACCCCGGCAGCTGGGGGGCTGCTGTGGGGGCCGAGCCCCCCCCTCCCCCGGTATCTTCCTCCCCCTCCCCAAGCACCTTCCGGATCGGAAACCAACACCGCTGCTATTTCGGGCCGGGCGCCAGCCCGCGCCAAGGGCAGGAAGGGGACACGGTGGGACCGGGGGGGACCACGGGGTGGCAGCTGCCACCCCACCCCGGGGGGCTGCACCCCGCGTGTCAGCCGGGTGTCCCCTCAAATCCGGGCTGGGGCAGCTCTGCTCCCTGCTCTGGCCATCACTCGCCCCAGGCTCCCCCAGTAGCCCCCAGTAGCCCCCAGTAGCCCCCAGTAGCCCCCAGACTCCCCAGTGACCCCCTGTAGCCCCAGTGTCCCCAGTAGCCCCCAGCCCCCCCAGTCTCCCCAGCCTCCCCAGTAGCCCCAGTAGCCCCCAGTAGCCCCCAGTAGCCCCCAGACTCCCCAGTAGCCCCCAGTAGCCCCAGTAGCCCCAGTAACCCCAGTAACCCCAGTAGCCCCCAGTAGCCCCAGTCTCCCCCAGTAGCCCCCAGTAGCCCCAGTAGCCCCCAGTAGCCCCCAGTAGCCCCCAGTGGCCAGCTGAGGCTCGCTGGCCTCCCCAGCCGTGGAATTTTGGGAGTTTCTGGATCTCCGATGGCCGGAGCTGAACACCAGCGACCCCCCAACTCTGCAATGTCACCCCGTTAATGTCACTGGACCCCCCCCAAAACCCGCCCGGGGGACACCGGGATCCCCCAGGCACCGGGAATAGTCACCCCGAATTCCCGAGGGGAGAAATGGGGGGATTCGGGGGTGGGGATCGGCCCTGGCCCCCCCAGGAAACGGGGCTCGGGCAGCGCCGGGGGAAGAGCAGTGGAAAGAAAATTCAGCGGGTGGTGGCTGACTCAAAATTGCCCTTGCGAGAGAGTGGGGAATAGAAAAAGAAAGAGAAAAATTAAAAATAAATGGAAAAATAGAAAGAGAAAGAAACAAAGGAGAAGAGAAAAAAAAAAAAGAGAGAGAGAAGAAAATGAAGATTAAGAAAAAGAGAAAAAGGAGGGGGAAAGGGGAGAGAACAAAAGAAAAAGAAGAACAAAAAAGAAGAGAGCAAAGAAGGAAAAGAGGGGGAAATGGAGAAAAATCAGGAGGAAAAGAAAAAAGAAGATAAAGAAGACTAAAACCAAAAAGATAAAGAGAATAAAAAGGAGAATAAAAAGAAGATAAAAAGATAAAGATAAAAAGATAAAGGAGAAAGCAGCCGTGGTGAGGAGGCGCTCCCCGCGTTCAGCAGCGATCCTGGCCCTGAGCATCCCCGCTCCCCCCGAGCCCTCCCAGACCCCGTTTTCCCCTTTTCTGTCCCCAAAGGAGCCTCCCCCGCCGGCTCCCATCTCCTCTGGAGCGATCACAACGGGGCTGCACGGAGGAAAGGGGGGTTCCAGCCGCCGATAAAAAATTACAACCACATTAAAAACCGCCTGGGTGCCGCCGCAGCCCCGAGCCGAGGCACCGGCCACCCCCGGGCCGAGCTCCCAGCGCGGCTTCTGCACCAAGCCGAGCTGCTGCGAGGTGCAAAGAGATTGAAAAAAAACCAACAAAACCAGTTTTTTGGCGTTGTTTTTTTATGCCTTTTGCTCTCACAGCGCGTTCCCCGGCGCTGCCCGGCTCGGCTCGGCGCTCACACGCTGCTGCTGCCGCGGGGAAACCGCACGGGCCCGGCCGGGCACGGCAGGGTGGGGGCAAGACCCGAAACCGCGCTCGCCTCGCCTTTATTTTTAAATCCTCGGCTCCCCGGGGCTCGGGCAGTGCGGTTTGGGAGGTGCCCCCCTCCAAAAGGACGGGTGGGCAGCGCTGGGTTCACCGGCTGAGGGGTTTGTTTTGGGGTTTGGGGCGTCACGGGGACAGCGAGAGAGCGGCTGGTGGCACTGGGGACACTGCGGTGGCTGGTGGGGACACGGGGGGAAGGAGAGGAGGTCCAGGAGCTCAAAACCCCCCCAGGAGCGGAGCCTCGGCAGCCCCCGGCAGACACGGGGGGGCTGCGGCTTCCTGAGCCTCCTCCTCCTCCTCCTCCTCCTCCTCCTCCTCCCCCGACGGCAGCGCGGGGACCGCAGGAGCCACCACGGCCGCGGGGGACACGTGCCAACCCCCGCTGCTGCACGGCGGTGGGGCACAGGTGTGGGGCTGGGGACACGGCGGGGTGGCACGGCATGGCACGGTGACATGGCACAGCTGCTGGACACGGCACGGTGACACCAAAGCACCGCACGGTGACATGGCACAGCTGCTGGACATGGCACGGTGACGTGGAATGGTGACACACCAAAACATGGCACGGTGACACGGCGCAGTGGTGACACACCAGTGCATGGCACCGTGACATGACATGCTCACACACCAGTGCATGGCACCGTGACACAATACTCGCCACGGTGCCACAGCAGGACGAGCCTCGGTGCCACTGGCCAGCTGTGCGGCACATCTGCACATCTGCACATCACATCTGCACATCTGCACATCAGCACATCTGTACTGCACATCACATCTCCACATCTGCACATCTGCACATCTGCACATCTGCACATCTGTACTGCACATCACATCTGCACATCTGCACATCTGCACTGCACATCTGCACATCTGCACTGCACATCTGCACATCTGCACATCTGCACATCTGCACAATCACATCTGCACATCTGCACAATCACATCTGCACATCTGCACATCTGCACATCTGCACATCTGCACAATCACATCTGCACATCTGCACTGCACATCTGCACATCTGCACTGCACATCTGCACTGCACATCTGCACATCTGCACATCTGCGCTGCCCGCTGTGGGTGACAGGCTCGATGTCCCAGCGCAGCGGGACACGGTGACAAGCGGGACACAGCTGCCAGCCGGGCACGCCGTGTCCCCAGGCCAGCCCGTGTGGGGACAGCCAGCCCCGAGTGTCCCCAAAGGGCGCTGCCAGCTCTGGTGTCCCCTCCTCGTGCTCGGCCACCCCTCAAATCAAAGCCTCGTGTGACCCCAAAACACCGGGATCCCTGCAAAACCCCAAAAGGCAAAAAAACCACCCCTTTGTGTAACCCCAAAAGGCAAAAACACCCCTTTGTGTAACCCCAAAAGGCAAAAACAACCCCCTTTGGTAACCCCAAAACACAGGGATCCCTGCGTAACCCCAAAAGGGAAAAAACCCCAACTTTTATGTAACCCAAAATGCAAAATAACCCCTTTGTGTAACCCCAAAATGCAAAATAACCCCTTTGTGTAACCCCAAAATGCAAAATAACCCCTTTGTGTAACCCCAAAATGCAAAAAACCCCTTTGTGTAACCCCAAAATGCAAAAAACCCCTTTGTGTAACCCCAAAAGGCAAAGGCAGGCCCCGTGACACCCCAAAAGTCAGGGCCAGCCCCTGAGCACCCCCAAAATGCCAGGACGGGACCTGCGTCACCCCAAAGTGCAGCGGCTCGGCCGCAGAACCCCAGGGCAGGAATTCCCCGTGCCCGGAGAGTCCTTGGGGGTTTCCACAGAAATCCTGAGCTGGAGAGCCCCGAGGGACCCGGGGGGACCGGAGGGGACCCGGGGGGACCGGGGGGGACCCGGGGGGACCTCGGGGGGACCTCGGGGGGGGACGGGGACAGGGTGGGAGAGCGGCAGGAATTTGGGTTTGGATGTCGGGGTGGCTCGGGACGAGCGCGGCACAGCAGGAAAGGCGGCAGCAGTAAAATCCCAGCGCCTGGCCAGGGTCACCCCAGTGCCACCGTGTCCCCAAGCCAGCCCCCAGCCCCAAATCCTCCCCGGGGGTCCCGGGGGGGGCTGCACCCCATCAGCGCTGAGGAACCGGCGGGATGGGAACGTGTCCCATGTCCTGCCCCAGAGCCCCCCAGCCTGGCAGGTCCCTGATTTGGGGTTCGGGTCCCCTTCGGGTCCCCTTTTGGGGTTCTGGTCCTCCCTCGGGTCCCCTTTTTGGGGGACAAGTCCCCTTTTGGGGGTTCGAGTCCCCCTCGGGTCCCCTTTTTGGGGTTCGGGTCCCCCTCGGATCCCCTTTTGGGGTTCGGGTCCCCTTTCGGGTCTCCTTTTGGGGTTCAGGTCCTCCCTCGGGTCCCCTTTTTGGGGTTCGGGTCCCCCTCGAATCCCCTTTTGGGGTTCGGGTCCCTCCTCGGGTCCCCTTTTGGGTTCATGTCCCACTTTGGATCCCTTTTTGGGTTTCGGGTCCCCACTCGGATACCCTTTTTGGGGTTCGGGTCCCCTTTTTGGGGTTCAGATTCCCCTCGGATCCCCTTTTTGGGGTTCGGGTCCCCTTTTTGGGGTTCAGATTCCCCTCGGATCCCCTTTTGGGGTTCGGGTCCCCTTTTTGGGGTTCAGGCCCCCCTGGAGCCCCGCGCTGGGGTTTTTCCTGTCTCAGCAGCCCTGCACGCCGAGCGCTGCACGAGCGGCTCAGGCTCGGGGGAAAACGGATGTTCTGTGGCTCTGACTTTGACGCTCCCCACGGGCTGGGCTCGCCCCGAGCCCCCCCTGCACAGAGCGAGCCCCCCCCTCACTCAGCCCCTCATCGTGGGGGGATGGTGCTGGGGAAAAAACCCCAAAATCGCCTGGTTTCAGTCCGGGCAGGACAGGGGGGGGATGGGATCTGTGGGGCCACCCCAATTTCCCAGACCCTGACACAGCAGGGAGAGCTCCCAGCACCCAGCTGGGAAAAAGAGGAGAAAAGGGGGGAGAAAAACCCCAAAAAAGCGGAATTTCAGCACATTCCTGCAAGGCCTGAAGGGCGGCGGGTGACAAGCGCCGGTTTGGGGTCCCCGGCAGCCCCTAGGGTGGCACTGGGGACGTGTCACCCCCTAGGGTGGCACTGGGGACGTGTCACCCCATCCGTGCCGGCGCTGGGAGCGGGGCCGTGGCAAACCAAGCGGCCCTAACGTGTTTAGACTTCCAACACATTAAGCAGGTTGGGCTCAGCATCGAAGTGACACCATCTGTCTCTCGGCCGAGCGAGCCGGGGGGCGAGGCCGGGCAGAAAGGGACCCCCCGGGCACGGGGATGGGGCTGGGCAGGGGGGGCTGCAGGGGGGGCTGTGCCAGCTGCTGAGGGCACAGCGGGGGGACGCGGCTCTGTTTCCCCCTGGGCAGAGGGTTTGGGGAGCCCCTCGGGATGATCTGGTGGCGGCTGAGCTCTGTGTGAGCCCTGCTGTGTTCCCATTGCCAGAGTGATCCCATTCCCAAAGTGATCCCATTGCCACCGTGATCCCATTGCTGGTGATACCATTGCCAGAGTGATCCCATTGCTGGTGATCCCATTCCCAGAGTGATCCCATTGCCAGAGTGATCCCACTGCCAGTGATCCCATTGCCAAAGTGATCCCATTGCTGGTGATCCCATTGCCAGAGTGATCCCATTCCCAGCCTGATCCCATTCCCAACCTGATCCCATTCCCAACCTGATCCCATTGCCACCGTGATCCCATTGCTGGTGATCCCATTGCCAGAGTGATCCCATTGCCACCGTGATCCCATTGCCAGTGATCCCATTCCCAGAGTGATCCCATTGCCAGTGATCCCATTGCCAAAGTGATCCCATTGCCAAAGTGATCCCATTCCCAGAGTGATCCCATTCCCAGAGTGATCCCATTCCCAGTGATCCCATTCCCAGCCTGATCCCATTCCCAGCCTGATCCCATTCCCAGCCTGATCCCATTCCCAAAGTGATCCCATTCCCAGTGATCCCATTCCCAGTCTGATCCCATTCCCAGCCTGATCCCATTCCCAGCCTGATCCCATTCCCAGTGATCCCATTCCCAGCCTGATCCCATTGAGACACCCGAAGCGCAGCAAAATCCGGTTCCTCCTCATCCTCATCACGTGGGGACGAAGGACGAGCTCAGCATTTTGGGCTCCCCTTGCTGCGAGTCTTGGACCCCCACAGGGCCCGCGTGGCACCCAGACCCCCCAAACTGAGGTTTTGACAGAGGTGGGGATAATTCTAAACCCCCCCCAAAACCCCCCCGACCCTCTCCCAGCCCCGGGAACCTGCAGCGCGGGCCGGAGGCGGCACGGAGGGGACAGCGAGGGCTGTGGCGACACCAAAGGCGCTTTTGGCAAGCAAGACGTGGCCAGGACGCTCCCCCTTCCCTGGTCACACGTGGGGCAGGCTGCCCCACAGAGCAGCGAGGGGGTTTTCACCCCACGGAGGGGACAGCGAGTGGCGGGGGTGTCACCCACCCTCGGGGGGGTTTTCACCCCACGGAGGGGACAGCGAGTGGCGGGGGTGTCACCCACCCTCGCACGGCGCTGCGGGGCGGCAGCAGCTCCTCGCCACTTGTTGCAGCGCCGAGCTCCGGATCCGGCCCGTGGGTTGGGGCCGGATCAAAGCCGCCCGCAGACCCCTGGCAGCGACACCACCTCTGCCACCTTCCTGTCACCGAGTCCCCTGTCCCTCCCTGATACACGTGGGGACACCCCCAGACCCTTTTCTCCTTCCCACAAGCTCCCCAAGCGAACAGCACCAGGGGATGTCTGGGGTGCTTTGCCTCCTCCTCCCAGGCTTTTCTCGAAACCTGTGAGCCCCCTCTTGCACCCCCAGCTCCACAAACACCTCCCAGCTCTTTAGGGAGGCGAGGCAGGACCCCTCAGCCCCCCCCTGCCTGTCCCACCCCCCTCACTGCCGGTGTCCCCGCACCCCCCGTGCCACACCGGACCCCCGCCACCCCCGGTGTGCCCGTGCGGGTCCGGGTGGCGCTGCCGGTCTCTGTCCCCGGTGCTTTCAGGTTCCCCTCGGTGCCCTCAGGTCCCCTGCGCTGCCTCACGCGTCTTGCGACAGTTCCCTGTCCCCTCCCATCCCCATTCCCGCTCCGTCCCGGTGCGCTCCAGCGCATCCCAGTCCCTCCCAGCTCCCCGCCGCACCTCAGCCCCGGTTCCTCCCGGTTCCCCCCGGTTCCCCCCGGTTCTCCCCGGCTCTCCGGTCCTCTCCCAGAGCTCTCTCCCGGTCCTCCCGGCTCACCTGCCCTGTTTGGTGATGATCATCTCGGTCTGGTGCTTGTGGAACTTGGCCCAGAGCGGGTAATTGTTGAGCATCACCTGCACCTTCCCGGCCGCCCTGTAGCCGGGCAGGGCACAGAGCGGGGGGCACAGCGGGCCCCCCCCGCCACCGAAACCGCCCTCGGCACCCGCGTAACCTTCCACCGGAGCGGCGGGAGGCGGCGGAGCCCGGTACGGCGGGCACGGCCCCAGGAACCGGCCGCCGAAACCGCCGGGAGCGCCGTAAGAGAGCGGGGGTGCTCCCGGTTCCGGTCCCCCGCCATCACCAAAGAAAGCGGCTGCGGCGTCCCGGGGGCCCGGCGGCTCCTTGGCGAGGCTGGCGGCGGTGCTGAGCATGGGGGCGGCGGCCCGGGGGGCCCCGGTGCCCGGCTCCAGCGCGCCCATGGACGGGCGGGGGGCACCGGCCCCGCTCAGCCGCTCATGGGGGGTCCCCGCCGGCGGCGGCCCCGGGACGCGGCTCCGGTCAGCGCTGCCCGCCTGGCCGGGTTCCCGCCGCCCCCTCCATGCCCGGTGGTCCCGGGTGGGGGTCCCCGAGCTGCGGCGGCGGCTCTGGGACAGCCAAGGAATGTGGGGAAAAAAAAACCCAACAAAAAAAAAATAACCCCGCAAAAAAACACCCGAAAACACCCAGAAAAGCCCGAAAAGCGCCGTGGGCTGAGGGGGGAATGTTCCGCGCCCCGCCGGTGCCGCTGCCCTCACACGCTCCACCGGCACAGGGCCCCGCGCCTCTTATCCAAAGAAGCGGCTCCGCTCCGGGAGCTCCGCCCTGCCAACCCTCCCCACCCCCGCGGGGGCGGCACCGAACCGGGGCGGGCCGGGGGCGGGGAGGGGGACCCGGAGCCAGGGACGGGACGGGGGACACGTGGAGGGGACGTGGGGCACGGGGAGGAGGAGATGGGGGGACACGGGAGGAGCGTGGCAGGGGTGGGGACACGGGGGACAAGTGTGGGGATGGAGGGACAAGGTGGGGGGGCCACGCTCCCGCCGTGGGGTTTGGGGGGACACGGGGAAGGGATAATTGGGGTCCTCCCCTACTCTGGTGTCGCTGCTGGAGGGGTGACACGATGAGGGCTCGGTCCCCTCTCTTCCGCTGGTTTTGGGGTGCTCTGAGACCCCCGGGGAGCTCAGCCGAGCCCGTCCCGTGCCTGTCCCGTGCCCACCCCGAGGCCAGGCCTTCCCGGCACTTGTCCTTGACCCCGCTGTGCCTGGGGAAGTCCCGGTGTCCCCTGCAGCCGCCACCGAGGCATTTGGCTCTGCCCTGGCCGCTTCCCTTGGCAGGTGCCCAGCTCGGCTCCCGTCAATATTTTCCATTCCCGGTGGGGCTCGGTGCCACCCCGCCGCTCCCACACCGCACGGAAGGACGGGTGACAGTGCCGCTGTCCCCGCTCCGGGCAGCTCTGGGTCCTTCCCGACACCTGCGGGTGGGGGAAGAGGGAAAAGGGGACCCCTGAAGAGAGAAAAGGCAGCCCTGAACCCCCTGGGATCCGCGGTCACGGGTGGAGATCCCCACGGGACAGCGGGAGCAGCAGGGGACAGGGGACAGGGGACAGGAGTGGGGACAGGGATAGGGATGGGGACAAGGAATGGGGACAGGGATGGGGACAAGGCACGGGACTGGGGACGGAGACAGGGACAAGGGACAGGAATGGGGACGGGGATAAGGATGGGAACAAGATAGCATGAAGGGGACAGGAATGGGGACAGGAGACAGGAACGGAGATGGGGACAGGAATGGGAATGGGGACAACTGGAGATGGGAACACGGGTGAGGATAACTGGGGTGGAGATGGGGACAGGGATGAGGATGGGGACAGGGATGAGGATGGGGACAGGGATGGGTCAATGAGGAATGGGGACAGCCCTGCTTCTCCCCGGAGCTGTGGGGCAGGAGGAAATGGGGAGTTAAGGCTTCGCAGGGCGGCCTGAGGGGTGGATGGACGGGACCCCCAGGACCCCCGGGACCGCCGGGGCAGGCGGGAGGGGCTCGGGGGTGTCCCGGGGGTTGTGGATTGGCCCAGCAGACACAGCTCAGCAGCCACCCGGGCCGCCTTTCCAGCCGTGCCATTGTTCAGAGGGATCCCAGCCTTCAATCTCTCTGCAAAGCCCCTCCTGCTGACCCCCGCCGCCCCCTCCCCACGCTTTTCGGACTCCCTGAGGTTGGCAGTGGGGACAGCATCCCCCCGTCCAGCTGTCCCCACCCTCCCGGGGCACCCCCAGACCGCCAGGGCGCTGCCACCCCCTCCCCACCCACCGAGCAGAGACCCCCCCCTCTGCCGAGTTCCCAAGTGAGAGAAAGAAGGAAAACAAGGAAATTTCAAGAATAATATTTTTCCAGGAGGGAAAACAAAGGCCGGAGGGGGGGTTAAGGATGGGGAGGGGGGGAAGCCACTCATTAACGGGGGGGGGGAAGCGAGCGCTGAGGCACAAACGCTCCTGACGTCACCTCGTGCTAATTCATTCCCGTTTTGCCATCGCCGCCGAGGATAAATTCACACGGACGCTGTCCCCGCTGCGGGATCAGCCGGCGTGGCCACCCAGAGGGTGTCGGGCTCGCCAGTGTCCCCACCGTGCCCACAGCTGGGGACCCGCCACCTCCACCCCTCGCCCTGAGGGTCCTGGACGGTGCCAGAGGGGTCCGGAGGGGAGGGACGAGGAGTGTGGCCCTGTCCCCAGGATGTCACGCCCTTGAGTGTCCCCCTGGCACGGTAAAGTGACACCAGGGACACTGGAAGACGCGGCAGGACTCCTGGGGAGATTGTTGTCACAAGTGTCCCCGTGCAGCCGGGACTCGCGCAGGGCCAGGAGGGCCAGGAGGGACAGGAGGGACAGGAGGGACAGGAGGGACAGGAGGGACAGGAGCCGTGTCCTGACGGTCACCTTGACCACCAGCTGTCCCATCGGCAGGCGACAGGGGTGTTCGGGGACACCCCGGACACCTTCGGGACACCCAGGACACCTGTGGGACACCCCGGACACCTCTGGGACACCCCGGACACCTCCGGGACACCTCTGGGACACCCCGGACACCTCCGGGACACCTCCGGGACACCTCCGGGACACAGGGTTCCTTGGGATGGGACAGTCCTGAGCTCGGCCCTCCACAAAGAGGGACCACCGAGATTTGGGGTCCGACCCCTCCCCACCCCCCTCCATCCTCACCCCCAGGGCCCTTCCTGGAGCGCGGGAGCTCCGGGACCTCCTCGGGGTTAAAGCCCCTCCCTTCCCAGCGCCGTGCCTCAGTTTCCCCTCTGCCGGTGGCTGATGCCGGGCTCGCGTGGCACAGCCGAGGATCCCCGGGGGTGGGGGGCGGTGGTGGCCGAGGCCAGCACCGTGTGGCCGCCGTGCCCGCTCCCTCCTGGGCACCCGTGTGGCTTCCGGCACTCGCCAAACGCCCGCACAGAGGGGCCAGGAGGAAGCGGCTCGGCTGCAGGATACGCCCCGGGGGGGTTGGGGACACATTTGTCACCACGGGCCACATCCCTTGTGGATTCCCGGGCATCCCAAACATCCTTGAGCCAAGCCTGGCATCGCCCCGTTCCTCAGTTTCTCCCATCCCTGGGGGTCTCCCGGCACGCTGAGACCCTTGGTGGGGGGATCATCCCGGATATCCCCTGTCCCCTCTGGGGAATGTCACCGTGTCATCCCGCCACCAAAACCCCGCACAGGGACCGGGCAGAGGCTTGAATCCAGCCGGGGGTGCAATTCTGAAGTCCCCAAAGTGTCCCCAAAGTGTCCTCACAGCTCCCTCCAGCCCAGCCCCCCGGGCAGGTTCTGCCTCTGCCGTGGAAGGAGCCGGCAGGAATTTGGCTTCTGGGGACCGAGGGGGAAACTTGAGGGTAATTTTCTTAGTCAGTGGCATCGTTCCTGTTTTCATTATTAAAAACGAGCACGAGGGCACCGGGCACCCGCGGGGGGCTAAATTTGGTCTCAGGGAAAACCAAAAATACTGCCCCCACCCCGGAGGAATTTGCATCTCGCCGCTGCTCGAAGGCAGAGCGGTGACGAGCGCTTCATGGAGGGATGAATTGCAAACCGCAGGGCTCCCGGCCCTGCCCGGCCACCTGCCACCCACCCGGGGGACCCCCGGCCCGGGGCCGCATCCGCCGCCCACCTGCAGCCAGCGCCGGCTGGGACGGACGGATCCTCATCCCCGCTCCCTACCCCGGAGCAGAGAGACCCTGGGACCCCTCCCCAAACTCCCCCGGGTTCCCTCCTGTCCCACAGTGGGGCCACCACAAGGATTTTGTCCCCCCCCCCCCCGCAAAAGCTGGCCGGGTCCCTCGCCACCAGCAGCGTCCTGTGAGTCACAGCGGGCTGGGGAAATCGAGTCACGGCCGGGGAGCGGTGGTGGGTTTGGGGGGGCTCGGTTCCCCCCGTGGAGGGTCCCCCCCCAGGCCGCGGCTCCTCACGCTGCACCCCGGAGGTGTCACCCTCCTCTTCCTGCCCCAAACCCCCCTGCAGCCCCTCGCTTTGTGGGAGCCCCCCGCTTTGGGGGAGCCCCAGGGAGGGGAGGGAAGGAGGGGAGCGGGGAGGGGGTCGTGGGGAGCCTCTCGAACCCCCCCGCCCAATTCCTGAGCAGCGCTGGGAGGGCGCTCAGCCCCCCGCACCTCGTGGGAAAGGGGGCACCCAAGGGTGACAGGGGTGGGTGTCCCCTTCCCCAGCGCCACCAGGGCCAGCCGGGGGTGACAATTCGGTGGCAGCTCGGCGGGGCGGGGCGGCGGGGGGTGGCTCAGCGGCCCGGGGAGGGCGAGCAGACGGCTCCTTAATCTCGGGGAAGGAAGCGGCTCTGGTTACGGAGCTGCCCTCGGTGTAAAAGGAGAGCGACAGGAAGAAAAGTCATTAACATCGTTCCAGCCGCTGCCACCCAAAACCCCGCTGGTGCTGAGCCCCGCGCCGCCAGCACCGCTGTCCCCCGTGTCACCCGTGCCACCCGTGTCCCTCGTGCCACCCGTGTCCCCCGTGCCACCCGTGTCCCCGTGTCCCCAATGCCCCCCGTGTCCCCCGCGTCCCCTGTCCAACGCCACTGTCACTGCGCACCCGGGGGGCACCGGGGGTCCCGGCAGGAGATTCCCCCCAAAAATCCCCTCCCTGGGGTGGTCCCGCTGCCGGGACCGAGCGGTGGCCCAGGGTCACTGGTCCCTCCTGTCCCCTCTCCCCCGGAGAGCCACCCTCCTCCTCCTCTTCCTCAGCCTGGTCACGGCAGCCCCGCGTGGGAGGCGGCAGCGTGAGCTGCCCACCGTGTCCCCGGCTCGGTGACACCGCGCTCGGCTGTCACCGTGTCCGGGGTGCCTCCCGCGAGTGGGCCGGGAACACCGGGAGGGGATCAGCGGCTGCGTGGGTGTGCAAAAGTGTGCCCGGTGGTGTCCGTGGGTGTGCAAAAGTGTGCCCGGTGGTGTCTGTGGGTGTGCAAAAGTGTGCCCGGTGGTGTCCGTGGGTGTGCAAAAGTGTGCCCGGTGGTGTCCGTGGGTGTGCAAGGGTGTGCCCGGGGGTGTCCGTGGGTGTGCAAGGGTGTGCCCGGTGGTGTCCGTGGGTGTGCAAGAGTGTGCCCGGGGGTGTCCGTGGGGCTGTAAAGATATGTGTGAAGGGCTGGGGGGGCTGAGGGGGCTTTCGGGGTGTGCGAGGGGCTCCCCGAGTGTGAGAGGGGTCCGGGTGGGTGTCCGGGTGTGCCGGGGACCCCACGGGTGTGCAAGGGCGCAGCCGTGCCCGTGTGAGCGCATCAGGCCGCCACCGTGCGCGGCTCGGAGGGTCCGCGGGGCCCCCCCGCCAGCACCCGCCGGGCCGGGGGGAGTCGGTTTCACCCCCCGCCGCCGTCCCCGGCCCCTCGCCCCGCTCCTGTACGAGGCGATTTTCTTCAGCGGGAGCCGCATCCTCGGCGAAGAGCCGCGGCTCCCTGGGGAGCGCCGGGGGGCTGCAGCCCCTGTCCGGCCGGCTTAGCGTGACGGGGGCGCGGGGGGCTCCGGGCTGGCGCCCCCGGCCCTTCCTCTTCGTCAGCGGGAGGCGAAGGCCGGGGAGTGATGTGCGCGGGGGGACGGCGGGCGAGACACGGGCTACAGCTTCTGACAACACGCGGCCCCCGCGGGCACCGCGTGTGCGGGATCACCCGCCCCGCCGCCACAGCCCTCCCCAAAGTCCCCCCCCGGTCGGGGATCCGGACAGGGGAGGGGTCCCGCGGGCCGGGGGAACACGGGTGATGTGGGGACATGGGGGGCTGGACCCCTCTGGGATGGGGATGAGGGTGGTCCTGCCCGGTGAGAGGGATGGGGATGTGGATCCGGCCCCACAGGTAGTGGTCCTGACACACTGGGATCGATCCTGACCCACTGGGACCGATTCTGACCCACTGGGACCGATCCTGACCCACAGGGGACGGTCCCGTCTGTCAGATCCCGTCCTGTCCCACAGCATCCCATCGCCACCTGGAGGGTCCTGCCCTGCAGGAGCCACAAGGGCCAGCCCTGCAGGGTTCCACCTTCCCCCACAGCGTCTGATCCTGCCCCATGGATTCTGTTCCTGCTTTCCAGCCCCCCATTCTGCCCTACGGGATCCCATCCTGCCCCTTGGGATCCCATCCTGCCTCATGGGATACGGTCCTGCCCCATGGGATCCAATCCTGCCCCATGGGATCTCACCCTGCCCCATGGGATCCCACCCTGCCCCATGGGATCTCACCCTGCCCCATGGGATCCAGTCCTGCCTCATGGGATCTCACCCTGCCCCATGGGATCCCACCCTGCCCCATGGGATCCCATCCTGCCCCATGGGATCTCACCCTGCCCCATGGGATCTCACCCTGCCCCATGGGATCCCATCCTGCCCCATGGGATCCCATCCTGCCCCATGGGATCCAATCCTGCCCCATGGGATCTCATCCTGCCCCATGGGATCTCACCCTGCCCCATGGGATCCAGTCCTGCCCCATGGGATCCCATCCTGCCCCATGGGATCCCATCCTGTCCTGCACGGCCCCATCCCACTCTGTGGGGTCCCACCCTGCTCTGATCATCCCCAGCAGCGTCTGTTCCTGCCCCATCAGCCCAAATCCCGTCCCGTGCAGTCCCGGGGGGTTCGGTGCTGCCCCGGGGGGTTCGGTGCTGCCCTGCAGAGTCCGGTTCTGCCCCGAGGGGTTCGGTGCTGCCCCGGTGGGTCCGGTTCTGCCCCGGGGGCTGCTCGGACCGGGGCGGGGGGACAACCGGAGGCGGGACAGCGGCGGCGACGGGCACTCAACGCGTGCCAAGCGGCAGAGCCGGGAGTTAAAAATACCCGTGGGGGCCCTGCCGACGGAAGTGGAGGTGTCGGCACCGGCTGCTCGGGGCCGGGGGGGGCTCCGGACTCGGGTGTCCCGGCCCCCGCCAGCGACCCTCGTACCCAACACCGGGACCCCACCGAGGTGGGCGGCGGCAGCGGCGACCGCCGGGTCCCCCCTCCCCAAAACCTCCCGTCCCCCTGACCCCCGGGGGGGTCACCCCCAGCCCGGCTTGCGCCCCCCGCCACCGCCGCGGCCACGGCGAGGGGGCCTGGGGGAAATGCAAAGTGACAAATGACGCCCCGCGCGCGTTAATTGATGTGACGCGGGGCTGACACCGCGCTCGCACCCGGGGCCGGAGCGAGGGAAGAGGGAGGAAAGGAGAGGAGAGAGAGAAGGAAAAACAACAAAAAGCAAACAAATTGCGATCAAATGTTAAAAATAGGTCACGGGGAAGGAGCCGGAGCCGGTTTCATTTCAGCCGCGGGTTAAAAGGAGCCGCCCCTGGGTCCGGCGACACCGCGAGAGCCCGGACGGTGACGGGGGGGGACGAGAAGGAGGGGAGGGGGCGATGGAGGTGATGGCAGTGGCACACGCCACCCACACCATGAACCTCTGCCAGACCCGCGGGACCCCAGCCCCAAATCCCACCTGGCCGGCACCCGGCTCCTGCAACCAGGCAGGGCCAGATTGTCCCCAAAACGCCGCTGTCGCAGCCCTGGAGGGGTGTAGGACACCCCCAGTTTTCCCGTGGAGGATCGGGATCCATCCGGGAGCGCAGTGACCCCGTGAGGGTGGCCCGGTGCTGGGGTGGCCCCGCGGTGGCCGCAGCCACGGTCCCGGCGGGTCACGGCGAGTTCAGGCTGCCGCCGGCTGCTGGATTTTGGGCCAGCGGCCAGAGCGGGGCCAGCCGCGGGTCATGTCCCTCCCGGCCCCGCGTGTCCCCATGGCCGCGGTGACACATCAGCTCCCTGGGGACACATCAGCCACGGGGCCACCACCTCTGCTGTCCCCGAGAGCCCCGCAGGGAGCAGGGGACACTGTCCCTGCCCAGAGCATCACCCTGGTGACAACGGGGGGTGCCAGCACACGGAGGAATTTGGGGAGGGAGGGGACGGGGAATGTTCCTATCCACCAAACCCCCCCTTTGGGATGCTCGATCCGGGTGACCCCGAGTTTAACCCCACTTACGGCGCCGGCAGACGCTGTCCCGGACGCAGATGGGTTGTGACAGCCGAGAAGTTCCCCCCGGCGGGCTCTGGCGAGGCTCTGGCCGTGGCGAGGGGGGGTCCGCGAGCCCCGTGTCACGGCGCGTTGGCTCCGTCACCTCCCCGCAGCTCGGCGGCGGGTCCGGGCCGGCCCGCGGCTCCCCGAGGGGCCCGGTGGCACTTGTCTCTCCGCGACAGCCGCGATGGCGCTGGGCACATGGCAGCCGGGGCTGTGTTTGTGCGCTGTGTGCGTGTCCCCACTCCCCGCGCTGTCATTTCAGGCCGCGGGGACCGGGAGGGGGTCACGCTGCAAAGAGCCGGTCCCGTCACGGGGATCAGGGACACTGCGGTGGCTTGGACAGGAGGGGACACGGCGCGTCCTCCCCCAGGCTGGGATGCGCCGGGTGTGAAGGGCGGGAGGTCCCCGGGCACTGCAGGTGCCACCACCGCTGTCCCCTGTCCCCACGGGTGGAATCCTCGTGTATCTCCAGGAAAGCGAGGGGTCACAAGCGTGGGACGGGGACAGCGGGGACAGGCGGGGCAGGAGAAGCGGGGGGATGCGGGGAGCAGCCCCGCTCGGGGTGTGGGTACCCCGGGGTGAGGCAGAGAGAGGATTCGGGCAGCTGGGAGGGATGTGGGCACCCTGGAGGGATGCTGGCACCGGGAACACAGCTGGATACAGGGGTGATGCTGGGGGTTCCATCCTGGAGCACAGCTGGATACAGGGGTGATGCTGGGGGTTCCATCCTGGGGCACAGCTGGATACAGGGGTGATGCTGGCACCGGGAACACAGCTGGATACAGGGATGGTGCAGGGACCCCCCACCCTGCTGGACACAGTGCTCAGGGGTGCCCAAAGGTGCCCAGTGGTGCCCAGTGGTGCCCAGGGGTGCCCAAGTGTGCCCAGGGGACCCTGGGGGGACACGGGCCTGAGGACGATGCTGCTATCCAGCCGGGACCCCCAGCTGGATCAGGTGCCTGGGCTCACCTCAGTGTGCTCTGGGCACCCTTGGCTGGTTTGGGCGCTTTGGGGCGACCCAGACACGCCTGGGGAGGGGCTGAGCTGAGAGGCCGAAGCTCAGGGACGCCGGGCCCCTGGCAGATCACGCGGGTTAAGATCGGAGCTGTCCCCATGGGTGGGCACAGCCGCGGTGCCAGCCCGGCTCCCTCCCCCCGCAGGGCAGCCCCCCCATTTCTTATAAACGCCTCTGGCACGGCTCCCCCGTGACACGGCAGCTCTGGGGCTTGTGGTTACACCCCAGGGCTCCGGCTTTGACTCACACCGGATCACTGAGGGGCCTTTCGGGGCGCCCACGGCTGGAAAGAAACGCTCACCCGGGCAGGAGAGCCGGGCGCTTCCTCGCAGAGCCGTTTCCTATAAACCCCGAGGGAGCGGACGCGGGGACGAGCTGCCACCGCCACCCCCGAGCAGAGCTGGGGGTCCCTGGATCCCCCCTGGATCCCTCCTGGAGCCCCTCTGGATCTCGGGACTCCTCGCTTGGCTGGGATCGGTTTGTGCTTGCAGGTGATGCCTTTGGAAGGACAAAGGGAATGAGATTCCGGCTGGAGCTTCCAGGATATCAGAGGATCCCGCTGAGGCCAGGGGGAGCGGGACAGTCCCAGCCCTGCACGGAGCTGGCTCCGAGCTCCCAGCGCAGCTCCAGGGGCATCCTCGGTCCCCGTGTCCCTCCCCCCTGCAGGGGACAGCGGGACCCGAGCCCTGAGAATTGTTTCGTTTTTCCCCTAAATGATAAAAACACTGAGAAAAGGGAGAAAAAAGAAAAAAAAAAAACCAACAAAAAAACAACACGTCAAAAAAAAAACCCAACCCAACTGAAACTGGGAAAAGAAACCTTAAAGGTGCCCGAAATTGGAGGGGGTTTTGCTGGGAAAAACGATACCCCCGGAGTTCGGAGGGGACAGTTCCCCCCGGGGATCCTCCCGCTGCTCTCGGGACAGGCGGGAGGTGACAGACCCCACCCTCTGTCACCGCAGCCCACCCCTCTTGTGTCCCTTGTCACTTTGTCACCCCCCCAAGAGCCACCAAACGCCACCGTGGGGACAGCGGGGCCACCACCGGCACCCCGCCACCCCCCAGGAGCAGGGACAGCCCCCAGGCAGAGGATTTGGGGTGCTGGGACCCCCCCAAACCCAGGCGAGCATGGTGGGGACACGGCTGGGCCAGGTGACACGTCCTCCGGCCCGAAGGGGACAGTGGCTTTGGGGGGCCCTGGGGGGGTCCCGGGGGGAGGTGCTGAGTCAGCTGCAGCCGCCCCCGGGGGGAAGCGGTACCGGGAGGGTACCGGGATGAGTAACGGCGGCCGCCGGTTGGCATTTATCAGGTGATTTCACCAAAAAAAATAAAGAGAATAAAAATCGAGGGGAAAAGGTGGGGGAAGGTGGGGGCCGGGCACCCCCTGACTGCAGCCAGGCCCCGCCGCCTCCATCCCAGCGCGCTCCCAGTCCCAACTGGGCCGGAGGAGGAGGAGGAGGAGGAGGAGGAGGTGGAGGAGGAGGAGGAGGTGGAGGAGGAGCTCGCTCCCAGTCGGTGCCACCTCACCCTGGGCTCGGTTCAGGCGGGGGTCCCGTCCCTGCAGCATCACGGGGGGGTCGCTGTGCCCACCGCGGTGCCCGGGCGGGGGGCGGGCGGTGGCCGGGGGTCGCTCTTCCCTCCCGAGCCCCGGCAGAGGCGGAGATGAAGCTGCGATAAGGCCGCGGCACCGAGTTTTATCTCCCTTTATCTGTCCAACCCCAAACTCCTTCCCGACCCCAACCCCATCCTGGGGGGGGCACCCACAGCTGGACCCCCTCTCCCTCCCCAGGGACCCCCAAGAGAGGAGACACCTTTTGGCATTTGGAGACGCATTTTGGGCGCTGGAAAGGTTTTATTGGAGTCGGTGGCGTCGCAGCGAGGGCGGGTCCCTCCTCCCGGGGGTCCCGGCGTGGGGCGGGCGGGGGTCGCGCCCGGCCGAGCCCCCGGCGGTTGCGTGGGGGTGTGCGCTGTGACACGGGGGGGGGGACATGCAGCGCGGAGCGGCTCGGTGAGGGGTGGGCGGTGCTGTGGACCCCCCCCTCTGCCGGCGGCTTTGAGGTAGAGCGAACGTGGGGGGACGGGGGGTGACAGGGTGGGGGGCTCAGGGTGAGCAGCCGCCTGCAGCCCCCGGCTGAAGCAGGGTTTTGGGGGGTGGGGGGGCTGGGGATGGGGAGGGGGCTGCTGGGGGGGCTGCGCTGTTCCCACGCCGAGCGGGGGAGGGGGTCAGGGGGAGCCCCAGGGAGCCCAGTGCAATGTTGGGGGGCTTGGGGAGGGGTCCGTGCTGCTCCTCGGGGTTCGTTTCTCTGCAGCATCGTTGTGGGGAGGGGGCAGAGTTCGGGGGGTGCTTTTAATGTAAAAGAGTGGAAAGATGCTTGAACCGGCGGGACAAGGCAAAGGGGACCGAGAACAAGCAGCTGCCGCCCCCCCAGTCCCAGCCCCGACCCCAAGTGTGACCCCACGGGCCGGGGGAGGGGCGGCCCCTTCCCCTCACCTGCTCACAGGGGGCCGGATCCGGTACCCGGCCCCTCGGATCCTCCCTGAGATCAAGCAGCGGCACTCGAGGGTGCAGGGGACAGCCAGGGGCACACGCGGGTCCCCTCCGGCCACCACCCGGTACCGGCTGGAGCATCCAAACCTGGCCCGGGGGGCGAGGCGGGCGGGCATGAACCCACTCGGGGGGTGCGGCTGGGGGCTCCGGGGGGCTCTGGGGTGAGGAGGGGGCTCAGTCTTTCCGTAGCTACTGAAGACTTGGAGGTATTCTGGGAGGCGGGCGCTCCCGGTGTGTTTCCATGCAGCATCCAGAGGTCGGGAAAGGTGCGGGGCGAGGCTCAGATCTTGCTGTTCTCCAGGTGAGAATCGATGTGTTTGACCAGGGCATCGTCCGGGTAGCCGATGGGGAAGGCCAGCTGGCACAGCGGGCAGCTCCGCACCTCCGAGTCCACCGTCTCCAGCAGCAGCTGCGGGGGGCACAGCGCCACGCTGAGACACCCCCCCCCCCAAAAAAAAAACCCCTCCCCTCAAAACCCTCCCCTCACCCCCAGCCAGCAGCGACAAACGGGGAAACTGAGGCACGCCGGGAAGCGCCACCTCTCGGGGGGGGGGGGGGTTTCCCCTCGATTCTCCCCAACTTAAAACCCCGAGGGGAGATTTTGGGGAGGGGGTCCTTACGTTGATGGAAGGCCAGGACTGGGCGTGCTCGGCCCGGGCGTAGGCGGCCGCCGTCCGGTGCACGGCGTCGGTGTCGGGCACGGGGAAACCGGCGCAGAAGGAGGCGCAGCGGATGGCCCCGGCCTCGGGGCTGGGCGGGCTGGGCAGCGCCCACTCCTCCTCGTCCGAAGACTGCTTCTCGAAGCGGACGTGCTCCTCGAAGGGCTCGTGGGCGCTCAGCGGGGCCCCCGCGCCCCCCAAATAAACCTCGCCGTAGGGCCGGTGCTTGGGCAGCGTGGAGGCTTCGGGCTGCAGCCAGAGCGAGCGGCTCTGCTGGTACAGGGCCACGTTGGTCACCTCCGAGTAGCTGCGGCGGCCCTGGAAGCCGGCCTTGATGTGGCGGCTGGAGGGTTTGGCGTAGGCCAGCTCCATCCTCTCGCCGGGCAGGCGGTGCGGGGATGCCGAGGTTGGAGAAGGGCAGGGCGGAGGCGGCGGAGCTGGCGAGCGGCGCTGCTGGGCGGGCGACTGGCTGGGGGGCGGCACCGGGGAGCGGCGCTGCTGGGCCGGGGACTGGCAAGGGCCGGGGGCTGGCGAGCGGCGCTGCTGGGCCGGAGATTGGCTTGGGGGTCCCGGCGAGCGGCGTTGGAGGGCGGGAGATTGGCACTGGGGGCGTCCCGGAGGAACGGGCGAGGGGCACTGAGGGGCTGGCGAGCGGCGCTGCTGAGCCGGGGAGTGGCACTGGGACAGCGGGGAGTGGCGCTGGCCTGGCGGGGGACAAGGGGGACACACGGGAAATGCTTCGGGTTAGCTCGGCGGCTTGGAAAGCGTTGGGAAATGTGGGAAATAAGTGTGGAAATAAGTGCGGAAAATGTGCCTCGGCATCCAGGAGCAACTGTGGGGACCCCCGGAGGGAGGGGGGATTCTGGATCCTTCCAGGGATGGGTCGTCCCAGGGATGGAGATTCCCCGGGGATGGAGGTTCCCCAGGGATGGAAATTCCCCAGGGATGGAGGTTCCCCAGGGATGGAGGTTCCCCAGGGATGGAAATTCCCCAGGGATGGAGGTTCCCCAGGGATGGAAATTCCCCAGGGATGGAGATTCCCCAGGGATGGAGATTCCCCAGGGATGGAGATTCCCCAGGGATGGAGGTTCCCCAGGGATGGAAATTCCCCAGGGATGGAGGTTCCCCGGGGATGGAGGTTCCCCAGGGATGGAGATTCCCCAGGGATGGAGGTTCCCCGGGGATGGAGATTCCCCAGGGATGGAGATTCCCCAGGGATGGAGGTTCCCCAGGGATGGAGGTTCCCCAGGGATGGAGGTTCCCCGGGGATGGATGCTCTTGGGGTTGGATAGCCCAAGGTATGGAAGCTCTTGGGATGGGATGCTCCCAGATATGGATGCTCCCAGGTGTGGGATACCCCTAGGGGTGAATATTCTTGGGATGGGATGTTCCCAGGCATGGATACTCCCAGGTATGGACATTTTGGGATGGATATTCCCAGGTAGGGATGATCCCACACATGGATACTCCCAGGGCTGGACACCCTTGGGGACCGACACCCTCAGGAGCTCATCCCCACCCACAGCACGAGGTCCCCCATCCCCTTTTCCCAGTGTTTTTTCCCCCAATTCCTGGTGTTTTTGCCCCCTTTTCCAGTGTTTTTTCCCCCAATTCCCGGTGTTTTTGCCCCCTTTTCCCAGTGTTTTTTCCCCCAATTCCTGGTGTTTTTGCCCCCTTTTCCAGTGTTTTTTCCCCCAATTCCCAGTGTTTTTGCCCCCTTTTCCCAGTGTTTTTTCCCCCAATTCCCAGTGTTTTTGCCCCCTTTCCCCGGTGTTTTTTTCCCAATTCCCGGTGTTTTTGCCCCCTTTTCCTGGTGTTTTTAAGCCCTTTTCCCGGTGGTTTTGCCCCCTTTTCCCGGTGTTTTTACCCCCTTTTCCCGGTGTTTTTACCCCCTTTTCCCGGTGTTTTTACCCCCTTTTCCCGGTGTTTTTGCCCCCATCCCCTCCCGGCGCCCCCCGGTGTCCCCTCACCGCCGTTGAGGCTCTTTTCCTGCAGCAGCGCCCGCAGGATTTGGCTCTGCAGGGAGCTGAGGTTCCGCAGGCGGCACAGCTCCTCCGTCAGCTCCGTGTAGGCCAGCGCCAGGTTCACCCTGCCGAGCAAAGGAAACCCGGGATTCAGCCGGGAAAAATCCTTCAGCGGGGATTAAATCCCGGTAAATCCCTCGGCAGGGGTTAAATCCTTCAGCGGGGATTAAATCCTTCAGCGGGGCTTGACCTCCCCCCTGGAATTTTGGTTGTTTTGTTTTGGTTTTTTTTTTTAATAAATACAAGGAAAAAAGGTTTGGTGTTATCGCCTGGATAGCGCTTCCAGCATTCCTCCAGGGAATTCCTAAGGAAATGATGAACCAGGGGAAATAAAAAAGGCACCTCAAGGTGTTTGAAGTTCCCTCTCTCCACCCCGGCCGACACCACCAGATCCAGAGGACAATTCCCAAAGCGGCCGCGGTGGCTCTGAGGGTGACACAGCCCCGCTGTCACCCCCAGAACCGACTCCAAACCAACCCAAATCCAATTTTCTAACTCAAAAAGGGAAAAGCGGCCGCGGATCTCGCACCGGGAGCAGCCGGGATGGGGCGGGCGCTGCTCCCCACCCCCGCTCTCGGAATCGCTGCCAAAATCATCAATTGTGCCCCAAGTTGGTGTCGCTTTCCGAGCCGGGATTCTCGGCGGGGATGCGGAGGGAGAAGAGCCCCGCGGGGACCGGAGCTCGGCGCGGTCCCGCTGAGCCGTTGTGACACCGCCGGGACCCGGAGCCGCCGCTCGTAACCGCAGCTGACAGCGCCGGGCCCGGGCCGAGACCCCCGGGGCACAGAGACCCACCGAGAGGTGGGAAAGGAGGAGGAGAAAGTGAGGGAAAAAAATGAGGGAAAGGAGGGGAAAGAGTGTGGGGGGAAGGAGGAAAAGGATAGAGAGAGAGCGGGGAAAAAATGGGAAATGTGAAGGGAGGGAATATGGAGAGGTGAAGGGGAGAAGGAAAAGGAGGGAAAGGGAAAGAGTGAAAGGGAGGGGAGGAAAAAGAGGAAAAAAGGAAAGGAAGGGAAAGAAAAGAAGGAAAAGAAAGAGAAGGAGGGAAAGGAGGGGAGGAAAAAGAGGAAAAAAGGAAAGGAAGGGAAAGAAAAGAAGGAAAAGAAAGAAAATAAAGAGAAGGAGGAAAAGAAGGGAGAATAAAAAAGAAAAGATGGAAAAGGAGGAAAAGAAGGAAAGTAAGGAAAAGAAGGAAAAAGAGGGTAAGGGAAAGAATAAAAGGGAGGGAAGGGAGGAAAAAGAGGAAAAACAAAAAGAAGGAAAAGAAAAGAAGGAAAAGAAAGAGAAGGAGGAAAAGGGAAAGAAGGCAGGATAAAAAAGAAAAGATGGAAAAGGAGGAAAAGACGGAAAGGAAGGAAAGGAAGAAGGAAAAGAAGGAAAAGAAGGGAAAGAAGGAAAAGAAGGAAAAGAAAAAACAAACAAAACCCCCGGGGGACACACACAGGATGTCACCTTTGTGTCCCCCAGACCCCTTTTTGCTGCAGAGCTGGAGGAGCCAGGGCTGGGGACGTGCACCCATGGGTGCAAGAATCATTAAAACCCCCAGAATCCCCCCAAAAACACCGGGCGGGGAAGGGGGAGGGCTGGACCGACCCCCCCAAATCCTCACCCTGCTCTTTCCAGCGCTTCCCTCAAGATTTGGCTCCTGGTTTTTCGCGGGAGGGAGAGCAAGAGGGAATAACCGCGAGCTCAGAAAGCCGAAATAAAAGTCTAAACCTCAGCAAAGAAACCAAAAAAAAAAAGAAAAATAAAGAGAGGAAGATCGGGACGCGGGGGGACCCGCGCCCCACGCAGACCGCGGCAGAAACACCAGAAAATCACCCGGAGATGGAAAACGCCGATAAGGCGCTTTTCACACCCAAAAAAACGGTGGCAGAGAGAAGCAGGTGACAAAAAAAGAGCTGAATCGACAAGAAAAGAGCGCGGAGGGAAAAGCTGTGCCCGGGGAGGGGGGAAGGCGCCCCCGGGGTGAGGAGACAGCCCTGCCTCAGTTTCCCCATCCCAGAGTGGTGGATTTGGGCTTAAAAAAATAAAGATTTTGGGGGTTTGGGGAATGTGAGTGGAGATGTTTGGGGGTTTTAATTTCCGTGGATGTTGTGGGAAAGCGGTGAGAGGGGCGGAGGGACAATCTGGGGGTGAGCTCGGGAGAGGGAAATGTGGAAATAAAGGGAATTAAGGAGGGGAAGGGAGAGATGGGAGCCCCCCAGGGAAGGATCCAGCCCCCCCCTCCCCGGATCCCCACGCTCTGATCTGCACCAGGACGACAGGAAACGGCGGCAGCATCCAACACCTCTGGAAAAGGAGGGGATGGATCCAGCCCCCCACAACAACACCCCGGCACCTTCCCGGCCCCGCGTGTCACCTTTTATCTGTCCACAGCTCGGGCCCGCTGTCACCGCCCGGGCTGGGGACAGCGGGGGAACGGGGACAGCGCCGAGTTAAAGCGGGGACATCGCCCCCGCCTCGGTGCCACCGTCAGCCCTCGGGAGTTCCGGGGGTCCGGGGACATCGCCCCCGCCTCGGTGCCACCGTCAGCCCTCGGGGGTTCCGGGGGTCCGGGGACATCGCCCCCGCCTCGGTGCCACCGTCAGCCCTCGGGAGTTCCGGGGGTCCGGGGACATCGCCCCCGCCTCGGTGCCACCGTCAGCCCTCGGGGGTTCCGGGGGTCTGGCCACGGCCCCGTTTTCCCTCGGCTCTCCCCGGATTTGGGGTTGTTTTGACTCAAAGCCCCAAATCTGTGGGTTCAAAGTGCCCGTCCCGGCACCCCACAGTGCTCGGGAGCCCCCAGAACTGGTGGCAAAGGGGACACCGGGAAGGGACAATGAGGGACGGAGGAGAGACCTGGCACCCAAACCCGGCTGCGGTGGGATTTTGGAACAGGGATGGAACAGCGGCTCCGAGGGGCTGGGAAATGCTCCCGGGACTGCCCAGGCTGGAATGTGGCTGGGATTGAACCGAGCCCGGTGCTTGGGATGGATCCGAGCCCGGTGCTTGGGATGATTTGCTTTGGCACGACTTTGGTGCCACAGGGTTGGCGCGGGTCGGTGCCGCCCGGTGACGCCCGGTGCCGCCCGGTGACGCTCGCTCGGCAGCCGCGAACCGTCAGTGCCCTCTGGAGGCAGCTCCGAGCCGACACCGGGCACCGGGACAACGCAGGGACACCGGGAACCGGGCACCGGAACAACGCAGGGACACCGGGAACCGGGCACCGGAACAACGCAGGGACACCGGGAACCGGGCACCTGGACAACATTCGGCAGCAGGCACCGCTCAGCTCCAAACCCCCGGGGGGCAGCGGGTGATTTTGGGGTGCGGGATCCCCCCTTCTGCAGCATTTCAATGCGGGGAACCCCCCCGGGAGCCGTCGGTGCCCCGCAGCCGGTCCCGTGTGTCCCCAGCCCTCGGGCCAGTCCCCTCCCAGCACTTACTGGTCATCGCCCACCTTCTTCACCCAGGCCATGTCCCGCTCCGACTGCTCCTGGGGACAGAGAGCCGCGGTCAGCACCGGGACCCCCACCCGGGGCATGGGGGGGTCCTGTGGGGTCAGACCGAGCCCCATTCCTGCTCCCGGACACCCCCCGGCACCGGGACCCCCACACGGGGCATGGGGGGTCCTGTGGGGTCAGACCCTGCCCCATTCCTGCTCCCAGAGGGGTCAGATCCCGGACCCCCACCCACCCGTGACCCTGCCCCTCACCTGCTCCCGCGTGTCCTGCAGGTGTTTGAGCTCCGCCTGCAGCCTCTCGCACTCTGCCTTGAGATGCTCCTCGCGGTGCTGGGCGCGCTGGTTCTCCTGCCGCGCCGCCTCCAGCTCAGCCTCCAGCCCGCGGCTCTGCCAGCCCCCGGCGCGCTCCAGCACTGCGGGCACCGCTCGGCTCAGCCCCCGGCCCCGCCGCGGGGTCCCGGGGGGCGCGGCGGGGCGGGGAGGGGGCGGCTCACCGTGGCTCAGGCCGGGGTTGGGGTGCAGGGCGATGAAAGGCACGTCCTGGGTGCCCAGCCCGGGGAAGGCGCCGCCGTCGCGCTGCCGCAGCTGCTGCTCCAAGCTCCGGATGCGGCTCAGGTGAGTCTCCACCAGCGCCCGCTGCACGGGGAGGGGACGGGGCTGAGTCCCGGCCGAGCTGCGCTCCCTCCCCGGGGCTCATCCCTCACCCCCAGCCCCGCACAGCCGGATTTTGGGGTCGCTTTTGGGAGTGGCATGGCAGGAGTGGCTCCCTGGCTGGGAAAGGGGAGCCGGGGATGCCCGGCTGGCCCTGGCACACATCCCTGGAGTCGGGATCATCCCTTGGCGGCGCGGGAGAGGGAAGATGGATAAATCTGAGCATCCCTAAAAGCCCCAGCGTGGCCGAAACGCTTCCCTGCATCCCCAGGGATGCTGCCGTGGAGAAGGGAAGGGAACCCCGCTGTCCCCCTCTGTCCCCCGCTGGTGGCTGTCACCCACCATCTCTCCCAGCTCGGTCTCCAGATCCGCCTTCTCCACGCACAGCTTCTCGTACGCCTGGATCATCTCCTCCAGCTGCTCCTCCCGCTCTTTGCTCTTCTGGAGCTGCAGGGGGGAAGGTGGAGGGGATTTGGGAATGGGCGGGTGGCTCCGGGACCCCCCCAAAGCCCCCCCAGACCCCGTGTCCGCGCTCACCTCGTGCTGGAACTGGTTGAGCTGCTGCTGCAGCGACGCCTTCTCGCTCTTGAGCAGCGAATTCTCCTTGGCCTCGTAGAGGGAGAAGATGTGCTCCTCTCCGAACTCGCCGATCAGGGGGTACTGCGGCCGCGGGGCAGGCGGTCAGCGGGGTCCCCCCGGCCCCACGCGCCCCCCCGGGGCTCCCCCGACCCCTCACCTTGACCTCGTACATCTTGAGGCGGCGCTTGAGCGTGGAGTTCTCCCTCTCCAGCCCCGTGAGCCGGTTCTTGATGTCGTCGTAGGCGGTGATGAGGGCGAAGTGCGAGGCCGAGCACATCTCGCCCGACAGGTCGGTGTTGGGGCTGTCCAGCCAGTCCTCGTCGGGCCCCAGCGCCTCCTGGGTCAGGATGCTGATGTCGTCCTCGAACATGGAGTCCATGTCCTGCCTGCGGGGACACTCGGCTGGCACCGCACGGACCCGCCCGGGGCAGCGCTGGGGCCGCGGGGAGGCTGCGGTGGGGCAGGGGGAGCCCGGCTGGGTCACAGCGGGGTCTGCGGGAGCTCAGCCGCTCCCGGGGGCAGCGGGTGACAGTCCCAGGAGCTGCCACCGGCAGCGGGTGACAGTCCCAGGAGCTGCCACCGGCAGCGGGTGACAGTCCTAGGAGCTGCCACCGGCAGCGGCCCCAGCCCCACGCTGTCCCCTGTGGTGACAAGGGGACCCCGGCCATGCGATCCCCGGGGAAAGGGGGGCACGGAGACCCTGACACCCGCCCAGCCTCCATCAGGACGCGGATGCGAGCAGAGAGCACCCCCGGCAGAGCCCCCGGGAGGAGGTGAGGGGGACACGGTGACTTTCCTCTCGTCCCCTCCCGGGAACGAGCACCAGAAATAGCGTCCGGTGCCGCTGCCTCCCGCCCTGCGCCGCACGGGAGCCGCTTCCCGGCCTCCCACGCCTCGCTCAGCCGTGCCCTAAATACCGGCGCTGCCGCTCGTGGCCCCCGGCGCTGTCCCCAACCCCTCCCGGGGGACCCCACCCCGCCCGTCCCGCTCTGCCGCAGCGCTGGCCCCAGCACGGGGCGAGCGAGGCTCCCGAAAACGCCTCTCCCGGTGGCTCCCGGGGTGTTTCCCGGTGGGAAAAGCGTTGGAGAGCGGCGCGGCCCCGCTCCGGAGCTGTCCCCTGTCCGGGCGGGGACGCCGTGGGCAGCGGGAGGCGGCCTGGCAGGCGCAGCCTGGGAGGCTTGGCAGACATCTGGGAGCCACCGCCGCACGAATAATTCATGGCACAAAGCTGGCAGAGGGAGGAGAGAGCTGCAGGGTGACGGGAGGGGGACAGCGCTGTCCCCTGGAGCCCCGGGGCAGGCCCAGGCCGGGGGTCCCGGGGGTCCCGGGGGCAGCCGGGGGGCTCCGCTGGGACACGGAGAATAAACCACGGACAGAGCCCTGGCACTGCGACCCCTCCAGGGGTCTGAAACGCACCCCCGGGGCGGTGACAGAGGGGACACAGCTCTGCTTGGGCAGGGAGGGCACTGCCATCACCCCCTGGGGAAACTGAGGCACCCCCAAAGCGAGGATGAGACTCCCCAAGCTCCGGTGCCCCCCCCCAAAATGAAGATCCCCGGAACCCTGGGGGGTTCCCAGGCCCTGCCAGCGGAGGCACCACGGTGACAGAACCCTCTTTGTCCCCAACACTCAGCTCCTGGAGGCAGCTGCGTGTCCCCAAGCCGGCCCAGAGCACCCCGGGCCGTCCCTGCTGCTGCCCAGCTTGCCGTGCCTCAGTTTCCCCGCCCGGACACCTGCCTTGCAGCGGGCCCCAGGCGCGGGGCGAAGCGGCGCGGGCTGGGCAGGGCTGCGGCGCGGGCACGGGCGTGTCACAGGCGTGTCACAGGCGTGTCACGGGGGTGGCACGGGGGTGGCACGGGGGTGGCACAGGTGAGCCTCAGGTGTGGGAGCTCCGGGCATCGGTCACGGCAGGATCGGCGGGAGCCGGAGCTGCTCTCATCGGCTTCCAGGCAGGGTCCCCACGGCGCCGCCGCTCCCTCCGCGCTCCCGGCCCCTCCTCGAGGCCTGCAAATGCCTTGGGAAAAAAAGCAAAATTTGGGGCTGCGGCTCCCCGGGACTGGGAGGGCTCGGCCGGCCGCTGGGAATGGGGACGGGACTGGGAATGGGACTGGGAATGGGGATGGGAATGGAGATGAGGATGGGGATGGGATGTGCCAGGCTGTGGATGCTGCCGGGCCGCTGGGCTGGGGACAGGATTTGGCCGCCCCAAAAAACCTTTTGGGCGTCGGGAGGACGCACTCGGCCTAGGGCAGCCCCCCCTGTCCCGACCCTCCTCGAGGTCCCCTCCTCATTGCTGGGACCCCCCGGGCTCTGTCCCGGTTCTCAGGGGCTGGGGGCACCGCCACGGCCACGAGCGAGAGCAGCGGGCGTGGAACCGGCGCGGAACCGGGGGAGAACCGGCAGGGAAAGGGGGACGGGTCGAGCGCGTCCCCGACCCCGGGAGCCGGGCCCGGTGCGCGGGTGAGCGAGAACGGGGGTCGCAATAGGGTGAGCGGGGGGGGGTCCGGCCTGCGGCGGCCTCGGAGCCTCCGGGAAACGGTCCCCGAACGCCCCCGGCCCGGCCCGGTACCGCCCGGCCCCCCGCCCCCAGCCCGGGGCCGCACCGCGCCGGGGGTCGCAGGGCGGGGGACGGGGACGGAAACGCAGGAGGGTCCGGGGCGGAGCCGGGACGGGATGAGGATGAGGATGAGGATGAGGAGGCAGCCGGGAATGGGGATGAGGATGGAGCAGGAGATGGGGACGGAAGCGGGATGGAAGCAGGGCTGGAGATGGGCACGGAAGCGGGGATGGGGATGGGGATGGGGATGGGGATGGGGATGCGGATCCAGCCGGGGATGGAGAAGGGGATGAGGATGGGGATGAGGATGGAGCCGCGGATGAAGATGGAGCGGGGATGTTGAAGGCGGCGGGGCGGAGATGGGGCTGGGGCCGGGGCTGGGGTCGCGCTGTGGCGGAGGAGGCCGGGCCGGGTGGGGGGGGGGCTGCCCGCTCCGGCCCCCCCGGCCCCTCCCGCTGTCCCCCGGCCCAGGCCCCGCACTCACCGGCGCTGCTGCTGCGCTGCGGCGGCGCCCGCCGGGATGCGGCTCCGTCCCCGCCCCGCCGGCTCCCGCTGCCGCTCCCGTTCCCGGTCCCCGCCGCCGCCCCGGCCCCCCCGCCCTTTCTTCCGCTCCGGAGACACCGACAAACCACGTGGGCACCGGGCGGCCGCCAGCCCCTCCCCCGCCACGCGCCGGGGCCGCCCCCGGGGCTGTGACCCCCCCCCACCCCGCTCCGGGGCACGGCCGGTCCCGGGGATGCTCCGGTGGGGAGGGGAGGGGACACACCCCGGACCCCGACACCCCCAGCGTGACCTGCCCCGGGGCGGGCACCACCGACCCCCGGCCCCCTCCCGTGGCCGGCGGAGCCCCCCAAGGGTGGTCGCGGGGTCGGGGGGGGTTTCTCCCTTCATCCCCGGGGGGCACCGGCATCGCGGAGCCGCAGCCCCGCGCGGTGGGGGCTGGGCTCTCCCCTGCCCCCGCCCCCCAGCACCCCCCACCCCCCCCCCTCCCTTTTCCACGAACATTTTATTCCCTGAATTGTTCTCGGAGCCGCTTCCATGATGGAATTACATCTTTTCCCTCTGCTGGGTTATTAATAGCTGCTCTCCTTTCGCAGCGGCTGCCGGGGGCTCCGGGAGACAGACCCCCGGGGGGGGGACACTGCCAGCCCGGGGACAGGGGACAGGGACAGACCCTGGACAGGGACAGACCCCCGGGAGGGGTCACAGCCAGCCCGGGGACAGGGGACAGACCCTGGGACAGGGACAGACCCTGGATAGGGACAGACCCTGGGACAGCACGGATGGACCCACAGCCACACGGACAGAGCCCGGGGAGGGGTCAGGGCCATCCCAGGGCCCGCAGACCCCCGGGACAGACCCTGGAATGACCCACGGCCGGGACAGACCCACATCCCCGGCTCTGAGTGACCCCCGCGGCACAGAATTCCTGCCAGGGCCTCATCCCACCCCAGCGGAGGGGCCGGGATTGGGAAGCAGAGATTGGGATTGGGGCCAGAGGGGATCCACGGGACCCCGACATTCCCAACATCCCTGCCAAGGCCTCTGGAGGAGCCGGGAGCAGCCCCAGGGGTGGGAACCGAGGGGGATCCGGCAGCAAAGCCGAGCTGGGAGGCGTCAGCACGGAGAAATCTCGGTCCTGACCACGGCTCCTGTCACGACAGGGGAAAAGGAATGGCTGGAAAATCCATCTCGGGATTTTGGGTCCCACCGGGAGACTCAAAGGCAGCAAAGCTTCAAAGTGGGAGCAGCCACGGGATTCCAAACCCGGATTCCCTTTCCTGGCGCTCTGCTCAGCGCTGGGATGGAGCCTTGGATATCCTGGATATCCTGGAGGGGATCCAGCGCCCCGAGCTGGGGGCACGGACAGACCCCCGGCCTTGGGGGGATGCCGAGATTCCGGGGGGTTCCCATGGGAGCTAAAAACGCACCACGAGGCCCGGAATATTTTGGGAAGCCAACGCCAGGAGGGCACAGGGGCTGCTCCGACGCTTCCCGTTGGAATTCCCGTGGCCTAGGGAAGGAGAAGAGCTCCTGGAATGTCACCTTTGGGTGGGAAGCAGCGGGGAAGGGCAGGAGGGATCCGCAGGGACGGGATCTGCCGCAAACCCGGCATAAAAAACACCCCGAGCGCCCGCTCCAGGCTCCTCCGGAGGATTTGCTGGGAAGCGCTTTGAAGTGCAAATGAAGGATTTCCGTCAGGTCGGGAGTTAATTTGGGAGCGAGGGGAACATCCCGGGATGGATTCGGAACCCCGAGGGGCGCGGGAGGTCCCCGGGCGCCGGGGACAAAGCTCGGAGCACCCCCGGGAGCTGGCGGAGGGGTCGGGTGGGGAGAGGAGGAGCAGAGGGAGGCAGGACGGATCCAAACTGCTGGAATTGTCTCTCACCTCAGCCATTCCCTGGGATTTGGGGTCCCCACAGCCCCTATGGAATCCAACCCGGGCATCCCATGGCATTCCCAAGGCTGAGTTTTCCCACGGGGCCCCATCGGAAAGGGAAGGGAGGAAAGGGAAACCCCCCCCCCTGTCCCCCCGCGGCCTTTTATTCCCCTCTTCCCAACAGTTTCTGGGAAATTCGAGCCAAGGAAATTCGAGCTGAGGGAATTCAAGGAAATTCGAGCCAAGGGCAGCCTCGGGATCCTTTGGACACCCTCTGGAATGTTTGGGATTGGTAAATCCCGAGAAGAGCCCCCAGGGACGTTGGGGCTGCAGGAGGCCCCGAGGGGCAGGAACGCTGCCGGATTCCATGGGAATTGTTGGAAAAAACAGGTGAAATCCTCCTTTTCCAGCAGCAGGAATTCGGGCAGGGGTTCAGGCAGGGACGAGGACAGGGACGAGGACAGGGATAAATCCAGGGATGAAGGCAGGGATGAATCCAGGGATTCGGGAAGGGATTCGGGTAAGGATTCAGGCAGGGATACAGGCAGGGATGAGGGCAGGGATAAATCCAGTCCTGGGAATGTCACTGTCACTGTCCCTGTCCCGGGAATGTCCCTGTCCCTGTCCCGGGAATGTCACTGTCCCTGTCCCTGTCCCTGTCCCGGGAATGTCCCTGTCCCTGTCCCGGGAATGTCCCTGTCACTGTCCCTGTCCCGGGAATGTCCCTGTCCCTGTCCCTGTCCCTGTCACTGTCCCTGTCCCGGGAATGTCACTGTCCCTGTCCCGGGAATGTCCCTGTCACTGTCCCTGTCCCGGGAATGTCCCTGTCCCTGTCCCTGTCCCAGGAATGTCACCGTCCCAGGAATGTCACCGTCCCAGGAATGTCACTGTCCCAGGAATGTCACTGTCCCTGTCCCGGGAATGTCACTCGCCATCACACCCAGAGCAAAACCACCTCGGCAAGACCGGGATTCCCTCAGCTGGAAAATCACATTCCAGAGGGTGCCACCGGCTCCTGGGTGTCCCCTGCGAGTGGGAAAACGTCCCGAGGCTCTCCTGGCTTGTTTTTCCCAACTTTTCCAAGGAAAATCAGCTTTTTTGCCTTCTTCTAAGGTGATCGTTCAGCACATCAACAGTGGGAAGTGCAGATCCTGGGAATAATCGTAGGAATAATCCTGGGAATAATCATGGTGTCCCCAGGCCGGGGTGGTGGCACGGATGGCTGATGTCACCTCCAGGGTTCCAAAATCCATTTGTGCCTCATTTTCCCCACCTTTTCCAAGGAAAATCAGATTTTTTTCCTTCTTCTGAGGCTCAGCACATCAACATCGGGAAGTGCAGATCCTGGGAATAATCCTGGGAATAATCCCGGGAATAATCGCGGTGTCCCCGGGCCGGGGTGGTGGCACGGATGGCTGATGTCACCTCCAGGGTTCCAAAATCCATTCTTGGCTTGTTTTTCCCCACCTTTTCCAAGGAAAATCAGATTTTTTCCTCTTTTAGGGGGATCACTCAGCACATCAGTGTCAGGAAATGCAGATCCTGGGAATAATTCCGGGAATAATCCCGGGAATAATCGCGGTGTCCCCAGGCCGGGGTGGTGGCACGGATGGCTGATGTCACCTCCAGGGTTCCAAAATCCATTTGTGCCTCATTTTTCCCCACCTTTTCCAAGGAAAATCAGATTTTTTCCTTCTTCTAAGGTGATCGTTCAGCACATCAACATCAGGAAATGCAGATCCTGGGAATAATCCTGGGAATAAGCCCGGGAATAATCCCGGGAATAATCGCGGTGTCCCCGACCCGGGGTGGTGGCACGGATGGCACCGGTGACACAGCGCTGTCACCTCCAGGGTTCCAAAATCCATTCTTGGCTCTTTTTTACCCACTTTTTCTAAGGAAAATCAGATTTTTTCCTTCTTTTAGGAGGATCACTCAGCACATCAGTGTCAGGAAATGCAGATCCTGGGAATAATTCCGGGAATAATTCTGGGAATAATCCCGGGAATAATCGCGGTGTCCCCGGGCCGGGGTGGTGGCACAGATGGCTGATGTCACCTCCAGGGTTCCAAAATCCATTTTTGGCTTGTTTTTCCCCACCTTTTCCAAGGAAAATCAGATTTTTTCCTTCTTCTGAGGCTCAGCACATCAACATCGGGAAGTGCAGATCCTGGGAATAATTCCGGGAATAATTCCGGGAATAATCCCGGGAATAATCGCGGTGTCCCCAGGCCGGGGTGGTGGCACGGATGGCTGATGTCACCTCCAGGGTTCCAAAATCCATTTGTGCCTCATTTTTCCCCACCTTTTCCAAGGAAAATCAGATTTTTTCCTCTTTTAGGGGATTACTCAGCACATCAACATCGGGAAGTGCAGATCCCGGGAATAATCCCGGGAATAATCGCGGTGTCCCCGGGCCGGGGTGGTGGCACGGATGGCACCGGTGACACAGCGCTGTCACCTCCAGGGTTCCAAAATCCATTCTTGGCTCTTTTTTACCCACTTTTTCTAAGGAAAATCAGATTTTTTCCTTCTTCTGAGGCTCAGCACATCAACATCGGGAAGTGCAGATCCTGGGAATAATTCCGGGAATAATTCCGGGAATAATCCCGGGAATAATCGCGGTGTCCCCGACCCGGGGTGGTGGCACAGATGGCACCGGTGACACAGCGCTGTCACCTCCGTCTCCCCCGGAGAGGAAGCGGCGGCTCCCGGCGCGTTCCCCTCCCACGGCGTCTCCGAGCGGGGGCAGGAGCCTGGCAGAGGCTCCCGGGAAACCAAACAGCAGGAAAAGAAAAAAAAAAATATAAAAAAATAGGGAAAATAAAAATAAAATCGTTTTTTTTAATGGTGGAGTGAAGAAACGGATCCCGGCCGGGGTTTTCCCGAGGTTTTTATGGAGCTGGAGGAGCGCAGGGGTGGTTCTTTGATTGATTGATTGATTGATTGATTGATTGATTCATCCCGAGGGAATGGGATCGAGGTCCTCGCGCTGCTGGTGGCGCCGAATCTTCGGGAATTTGGGAGTCCCCAGGGGTTTGGGGTCTCTGGGAATGTGGGAATTCCCAGGAAATGTGGAATTCCCAGGAAATGGGGAATTCCCAGGAAATGTGGGAATTCCCAGGAAATGTGGAATTCCCAGGAAATGTGGGAATTCCCAGGAAATGTGGGATTCCCAGGAAATGTGGGAATTCCCAGGAAATGTGGAATTCCCAGGAAATGTGGGAATTCCCAGGAAATGTGGGAAATCCCAGGAAATGTGGGATTCCCAGGAAATTCCCAGGAAATGTGGGAATTCCCAGGAAATGTGGAATTCCCAGGAAATGTGGGAATTCCCAGGAAATGTGGGAATTCCCAGGAAATGTGGGATTCCCAGGAAATGTGGGATTCCCAGGAAATTCCCAGGAAATGTGGGAATTCCCAGGAAATGTGGGAATTCCCAGCGGGGTTTGGAAGTTCTGGGAGCGTGGAAGTTCCAGCGCCGTCCACGGTTCCTTGTGATGCTGCTCAAAAAAACCCAAAAAATCCCAAAACGCCCCCAAAACTCTCCCAAAAATCCCCAAAAAACCCAAAAATCCCCAAAAAACTCCCAAAAATCCCAAAACACCCCCAAAAAAACCCCAAAATCCCAAAAAACTCCCCAAAATCCCCCAAAAAAACCCCCAAAATGCCCCCCAAAATCCCCAAAAAACTCCCAAAAATCCCAAAACGCCCCCCAAAAATTCCCCAAATGCCCCCCAAAATCCCAAAAAACTCCCCAAAATCCCCCCAAAAAAGATTCTGGAAGAGTTTGAGTGGATTTGAGGAAGGAATTCCTTGCGATACAGCCCAAAAAAACCCCAAAAGGCCAAAAAAAAGGCGCAAAGGCCCCAATCCGCCCCCAAAACAAACCCAAAAACCCTTCCAAAAGCACAACCCACCCCCAAAAAAAGCTCGGAATTCACCAAAAAAACCCCAAGAAAGCAAAAAAAAAAAACACTCAGAAAAAATCCCAACAAAAAAAATTAAAATCCCCTCAGGAGGCCCAAGAAAAGCACAAAAAAATTTAAAATTTTTGATTATTTAACCCCCCCCAAAAGACCCAAAAACCCTTTAAAAAGCCCCAAAAAACCCCAAAATAAGAGTGCAGAGCCGGTTTTGGTGGTTTTTTTTGTTTTTTTTGCACTACTCTCAGTGTTTATTCTGCGCTGCCTCAGCCGGGAGCGGAACCGGAAACACAACCGGAACCGGAAATACAACCGGAACCGGAAATACAACCGGAACCGGAAATACAACCGGAACCGGAAACACAACCGGAACCGGAAATCGGCTCCTCCCGACCGGAAACGGCTTTTTTTTATTATTATTTTTTAAATTTTTAATTTTTTTTTTTCTCAAATTTTCATTTTTTTTTTTGTTTTCTTCCACCTTTGGGAATCGCCGCCCCCCCGCCCCGAAATGAAAAGAAAAAAGGCAACGCTGGGAACGGGATCCTCGGGGGTTTTTTTTTTTTGTGTTTTACCTCGGATTTTGGGTTTTTTTTGGGTGGATTTTGGGTTTTTCTGGGCGGATTTTGGGTTGTTTTTGTCGGTTCTGCGCGTTGGGCAGAGCACTGAAGGCACATTCATGTCTGATACCCTGTACGAGCTGGGGCAGCGCTGGGAGGGAGCGAAAAGGGAATTAAAAGGGATGAGGAGGAGGAAAAATGGAATTTTTTACAAAAAAAAAATGTTGGAGGAGAGAAATAAAAATAATTTGGAAATGGGGGAAGAGAAGGGGGAAAAATAAAGGGGTGAAATTAGAAATGGAAAGGGATGGGGAAATTGAAATTAAAAATAAAAAGAAATGGAAAAAAAAGACAAATTGGAAAAAGGGAAAAATGGGAAAAAATTAAAAGAAATGGAAAAAAAGAAAGGGGGAAAAAAGGGAAAAGTATTAAAGAAAATGGGAAAAAATGAAGAAAAATGGATGAAAAAGGGGAAAAGTGGAATTAAAATAAATAAAAATGGGAAAAATTAAAAGTGGTGATAAAATGAAGAAAATGGGAAAAAAGAAAGAAAAAAGGTAAATTAAAAATAGAAAAGGAAAAATAAACAAGGAAAAATGAAAGGAAAAAGAAAAATGAAACTGGAGAAAAGAAAAATGGGAATAAGAAAAAAAATAAAAGAAAAAGGAAAAAAATTGAAAAATAAAGAATAAAGGGAAAAATCAATGAAAATTTAAGAAAAAAAAAGAAAAAAATTGAAAAAATTAAAAAAGTGGAAAAAATTAAAGGAAAATGGAAAAATAAAGGGAAAAAAAGGTAAAAAAAATAAAAAATGAAAGAAAAAAATAAAATTAAAAACCAAAAATAAAACCTCCAAGAACTGAGGAGCAAATCCTGCCCAATTTTCCTGCTCCCCCTCCCAGGAGCTTTCCCGACACCTCCACAGAGCTGCGAACGAAGTGAAAATTCCAAATCTCCAAACCCTGAACCTCCTAAAACAAAAAAAGTTTTGTTGTTGTTTGGTTTTTTTTTTTCCCCCCCTTTTTTTTTTTTTTCTCCTTTTTCCAGAGGAAAAAAATTCCGCTCCCAACGCGGCGAGAAATTCGGGAAGCGGAAAAGCCAAAAAAAAAAAAAAATAAAAATAAAAATTTCCTTGTGTGGATTAGTGGGAAAAAACAAACAAACAAACAAACCCCCAAAATCCATTTAAAAAAAAAAAATCCCAATTTTTTTTTTTCTGGGTTTCCCTCTGGAAAAGAGCAAAGAATATCCCAAAAAAAAAAAAAAAAAAAAGGAAAATATTGGGGAATGTTTGACACCATTTTATTCATCTTCAACTGCAGTGGAAAAATAGAAACCTTTTACAAGCGCCGGCGTTGTCAGCTCAACTCAAGTTATATATTTATATATTTTATATAAATTTCTTTTTTTTTTTTTTCCTTTTTTTTTCCTGTTTTTTATTTTTTTCCTTGTGTTTTTTTTTCCAAGTGCAGCAAGAGACCAAAAACCACATCGAGCCTGATCCGAATCGAGCCCCGAAAAAGCAAAATAAAAAATAAAAATAAATCCCAAATAATTCCAAATAAACGGCTTTTAATCCCATTTTTTTTGTGATTTTTTGTTTTCACATCCAATTTCCTTCTCCAAACATCATCTGAATTTTTAAATATTTTTTTTTCATTCTTTTTGTACATATTTTTATTTTTTTCTTTTTTTTTTTTTTTTTATTTCAATGCTTTTTGAACTCTTTGGCACAATTTTGATTCTGCTACAGTCCGAGTCAGGAGATCTCTTTTCCCAAATTGCAGCACTTTTTTTTTTAAAAAAAAGAAAAAAAATTCCAATTCTTAATTTTTTTTCCTGACTTTTTTTTTTTTTTTGGAATTTTTCAAGCCTGAAACTCGCTGGACAAATGGATTTTTCTATTCCCTGCAACCCAAAAATTGTGTTTTTTCCCCCATTTCTACATTCACAGTTGAATATTTAAGGAAGGAAAGGCGCTTTTGTTGCTGAGCAGGACAAGCCAAGAGCTCCGAACATTCAGCATTCCCTAAAAATAAAATCCCTAAAAAAGCGACTTTCCTTAATTTTTTTTTACATTTTTTTTTAAATTTTTTTCCTCTTTTCTACTATTTTTTCCCCATCTCTTACTGCCTGAACCTCAGTTATGAAATGCAACAGCTGAACCCTTAAATTTTGTATACTTTAGATTTTTTTTTTGCCTTTTTTTAAAATTTTTTTGTCTTTTTTTTTTTTCCCGGAATTTTTTTTTTTGTGATTTTTGGGAAAAAAAAAAATAAGAGAGAAACTGCAATGAATTCTTTTTTTTTCTTTTTTTTTTTTTTTTTTTGGGAAGTTGAGAATGTGGATATGACCTCACTCACACACACTCACTCCTCTTGAAATTCCTTCTCTCTCCTTTGGGATTTGCCTCATCCCGGAGATTCCCAAATCCCTGGGACATTCCCAAATCCCTGGGAAATTCCCAAATCCCTGGGACATTCCCAAATCCCTGGGACATTCCCAATTTTCCACCTCTCTCTCTCTCTCTCTCTCCAGCAGCCAAAACCTCACAGAGCACCACTTGAATCCCAATTTTCCCCGTTTTTCCCTCATTTTCACCTCCGAGCTCAGCCGCTCCTGGGAATTTTCAGGTTTGCTTTTTTCTTTCCCCTTATTTTTTTTTGGTGTTTTCCTTGGAATTTTTGGGGCACAGAATTCCCTCCTGGATGCCGGGGTTCTCACCAAACGTTGGGATTTTTGTTCCGAGCCTCACTCACTCATCCTCAGCATCCTCTCATTCCCAAACATTCCGCACACGTCCTCACTCCCGGGGTTTTTTTTTGGGGGGTTTTGTAGGAGATTGGAGATTTTTCCTTTTTTTTTTTTTTCTCTTGGTGTTGTTGGTGTTGTTGTTTTTTTCCAGTGGGGGTCCTCAGGTGTCGTCCCAATGGTAACAGATCTGGAAAAGGAGAGGGGGGAAAAAAAAAGGGATTTAAGGGGAAAAATGGGATTTAGGGGGGAAAAAAGGGATTTGGGGAATCAAGGGGAAAAAAAAAGGGATTTAAGGGGAAAAAATGGGATTTAGGGGGGAAAAAAGGTATTTGGGGAATCGAGGGGAAAAAAGGGAATTGAGGGGGGAAAAGGGAATTAAAAAGGGGGATTCAAGGGAAAAGGGGATTAAGAGAGTTCAGGGATAAAAAGGGGATTCAGGGAATTTAAAGGAAGAAAGGGAATTCAGGGAATTAAGATGAAAAAAGGGAACTCAGAGGAAAAAATGGGAATTCAGGGGAGTAAAAAGGGCATTCAGGGGATTAAGGGGGGAAAAAAAAGGAATTTGGGGGGGAAAAAAAGGGAATTCAGGGGGTAAAAGGGACTTAAAAGCCCTAAAAGTGGTTAAAAATGTGAGGATGTGGCTCTTGGGTTGGGCTCCATCCTAGAGATTTTTCCAACCTTAATAATTCCAGGATTACACAAAAAATAAAAGACTTCAACACCCCAAATCCCAGAAGAAAAAAATGTGGGGAAAAAAAATCGACTTTGTAGGATTAAAAGAGAAATAAAAACCCCCAAACGGGGCTTTTTTCCACCAAAAACAAGGAAAGCAACCCAGTGGAAAACAGAACTTTGGGACTGGGATTCTTCCCAGGCTCTGCTGAGCCAATTCCCTGATTTTTTAGGTGGGAAAAAAATCCAGGATGAGCCCTCACCAAGCTTGGTTCTTGAGTTTTCTCAGCTCTTTTGTGGCCCAGGTGGCGAGGGTTTTCGTTTTGTTCGTCTTGGATCTCCTCCCTTCCGTTAGCAGTTCATGGATCATGGGTCTGGCTTCTACTAATTTCAGGACATCCTTCCCAAAAGCTGTACACAAATCCCTGGAAGCAGAAAAATTAGGGAAAAAAAAGGAGGTGAGTGGTAAAAAATGCTGGTCTGGGGCGTTGATTTTGGGGAAATTGTGATTAACGAATCGATTTCTTGCCCAAAGGTTGATTTCTCCATTATTTTCTTTAAATTCATCAGGAAAAATTGCTTTCTCTGTTCCCTAAGGATGAGGGTTTTGGGTTTTTTTTGGTTCTAAACTCCTGGAAAAATCCTAAATCTGGGGTTTTTGTGGTGATTTTCTCAGCTGTGGAATCGCTTCACACCTGGAGTCGAGCAACAAACTCCAACCCCAAAACTGACACTAAAAACTTCAGAGAGGCAGGAAAAAAGGGCAGATGCCAGGATTTCAACCTGGATTTCTCTGTTCCCTAAGGATGAGGAGTTTTTTTTGCTTCTAAACTCCTGGAAAAATCCTAAACCTGCGATTTTTGCGATAACTTTCTCACCTCATCCCTTACCTGCGGAATCGCTTCCAAACACCAAACTCCAACCCCAAAACTCACACTAAAAACTTCAGAGAGGCAGGAAAAAAGGGCAGATTCCAGGATTTCAACCTGGATTTCTCTGTTCCCTAAGGATGAGGAATTTTTTTTGGTTCTAAACTCCTGGAAAAATCCTAAATCTGGGGTTTTTGTGGTGATTTTCTCAGCTGTGGAATCGCTTCACACCTGGAGCCGAACACCAAACTCCAACCCCAAAACTCACACTAAAAACTTCAGGAAAAAAGGGCAGATTCCAGGATTTTTCCTAGGAAAAGGAGGATGGGGAGGCCTCACCCTATGAGTCCTGCGGCGCAGGCCACCACCCCGTCCGTGTGATCCTCGTCCCCCGCGATGTGGTCGATGTAGGAGAGGATAAATTCCACCCTGGGCTGCACCAGCATCACGTCAGCTGCAGGGGAAAGGCTTGGTCAGAGCTGGGAATTTTTGGGATGGACGTTTTGTGTTCCCAAAACAACCTGGATCCCACCCGGAACGGCTCCTCTGGGAGGGAAGGGGAATCGGGTCCTGGATTATTTGGGATTTTTGCTGTTCCTTGCTCTCAGGGTTTGTTGTCACAGGGGTGTGACGATCCCGAAAGAAGGCTCAGGGGGAAATCCTGGATCCCTGGAAATGTCCCAGGAATGTGGGGATGTGGCACTGAGCGTTAAGGGGTGGAAAGGGGATTAAGGGGGAAAAAAGGGAATTCAGGGGATTAAGGGGGAAAAAAGGGAATTCAGACAAAAAATGGGGGAAAAAAAAGGAATTCAGGGGGAAAAAGGAATTCAGGGAAATAAAGGGAAAAAGGAGATGTGGTTTGGAGGTGACACTGGATGATTTTAAAGGAAGGGAAGGAGCAGGTGACAAGGATGTGCCAACCCCAAAAGGAGGCTTAGGGAGGTTTGTATTTATTTATTTTAGGGATATTTGGGAATATTTCTCCACTAGAAGGGTTTTAATGCCCAAAAAAACAGTGGATGTGGAACTGAGGGATGTGGCTGATTTTAAGGGAAGGAGCAGGGACGTGCCCAAGGATGTGGCAACCTCAAAAGGAGCTTTGTATGGGATATTTGGGAATATTTCTCCACTAGAAAGGTTCTAAATGCCCCAAAAAAAACCAGGTGGATGTGGCACTGGGTGAGGTGGCACCGACTGGCTGATTTGAAGGGAAGGGACAGAGCCAAAAGGAGGCTTAGGGAGGTTTGTATGGGATATTTGGGAATATTTCTCCGCTAGAAAGGTTCTAAATGCCCCAAAAAACCAGGTGGATGTGGAACTGGGGGCTTGGAGGTGTCTGATTTTTCAGGATCTTTCCCAAGCTGGATGGCACTCACGGTGCACGTTCTCCTGGTCTCCCTTCAGCCCCTGGATGATCCCGGTGTAGGCCTCCAGGCAGCCCTCCCGCAGCTCGTTCAGGTAATCCACCATGTCGTAGTCGGACTGGGGACGGACACAGGGACAAAATGATGCCTCAAGTTTGAATTTTGATGTTTTTCCAGGTTCTCTGCTGCATTATGTTTGACTCTGAATGTCAGCAAGCTCTCCTCACAGTTCACACACAACAATCCAGCCCCAGGAACAAGGGCACAGTTGGGCCCAGAAAGTGCAAAAAACAGAGGATTGATGGAGCAATCTGGGATTTCAAAACCTGGAGCTGCACTTGGACAATTAATCCCAACATGGAAATGGACCAAAACTTTTAATGGAAGTGTGAAAACTCGTGACCAGTTGGGTGTTGGCTCTTGTGCTGCTCAAGGTGTATCCCTTAATAAATCCCGTAATAAATCCTAAAGGAATAAAGTTATTCCTTTAACTCTGCTCTTGAGGCATCAGGGTGAGACCCTGGGAATGTCCCCAGGGATTGGGGACAGCTCACCTTGTCCACCTGGGCCTGGGAAGCCTGCTGGAGGGTGTTGAGCACCACGTCCAGGTACTTCTTGAACTCGCCCCCGATGGCCAGGGCGATGTCCCCGAACACTGAGAGGATCTGAGGCTTCACCGACCTGTGCACGTTCTCGTTCTGCAAGGAAAACACCCCCAGAGGGTCCTGGATCAGCGTGGGAATGGGGAAAGGAAAAGAGGGAATGGCCTCCAGCTGCGCCAGTTTTGGGGTTTTGTGCGGGATGCTTCGGAATGCTTCTCCAGTGGAAGGGTTGTGAAGTGTTGGAGCAAAGTACAGCCAGGGGTTGGAAAATGCCTGGAAATGTCTCAGGAATGTGTGTAGGGCAGGGAAAGGCAGGAAGAAAGGATTTTGGAGGGGAGGAAGAAAGGATTTTGGAAGGGAAGAAGAAAGGATTTTGGAAGGAATTCAAGAGGAAGGAAAGAAGGAAGGGAGGGAGTAATTTGGAAGGAAGGAAGGAATTCAGGAAGGAAGGAATCCACGAAATTAGGAAGGAATTCAGGAAGGAAAGGAGGCAGAGGGAGTGGGAGAGATGGAAAGTGGGAGAGAGGAAGGAATTTGGGAGGAATTCAGGCAGGAATTTATTTAGGCATTCAGGAAGCTGCTAAAGGAGACATTCCCTCAGAACCCAAATCCCTTGCCCCCAACACCCCCTGGCCGCCGTTCAAACGCGTTGCCAAACACGAGACATTCCCGGCGGATTCCTCCCACTTCTCCCACCTCCCACTCCCCGGGGAAGAGTGTGCATCCAACTGTTACTCGGGAGCCGGGAATCTCCCACTCACCCCCAGGTTCTCCAGGAGCAGCTGCATCACCTCGTCGCAGAAGGGGAGGATGTTGGACTGCAGGGCTCGGCACAGGTCCCCCACCAACCCCACTGCCGACAGGCAGACCTGCAACGGAGCAGGGATCAGCCCCGGGGATTTGGGATCAGCCCCGGGGATTTGGGATCAGCCCCGGGGATTTGGGATCAGCCCCGGGGATTTGGGATCTGGACACACGGGAGGGTGATTTGATCCTGGGAATAACGAGCTGGCTGACAGCACGGAGGGGTGGCACGAGGGCAGCACATGCAGGAGTGGCAGGGGTTTGGGTTGGAAAAACACCTCAAAATTCCACAGTTTTCCATGGGGCAAGTCCCAGACAGGATTTGGGCTGGAAAAACAGCTCCAAAATCCCCATGGAGGCCACCAGGATTTGATATTCCAGGGGGAAATCCCAGCCATGATTTGATATTCCAAGGTAAAATCCCAGCCAGGATTTGGGGAAAAACACCTCCAAATTCCAGTTTCACCCCATGGATGGAGGCCACCAGGATTTGATATTTCAAAGGGAAATCCCAGCCAGGATTTGGTCTGGGAAAAAACCCTCCAGATTCCCCTGGAGGGCATCAGGATTTGAGACATTCCAAGGGGAATTTGCTGCCCTATCGACACTTTTCCTTGGAAGTAACTAAGAAAACGTAAGAAACCAAAATTCCACGCTCCAAAGTGGTTTGAATTTTAGAATCCCAGGATTGTTTGGGCTGGAAGTGACCCCACTGGATGGGCAGGGAACACCTTTCAACACTCATCCAACCTGGCCCTGGAAAATTCCAGGGATGGGGCAGCCACAAATTTCCCTGGATAAAGGGAGAGATTGGATCCATACCTGGTACTCAGCGTAGTTTTTCAGCCCAATCCCAAGGAAAGGTTTGAAGGCATCCATGTATTTCAGGAATTCTCCACCCAGAACTGTGCAGGGAAAACAATCCAGTGAGAAGGAAAATCCCAGTTTGTGGTGTTTGCCATAAAAAACAGATCAGATATCCCTGAAATTCCACGCAAAACAGTGAAAACCAACTCTCCACATGACAATCGAGTAACTGAAATGGACTGGAAAAATTCCCATATTTCTTATTGTAAGAAGAAAATACGCCAGACCACAATTCCATGCTCCAAGGTGGTCTAGATTTTAGAATCCCAGGATTTCTTGGGATGAAAGGGACTTTTAAATGACACCTTCCACTATCCCAAGTTGCTCCAAGCCCTTTCCAACCTGGCCTTGGACACTTCAGGCATGCCAACACGCCCAGCTCTTGTTCACTGCCTTATCCATATTTTCCCTTGGAAATAATAAGAAAGTACAAGAAACCAAAATTCCACGCTCTAAGGTGGATTTGATTTCAGAATCCCAGGATTTTTTGATTTCAAGAGGACCTTGAAGTGCCACCTTGGACACTTCCAGGGATGGAGCACCCCCACCTTCCCTGCACCACCCAGCCACAAATGACATTTTTCACCATGTTGCCCAAAATTCCTGGATCTAACCCCATCCCAGGCTGTTCCCAGCCCGTTCCTGACCTTCCACCAGGGTGCTGACGGCCATCAGGGCGTCCTCCTGCACCCCCCCGGAGCCGGCCGTGCTCTGGAACATTCTGAGCAGTGACGCCATCACCACGTCCGAGATCTGCAGCGCGTCCTGGTGCTGCACCTTCCGCAGCACGTTCTGAGGGAAAAATCATGGAAAACAGGCAAAAATCACTGCTCATCTCATTGGTAAGACATTCCCACACCCCTGGGTGCTGCAACTTCTGAGGGAAAAATCACGGAAAATGGACAAAAATCACTGCTCATCTAAATGCTAAGACATTCCCGCACCCCTCGGTGCTGCACCTTCCACAGCACGTCCCGAGGGAAAAATCATGGAAAATGGGCAAAAATCACTGCTCATCTCACTGGTAAGACATTCCCACACCCCGGGATGCTGCAACTTCTGAGGGAAAAATCATGGAAAACGGGCAAAAATCACTGCTCATCTCACTGGTAAGACATTCCCACACCCCGGGATGCTGCAACTTCTGAGGGAAAAATCATGGAAAATAGGCAAAAATCACCGCTCATCCCACTGGTAAGACATTCCCACAACCCTAGATACTGCAAGTTCTGAGGGAAAAATCATGGAAAACAGGCAGAAATCACCGCTCATCCCACTGGTAAGACATTCCCACACCCCGGGATGCTGCAACTTCTGAGGGAAAAATCATGGAAAATGGGCAAAAATCACTGCTCATCCCACAGGTAAAGCATTCCCACACCCCTAGGAGCTGCATTTTCCTAGGGAAAAATCATGGAAAATAGGCAAAACCCACTGCTCATCCCAGCATTCCCACACCCCTGGGAGCTGTGATAAGGATGAAAGAGCTGCTGTTTGAACCCTTTTGCTGCCAAAAAAAATCTGCTTTTGTGGCTGCAAAGTCCCGTTCATTTGGCTGCATTCAGATTTTCCAGCTGAATTTCCCTTTCCTGCTGCATGGGCTGTTCTCAAAGCTTTGCTACTTGTAAGCTGGAATTAAATGTGACCAGCCCAAATTTAGCCTATTAAAAAAAGTAAAAAAAAGAAAATACTTTTTTTTTTTTTTACTGTTGCAGCTGAGCTTGTAGGGGTTGAACCCGAGTTTGGCTTCTGATTTAGTTTAGAAATGCTTGAAGTGGTTACAATTCAACAATTCCCAGGAAAAGAAAAAAATCCTTAACTTCCAGAGGAAAGTAATTATTTGAAGTTTAAATTTTCACGCCACAAAGACAGACTTTGGCTGTTTATGTAATTAAGACTTGATCTATGGAATTACAGGATGGTTTATGTGGGAAGGAAGTTTAAAAATCCCTGAATTCCACAGACAGGTACATATTCCACTGAACCAAATTGCTCCTTCCCATCCTTCCAGGGGTGGGATTTTCTCACTTAACTTTAAATATTAACAAATGTTTTTCCTCTGCTGGATGTTTGCAATTGTATCTCCAGCAAAACAACAAAAAAATTAGGTAAAAGACCAATAGATTTCATTTTTTTAATATTGAAAAAAGCCCCTCTGCTGAATTTTACTCAGTTGTTTTTAAGTATTTGCTGCAACTGGGTAAAAAATTCAGGTTCAGGTTTTGGGATAATAAAAAACCCACATTTAGAAATTAAAACTGGCAGCTTAATTCCACCTGGACTACACCCCCCTGACATAGATTAGTGCCCACCCTGTGAGATTCCAAAGTGAAAATTCCCCATTAGAACTCTTTCTAAGAACAGATTATTCCCATTTCCCATTATTTTCAAAAATTACCCTAAAATTGGAGAGTGAAAACAACCACAAAGCTACTGAAGATGAAATTAAGGATTTCTCAAATCAACCTCGAGACCACCTGGGTTGCTCTGAGCTGATTTTTGAGGGAGAATGCCCTTTTTGGAGTGGCGTTTGCAGCAGTAAGCACTGCACTGGTGGCTCCTGCTCATTAGCAGATGTTTAATTGGGAATTCTGAGGACACTCAGAACATTTTAATTGATGCCATTTGGATCAGGAGCACCAAGCACGAGAGGCAGATGAAGGAATCAAAGCCATGAGGGGATTTTTTTGTTGTTGACTGTGGGATTGTTGAGGCTCTAGCCAACCCAAGAACCAATCTGACAGCACAGACAATTCTTTTATAAAATCCCCAACAGCGTTGAGTCATATTGCCCTGGATTTTGTCACTAGAGCACAACTTAGAGACTTCTGAACCTTGCAGCACCTCCCACGTGTCAGCTGGGACCCAAATTCCACTTTTTTCATTCAATTCTCAGCACCAGGAGCTGCGGTTGGATCTTCAGGGGGCACAAAAATGCCTCAAAAATCACTTTATTCCCACAAAAAATAAACAGGAGAGAGGAATTTACCTGGAGAGTAGCACAGAGAAGGGACTGGAGATCGTTGAATTGAATTCTGTCAGAGGTGCTCTGGATGTGAGACTGAAACAAGAACAAAACCCCGCGTGTGAAGAGGCTGCCTGGGATCCTGGCAGCTCCAGAGAGAGCCAGGTTGTACTTTAAATATTTGTTCTTTTCAGATTTCAGAGCAGAGGGGCTGTGAAGAAGCTGAATATAGAATCCCTGAGTGGTTTGGGACCTTAAATCCCATCCATTCCCATGGGCAGGGACACCTCCCACCATCCCTGCATTTGGAGACTCCCAGGGACAGAGCAGCCACAATTTCCCTGTTTTAAATCAGGATTTACCCACCTCCATCTGCAGCACTTGCTGGAGCCTCTCCATGATGACCAGGGTGGTTTTTTGGACAGCAGGATAACAGTCCTTGGCACTGTTTTTCACTATTTCCATCAGGGATTCATAGGCAGAACTCCTCAAGTTATTCTGGTGTCCATCAGGTCTGCAACAGAAGGAGGAAGATTTGCAGCTCCCAGTGCTTGGAAACAGATTTTTTTTTTAATTTTAGTAAACCAGCAACAGCTCCATTTGAGTACTGTGACAAGCAGGAGCCACTTGAAAAGCCTTGAAATAAAGGGAATTTGTGAAGCCACTTCTGGCACATTTCCTTTTAATGATTTTCAGTTTTCAAAATGATTTTCAGTAGCTCTCACAACAAGGAGGGGGACAGAAGGAGCCTCGGAGCTGGTGTCAGGTAAGCAGCACTTCAAAGCCCCTCCCCAGACACCTTTGAGGGTGTGAAATTTGAAATTAAGGCACCTGAGATAATTGATGGGCTCCAGAGCCTTGAGCCAGACACTCCAGTCCCAGCTGGATGCAAATGAAGACAGGGAAAGAGTTTAAATTTTCAACTGGGACAAGGTTTTTAAGAAGAATCAGCAGCAAAAAGGCTCAGTCAGTCCATGGAGCTGATCTAGGGATTGAACCTCGAGCTGTCAAGATTTATGTGACCTCCAAGCCACCATAAAATTTGAGTTTTAGCCTTTTTTTCCCCTGCACCTCGTAGCAAAATATTTTGCCTCATCTATTTTCTGTTTCAGCTGGGATGGGAATGGGAGATTAAGTAGGTCCCTGACTCCTCTGGGAGCACCTGGAGCTGATGGGAAGGGATGGAACCACACAAAAACAATCAGGAAAAGGAACAAACACAGATCCCTGGTTACATCCTGCTGCAATTCCTGATTATCCTGGGGTCCTGCAGGCAACTGGGCTGCACAAAAAGGGCAGTCTTAAAACTGTGGTGTTAAACTTGGAGATTTAAGGGAAAATGGGGGAGATGTGAGGGGAAAATGGGGGGAGATGTGAGGGGAAAATGGGGGAGATGTGAGGGGAAAATGGGGGAGATGTGAGGGGAAAATGGGGGAGATGTGAGGGGAAAATGGGGGAGATGTGAGGGGAAAATGGAGGGGAGATGTGAGGGGAAAATGGGGGAGATGTGAGGGGAAAATGAGGGGGAAGTGTGAGGGGAAAATGAAGGGGAGATGTGAGGGGAAAATGGAGGGGAGATGTGAGGGGAAAATGGAGGGGAGATGTGAGGGGAAAATGGAGGGGAGATGTGAGGGGAAAATGGAGGGGAGATGTGAGGGGAAAATGGGGGAGATGTGAGGGGAAAATGGGGGAGATGTGAGGGGAAAACGGGGGAGATTCAAAGGGAAATGGGAAAGGGACACACTCCTAGATTTCCTAAAACCAGATATGAACAAAATTATGAGAAATTATTCAGCGTGAAGAGCTGTCTCCCCAGGATTTGCATCCTCTATTCCTCTAGGTTTTTTATACCAAATAAAGCCACATTTTTAATCCAACACCAGATCTCAGCTGCCAAGAAGAGCCCGAGAGCATGGAGTGGGAAATAATTGAAAAAAAGGCTTTTTGGAGAGGTTGTTTTACCTGTCTGCAGTCTCCAGCAGTTTCTGCACTATCAGCTCAAAGGAGGAGGATAAGCAGTAGGTTGCTGGCTCTTCCTGATCATCAGCCACATCTGCAGCTTCATAGGCAGCTTCAGCAAGGCTGGAGAAGGCCTGGAACACAAAATATCCTTTGGTTTTCCAGCCTCACAGCTCCAGAAATTCAGATTCCATAGGTTTTGATTCCAAAATACAACAAAAAAAGGTAACAAACCCAAACTAAAATGTGTGCAGGATGAACAATTCCAGAGCAGTTTAACTGTGATATAAGTGGGTGAGAGGAGCTAAAAGCTTCCTGGCTTTTTATTTTACTCTACAAACATTCAGGAATCATCATCATGAGACAAAAGCCACCTGGATTTTTGCCAATATAACAGAGCAGGGAAAACCCCTTTGTGCTGATGAATCTTGGAACCTCTGGAATTCTAAAAAGAAGAGATTCTGTCACTTCTATAAGTTGTTTTGACAGGAAAATCCTCCTCCCCAGCTCAGTCTGAAGGAGCAGCTCCTGGGTGGCAGTGGGGACATGAGAGACCACAAAGCATCAGCAAAAAAAAAATCCTGCTTCCCAAATTATTTCTGGGATCGCTCCAGGAACAGGTTTGGGTTTGGGCCTTGAGGCAATCCAATAAAAAGTTTAATCCAAAAATCCCTTTTCCCAACCCCATGACAGCAGGGACAGTTGTAGCATTCCCAGACTAGAGGCAACTTCTACACTCAGTTGAATATCAGCATTTTTTTCCCTAAAATTCAACCTTTTTCCCTTATTTTTTCCTGCCAAAGCCACAAAATAGAGTTGGGATAATGAAAGTGTCAACCAGTGTTTGCTGAGGGAGCAAACCATGGATTAACTGTGGAATTCACTAAAGTATGTGTGGATAAATATATATATCCACATTAAAAATGATATAAATATGTTAAATTATAGAAATATATAAACCCATATAAATATATATATAAAGTATAAACCCACATAAATATATTTATGTATAAATATATAAAATAATATAAACACAGAAAATTACATAAATATAGGAAACAACATAAAGATATAAACGTGTCTATTTTTATATATTAATTTGCATTTATATATTTTAATTTATATTTAATAAAGCCCTTGACAGAAGGGTGAAGCCAGATGGGAACCAGGCTCTGCCTGAGGGAAAATGGGAGAGATGTGAGGGAAAAAGGGAGATCTGGGGGAAAATGGGGGACATGTGAGGGAAAGCGGGAAGAGACGTGAGGGAAAATGGGAAGAGACGTGAGGGAAAATGGGAAGAGACGTGAGGGAAAATGGGAAGAGACGTGAGGGAAAATGGGAAGAGACGTGAGGGAAAATGGGAAGAGACGTGAGGGGAAAAAGGGAGATTTGAGGGAAAACGGGAAGAGATGTGAGGGAAAGCGGGAAGAGACGTGAGGGAAAGCGGGAAGAGACGTGAGGGAAAGCGGGAAGAGACGTGAGGGAAAGCGGGAAGAGACGTGAGGGAAAGCGGGAAGAGACGTGAGGGAAAGCGGGAAGAGACGTGAGGGAAAGCGGGAAGAGACGTGAGGGAAAGCGGGAAGAGACGTGAGGGAAAACGGGAAGAGACATGAGGGAAAGCGGGAAGAGACGTGAGGGAAAGCGGGAAGAGACGTGAGGGAAAGCGGGAAGAGACGTGAGGGAAAGCGGGAGATTTGAGGGAAAATGGGGGAGATTTGAGGGAAAGCGGGAAGAGACGTGAGGGAAGGCGGGAAGAGACGTGAGGGAAAGCGGGAAGAGATGAGGGGAAGTGGGAAGAGATGTGAGGGAAAGCGGGAGATTTGAGGGAAAATGGGGGAGATTTGAGGGAAAGCGGGAAGAGACGTGAGGGAAGGCGGAAAGAGACGTGAGGGAAGGCGGGAAGAGACGTGAGGGCAAAAGGGAGATTTGAGGGAAAACGGGGGAGATTTAGGGAAAACGGGAGATTTGAGGGAAAACAGGGGAGATTTGAGGGAAAACAGGGGAGATTTGAGGGAAAGGGGGAAGAGACGTGAGGGAAGGCAGGAAGAGACGTGAGGGAAAGCGGGGGAGATGTGGTCAGACAAGACTAAACAACCTCAAGGGACAGCCAGGCTGGATATTTAGGAAATTTCCTTCATGGAAAAAATCCCAGGCATCTGAACAAGCTGCCTGGAGCAGGGCTGAGCTCCCAATCCCTTCAAATTCACCGATGAGCACAGAAGAGCCAACACAATTTAGCGGCGGTACGGGGGAACACTCAAAAACCCTTCCAGATCCCACCAGGAGCTGTTTTTCCCAGTGGATCCGGATTCCCAGCGGGGTTTGGGGGGTTCCTCACCCAGCAGACGTTGGTGGCCACCCTGGGCTCGGCGCTCAGCCCCTCCATCAGGCACTGCAGCAGCGGGGCCAGGTAGATATCGTTGATGGCGGCCTCGGGCAGCATCTCGCAGATCCTGCCCACAGTCCAGGCCGTCGTGTCCCTGACCACCACACTGGGATCCTTCATCAGCTCTATCAACGTTGGCATGGCCTGGGAAAGAACGGTGAAAAACCAGGTAAGGGGGGAAAAAAAAATCCTGCATTTATCCCAATCCTGTAGTTTATTTAGGAGGTATTTTATTTTGTATTAATGTGATCTCTTTTCCAAACACCTTCACCAAGGATGGTTTTACTCAGCATGTCCAAAGAAGTTTATACATTCAGTAAATATTATCGTTTTCACTCCTTCAAATGCATTTCTTCATATATTTCTACCTACCAGAGTCCCAAAGCAGATTTGAGGTAACTTAATGTGAGTGCTGGGTTATGGATCAAATGCAGGATTTGGATTTGAGATGCTCTCCTCCAATTAACCCAGGGATTTGGGGCTTTAAAAGCCTCCAAAACAGGTTATGGTCTTCTGATTTTCCTTAAATTAAGAGCATGTGCAAATCAGACATTCTCCTTCAATTAACCCAGAGGATTTTGGGCTCTAAAAGCTTCCACAAAGGGGTTATAACCTTCTCATTTTCCTTAAATTAAGAGCACAAGCAAATCAAACATTCTCCTCCAATTAACCCAGTGATTTTTAGCTCCAAAAATCTCTAAAATCAGATATCCTTTTGATTTTCTTTAAATTAAGAGCACATGCAGATCAGGCATTCTCCCCCAGATAACCCAGGGATTTTGAGCTCTAAAAGCCTCCAAAAATTCAGAAAACTCAGGCTCTCCAAAACAGGTTTTGTTTCCTCTGAAACAAATGATAATGAAACAAATGATGAAAATTATATCCTCTCGTTTTCCTTAAATTAAGAGGATATGCAAATCAGACATTCTTCCTCAATTAACCCAGCAATTTTGGGCTCTAAAACCCTCCAAATCCCCACAAAACTCAGGCTGCACAAGCCCCCAAAACAGCTGATATCCTTCTGATTTTCCTTAAAATAAGAGCAAAACAGACATTCTCCTCCACAGAACCATGCAATTTTTAGCTCTGAAAGCCTCTAAATATGAGACTTTTACCTCCAAAAAACAGATTATATCCCTCTTGATTCTCCTTACGCGAAAACCTCACGCAAACCCAACGCCCTCCTCTGAAAAACCACAAGATTTTTACCTCTTTTTCCTAAAAAACTCACCTGTATTACTAAAGGTTTGAGCTGGTTGGGCTCGGGCCCTTCCAGGATGCATCCGAAGGCCATGACGGCAGCATCCCGGTACCTCCAGTCGGGATTTTTGATGTGCTCCTTGATGAAGGGCAACACGTGGGGGACGATGTCGTCCTCGCAGCACGTGGCCAGCAGCATCAGGCACACCCCCGCCGCCTTGCAGGGGTTCCAGTCGTCATCGTCGTCGTTCTCATCCTGCAAAAAAACGTCCCCGAGGTGTTACATGGAGATAAAACCTCAGCAAAGATAAAATAGCTATTAAAAATGTAATTCAGGCTTTATTATTCTGGTTATAGCCTAATAAATTCCTGATAAAGGGATTTTATATTAATTATAATATATATAATACAAATATATTATATATATATATAAATGTAGAATATAAATAGCCCAATAGCCCAATAAATTCCTGATAAAGGGATTTTATATTAATTATAATATATATAATACAAATATATTATATATATATATAAATGTAGAATATAAATAGCCCAATAGCCCAATAAATTCCTGATAAAGGGATTTTATATTAATTATAATATATATAATATAAATATATATTATATATAAATAGCCTAATAAATTCCTGAGAAAGGAATTTTATATTAATTATAATATATATAATATATATAAATAGCCTAATAAATACCTGATAAAGGGATTTTATATTAATTATAATATATATAATACAAATATTATACATATAAATATATAATATAAATAGCCTAATAAATTCCTGGTAAAGGAATTTAATATTAATTTCAATATATATAATATAAATATTATATATATATATAAATATATAATATAAATAGCCCAATAAGTTCCTGATAAAGGAATTTTATATTAATTATATACAATATAAATATATTATATATATAAATATTTTATATAAATAGCCTAATAAATTCCTGATAAAGAAGTTTTATATTAATTATAATATATATAATATAAATATATATATATATATATATAAATATATAATATAAATAGCCTAATAAATTCCTAATAAATTCATGAGAATAGAATCCCGTAATGGGGAAAATTTGGTTGTTCTTGTAAGAAGGAATTTGGAGATTGTGACAATTTAGTGACACCTGCAACAGCTACCCTAAATCATTAAAAGAAAAAAATGCGTGGCCAGCACATAACCACCTCTGGTAAATGAAGTAATTAGGGTAACAACTGGTTACCAAGCAATTATAGTTTATTGTTTTATAATTACCAACAATATTATTAATATTATAAACAATAATATATACTATATACTACATTACATACTGTAATATAACTATTACTTATAATTATGTTATAGTTCAGCACAACATTTCTAGGAAAATTAAATATTTAGGAAAACTTTATATTTATTATATATATTAAATTATGTATTTAGAGCTGCAGTTAATAAAAACACCTTTTTTCGCTGCTTAAAAAAGGTGTGTGTCTCATCAGCTCTCCACTGTGAGCACCAGGATCTGTGGGATTACGTGGAATTATCCCTTGGTTTGGTGGGTGTAAGGAAAATCCTGTTTCTGGAGGAGAGGTAACAGGAGTCACTGACACCTTTGGTGTTTTTCTTGAGGGGCCTCACTCACTTCTTCCCTCATCCAGGTGGAATTTTATCCCTTTGATCCCCGATATCTTCCCCAAGTGGACCCAGCACCATTAAAAACCTCCTTTCCCAACCAAACTCAGTCTATTAAACCTTCAGTACCTTTTTGACTTTGAGCGGCCTCATCCACCCCCCAAAAAGAGCTTTTCCAGGTGGAATTTTGTCCCTTTGATCCCTCCCAGGTCCCTGCACCATTAAAAATCTCCTTTCCCAACTCCCAAAGCCCCCAGAGCTGCCCCTGTTTCATCCCCTGGGATCCTCCTGCAATTCCACTCTGCTCATCCAAGACCAAAAAGAAACCAGGAAAACAATTCCCTGGATTCACTCAGAGCATTTTCCCAGCCAAATGAAGCCTGTTCTGTTAATTAACAGTTTTATTTTATAATTAGGCAAGTGATTCCATTAATTTTGATTAGCCTGATTGCCCCAACAAATCCCTGGAAATGTTTTAAAGGGCCTAAACAAAACCTAGGCCTCAAAAATCCCAGAGATTGGATCCCACATGAGGCAGGGCCTGTGGAATATTGGGTTTAATATCCCAAATATTCTCAGTAGGAATACAGGGAATCACCACACCTCTCCAGAAATCACAAATCCTGGGAAGCACAGCTCCAATAAATCCCTGGAAGTGTTTTACAGGGCCTAAACAAAACCTAGGCCTCAAAAATCCCAGAGACTGGATCCCACACAAGGCAGGGGCTGTGGAATATTGGGTTTAATATCCCAAATATTCCCAGTAGGAACACAGGGAATCACCAAATCTCTCCAGAAATAACAAATCCAGGGATGTGATCAGGGAAAAAGGAGGAAAGTCCCAGTCTCAGCCCAAAAATTGCTGCATCACTGGCTCAGAGTGGTGCATGAAACCTCATCACAGACCAGGGACCGCCACCTCCTGAGGCATTTTTGGGATCAGAGGAATCCAAAACCCAATTCCCAAAGGAGCCAGGGTGGACAGGAAGAGCTGGGCTGCAATTCCCACTGGGAATGTGGCACTCACCTGTTTTGTTAAGGTCTGGGTTAGAATAGGGACCAAATATTGCAGTGCCCCCTTGGCATAGAACTTGCTGGTGTGCTCTGGGGGCCGTCCTTGTTCTGCTGCCTGGAGGGAAGACAAAGAGGTGAAAAGTTTATTTTCATCAATATATTTATCTATTTTTATACAATTTTATTTTTTTCTCAAGCGTTACGAGGCTGAATGCAACTCCAAGAGGCACAAAATTCCCTTTTTTTAACCCCCTTCCTTTCCAACAGGAATTCTGAGTTGCCTCAAGGGCACTTTGCATCGAGTTAAATATTTCAAAATCCACTTTAAATATTCCAAAATCCACTTTCATTCCTCATCCCTCCTTACAGGGCACAATTATCCCCATTTTCACTTGGCTGTCAGGTGTAATTACCAAGTGACCCCGAGGTGAAGGAGCAAAAGGTTTGGAGCAAATAAATCCCACCCCACTCTGCTGCCTGTCCTTTTATCCTTGATTTTTTGGGAATCCAAGCATAGATATTTAGCAGCTTTTTAAAAAAATAGATGTGATTCATGCACAGCCCTTCAAAGTTTCAGCTGTTATTGATCTCCACAGATAATTTCTGCCAACAGCATCTGCAAATTCCCCAAATTCCTCTCCAGCCCCAGCCATTCCACAGGATAATTATTTTTATTTCATCCAGAACCTCAGATTTGACTCATAAATCATGGATTTTTAGGGAATGTGAGCCATCTTTTGGCACAAAGTCCTTCATGGTTGTGACAGCCCACAAAATTTTGGATATTATTTCATTAATGCCATGGATTATTTCCAGGAAAATAAGAGAGAGCCCTGTGATAGGAGCTGCACTTGGATTTAGGTGGAAATAGGGAATAAGAATGGTAAAATTGAGTTATTTGAACAAAAGCCACCAGGTTGGAGAGGGATGGGAGCAAGATGGGATGGTGGGAGGTGTCCCTGCCCATGGGAATGGGATTTAAGGTCCTTCCAACCCAAACTATTCCAGGATTTTGGGATTAACAGGAATTCCAAATGCAAAGTCAGCTAAAAATCCCCAGTTTACCTGGGGGAGCAGAACCTGGGCCAGCACCAAGGAAGGAGCTAAAAACACCCAAAGGAGGAGCCAAAAGTATCCCAAATGAGGAACTAAAAAATCCCAAATCAGGAGCTGAAAACCCCCAAATGAGGAACTAAAAAATCCCAAATCAGGAGCTGAAAACCCCCAAATGAGGAACTAAAAAATCCCAAATCAGGAGCTGAAAACCCCCAAATGAGGAGCTAAAAAATCCCAAATCAGGAGCTGAAAACTCCCAAAGAAGGAGGGAAAAACTCAACTCCCAAATGAGCAAGAAGCTCCCAAAGGAGGAGCTAAAAACTGCCAAGGAAGGAGCTAAAAACTCCTAAAGGAAGAATTAAAAACTCCTAAATGAAGAATTAAAAACTCCTAAATGAAGAATTAAAAACTCCAAAAGGAAGAATTAAAAACTCCAAAAGGAAGAATTAAAAACTCCAAAAGGAAGAATTAAAAACTCCAAAAGGAAGAATTAAAAACTCCCAAAGAAGGAACTGAAAAGTCTCAAATAAAGAATTAAAAATTCCAAAGGGAAGAACTAAAAATTCCAAAATGAAGAATTAAAAATTCCAAAAGGAAGAATTAAAAACTCCAAAAGAAGGAACTGAAAAGTTCCAAATAAAGAATTAAAAATGCCAAAGGGAAGAACTAAAAATTCCAAAATGAAGAATTAAAAACTCCAAAAGAATTAAAAACTCCAAAAGGAAGAATTAAAAACTCCCAAAGAAGGAACTGAAAAGTCTCAAATAAAGAATTAAAAATTCCAAAGGGAAGAACTAAAAATTCCAAAATGAAGAATTAAAACCTCCAAAATGAAGAATTAAAAACTCCAAAAGAGGAACCAAAAACTCTCAAGAAAGAAACCAAAAACTCCCCAAAAAAGGAACCAAAAACCCCCCAAAAGAAGAACCAAAATCTCTTTTGGGAGTTTTTATTTGCTGCTTTTTTTTTTTTTTTTTTTTTTTTTAAATTTGTGACCCCAAAACCAACTCGGGAATTTTCCCCACCCCCTCCTGGCACAGCAGGAGGAACTCCCAGCGTTCCCCAGGATTTCAGCATTCCCAAAGGGATTATCCAGGGAATTCCAGCCTTTCCCAAGCCCCACCTCCGAGGCCTCGATGGCCAGGTCCATCTCCTCGTCGCAGACGTTGGACCAGAACTCGATGCCCTGCAGAGCCACCTCGTCTATGTCGCTTTTCATCGCCTCGATTGTGATCTGCAGGGTCAAAAAATGGGGGGAAAAAATGAGATTTTAGGGTTTTATCCCTCCTGGAATTCATCCCCGTGTGTGGGAAGTCAGAAAGAGTTGCTGGGTTGTGGGGAATTCAAGTTATGGTGTTTTAAAATTCAAAATAATCTGGGTTTTTTTTCCTGTTTTATCATCTCAAAGCTTCGGGGGGTTTGAGGTTTTTTTTTTGTCCCATCTGGAATCTCAAAGCTGATGGGGTTTTTAGGGATTTTGCTGGGATTGAGATTCCCAGGGAAATTAAGGAAAATCAGGAATGGAAGTTTTTAAAAGAGATAGACAGATAAATAAAAATGGAAAATATAGATAGAAATTGAAAGAGATTACAGAAATAAATATCACAAATATCAATATAAATATGGGGAAATCAGAGAGATAAATAGGAGGAATATAAATACAAATGTGGGTAATCAGAAAAATAAATATCAATACAAACACAAGGAGATCAGCCAAAAATATGAGAAATATAAATACAAATGGGGGGAAATCAGAAATAAACCTGAGAAACAGGAGAACAAATGGGGAGAAATAAATGTGAGAACTATAAATACAAATAGAGGAAAATCAGATAAATAAATATCAATACAAATAGAGGGAGATCAGATAAATAAATTTCAATAAAAACACAGGGAAATAAACCAAAAATATGAGAAATATAAATATAAATGGGGGGAAATCAGAGAAATAAATGTGAGAAATATAAATACAAATGAATATGAGAAATCTAAACAAAAATGGGTAGAAATCAGAGAAATAAACCTGAGAAATAGGAATAAAAAATAGAAATAAAAAGAGATGGAACTCAGAAAAAATTAGTAAAAAGATAAATGATAATATGCATATTTATATGTATATTATATTTATATTATATCATTTTATTATTATATATTATACATTTACATTATATTATTATATTATATTCCGTTATATATTTATATATGAATATGTATGAATATATTATATTCATATTATATATTTATTATATCTACAAATAAAAATATAATAAAAATATAAAAAATATTAATAAAAAGAATAAAAATATGATAAATATAAACACAAATGGGAAGAAATCAGAGAAATAAACCAGAGAAATAGGAATAAAAAATAGAAATAAAAAGAGATGGACATCAGAAAAAAATTAGTATTAGTAAAAAGATAAATGATAATACGTATACTTATATGTATATTATACCTATATTTATATCATTATATTATTATATTTACATTATATTATTATATGATATTATATTCCATTATATATTTATATATGAATATGTATGAATATATTATATTCATATTATATATTTATTATATTTAAAAATATAAAATAAAAATATAATAAAAATATAAAAAATATTAATAAAAAGAATAAAAATATGAGAAATTTAAACAGAAATGGGAGGAAATCATAGAAATAGAAGTGAGAATGAGTAAAAGAATGAAATAAAAAGCACTCACAGCAAAGAGGGCAGGCCCCATGTACGTCTCCATGTATTGGTAATAAAGGGACATTATCTTCACCAGGTTCTGTAAGGCAGCCACTCGTACCTGGGACAGAGAAAAATGCCCAATTTCACCCCATTTCCTTATTTTTCATGTTTTTTTTTGGGAGGAGGAGATTCCCCAGGAAGGGAATTTTGAATTTACTCACCCTCGTGTCTGGACACTGTGTGGCTTCACAGACTACTTGCATAATAAAGTGCCTTTCAGACTGAAAAAAAGAGAAATAAAAAAACATTGGAAGGGGTTTAAAAAAGAATTGAAGCTTTTGAAGTCTTCCCAGGGAGGGGGAATTAAGGAACATAAAAATTAAAATGTAAATAAAGATATAAATAAACAGATAAAACAGAAATTAAAACATAAAGTTAAATAAAAATATAAATAAACAGATAAAATATAGATAAAAATGAAATGGAAAAACCATGAAACATAAATATAAATGTAAAATAAATTTAAAATATAAAATGTAAATTAATTTTAAAAATAAAAAGAAGATATAAAATATAAATATTGAAATTAGAATGCAATTTAAAATAATAAAATAAAATAGAATAGAATGGAATAAAATAGAATGGAATAAAATAGAATGGAATAAAATAGAATGGAATAAAATAGAATGGAATAAAATAGAATGGAATAGAATGGAATAAAATAGAATGGAATAAAATAGAATGGAATAAAATAGAATGGAATAAAATAGAATGGAATAAAATAGAATGGAATAAAATAGAATGGAATAAAATAGAATGGAATAAAATAGAATGGAATAAAATAGAATGGAATAAAATAGAATGGAATAAAATAGAATGGAATAAAATAGAATGGAATAAAATAGAATGGAATAAAATAGAATGGAATAAAATAGAATGGAATAAAATAGAATAAAAAATTATAAAAAAATTCAGAAATGAAAATAAAATGAAAATAAAATGAAAATAAGATGAAAATAAAATTAAGTAAAATAAAATAAAAATAAAATAAATATAAAATAAATATAAAATAAAAACTAAAAAAAAAAAATTAAATAAAGTAAAATAAAGTAAAATAAAATAAAGTAAAATAAAATAAAGTAAAATAAAATAAAATAAAATAAAATAAAATAAAATAAAATAAAATAAAATAAAATAAAATAAAATCCATGAATTTGGCTGTTGCCTCATCCAGGGCCTCCTGTTGGGAAGATTTTTGCTCCCCCAGGGATTTTCAGAGGCAAAGTTTGAATTTGGGTTGGGGCCAGAGCGGCTGAATGGGAAGTGCTGATCCCAGCTGGGATCCTGTTCCCTGTCCCAGGAGCATCCAATGGGATCAGCTCTGGGATCAGGGGTCACTTGTAGGGAAAAGGGGGAGGAAAAAAAAGGGGGGAGGAAAAAAAAGGGGGGAGGAAAAAAAAGGGGGGGAGGAAAAAAAAGGGGGGAGGAAAAAAAAGGGGGGAGGAAAAGAAAGGGGGGAGGAAAAAAAAGGGGGGAGGAAAAAAAAGGGGGAGGAAAAAAAAGGGGGAGGAAGAAAAAGGGGGGAGGAAAAAAAAGGGGGGAGGAAAAAAAAGGGGGGAGGAAAAAAAAGGGGGGAGGAAAAAAAAAGGGGGGAGGAAAAAAAAGGGGGGAGGAAAAAAAAGGGGGGAGGAAAAAAAAAGGGGGGAGGAAAAAAAAAGGGGGGAGGAAAAAAAAGGGGGGAGGAAAAAAAAGGGGGGAGGAAAAAAAAAGGGGGGAGGAAAAAAAAGGGGGGAGGAAAAAAAAAGGGGGGAGGAAAAAAAAGGGGGGAGGAAAAAAAGGGGGGAGAAAAAAAAGGGGGGAGAAGGGGAGTGGAAAAAGAGAAAAAAGGGAGGAAAAAAGAAGAAAAAAGGTGGGGGAAAAGGGGGAGGGAAAAAAATCAGGAAAGGAGGGAAAAGAAGGGGAAAAGAGGAAAAAAGAAGTGGAAAAAAAAAGGGAGGGGGGGAAATTTGGATGCTGAGAAAGCCCCCCAAGATCATAAAAATCTTCTGGAAATCAGGGAATTTTCAAGGTCAGGAAAGGCCTTGGAGACCATAAAAAGGGAATAAAATGGAAAAAAAAAGTCACTGCTCCCCCCCTGCCCTGAAGATCCCAAAGATCTGAATCCAAGTCTCAGTTTCCACAGGATTTATCCATCAAAACTCAGCGTGGTGCATGAATCCTCATCACTGACCGTGGATTCAGCAGAAATCCCATTTTTTTGGGGGGATTTTGGGAATTCTTTTTCCCAGTTTTCTCCCCCCATCTCTCACCTCTTTGTCAAAGTTTGCTTTGGTGAATTCCAAAGAATTCAGGAGTGCGTTGGTAGCTGCAAGCTTCACATTGTTGCTGGGCTCCTCCTTTCTCATTCCCTGGATTATGGCAGTCAGGATTTCATTGGATTTGTCCTGGAGCTGCTCTGGATCCTGGGGGAAAAAAAAATATATATATATATATTAAAAAAAAAAATTTGATAAAGTTATTTATGATTTCAACAGATTTTTCCATGTTTTCAAGCAGCAGAAGTTACAGATAAAAGGGATTTATTTTTATTTTTTTTTTGGTCAGAATCTAGAAATAAAAGTTTTAGGATAGGCCAGGAAAGTTTTAGGATAAAGCAGGAAATCATGGGAAATCCAAGGAATTCCTGCAGCTCCTGGGATGGGAAGGAGAAGCCTGAACTGAGCACAAATCCCCCAGAAATCCAAGTGAAAAATGCCAAATAAATCCCACTGGATCAAACATGAACCAACAAATGCCAGGATGTGAATTCATTCATAAAAAGTTTAAAAAAAAAAATGCTGATTTCCAAATAATTTATGGATTGGGCAGAGAATGTGAAATATTCCCTCACAGAGCAAAATATTCCCACGAAAAGTAAAACATTTTAATCACAAAGTGAAATATTCCCTCAAGAAGTGAAACAATCCCATAAAAGTGAAATATTTTACTCAAAAAGTGAAATATTCCCTCAAAAAGTGAAACATTTTAATCAAGAAGTGAAATATTCCCACAGAAAGTGAAATATTCCCACAAAAAGTGAAATATTCCCACAAAAAGTGAAATATTCCCACAAAAAGTGAAACATTTTACTTAAAAAGTGGAATGTTTTACTCAGAAAGTGAAATATTCCAACAAAAAGTGAAATATTCCCTCAAAAAGTGAAACATTCCCATAAAAAGTGAAATATTTTACTCAAAAAGTGAAACATTCTAATCAAAAAGTGAACTATTCCCTCAAAAAGTGAAATATTCCCTCAAAAAGTGAAACATTTTAATGAAAAAGTGAAATATTCCCTCAAAAAGTGAAACATTTTAATCAAGAAGTGAAATATTCCCACAAAAAGTGAAACATTCCCATAAAAAAGTGAAATATTTTACTCAAAAAGTGAAATATCCCCTCAAAAAGTGAAATATTCCCTCAAAAAGTGAAATATCCCCTCAAAAAGTGAAATATTCCCTCAAAAAGCGAAATATTCCCACAAAAAGTGAAATATTCCCTCAAAAAGTGAAATATTCCCACAAAAAGTGAAATATTTTACTCAAAAAGTGAAATATCCCCTCAAAAAATGGAATATTCCCACAAAAAGTGAAATATTCCCTCAAAAAGCGAAATATTCCCTCAAAAAGTGAAACATTCCCATAAAAAGTGAAATATTTTACTCAAAAAGTGAAATATTTTACTCAAAAAGTGAAATATTCCCTCAAAAAGTGAAATATTTTACTCAAAAAGTGAAATATCCCCTCAAAAAATGGAATATTCCCACAAAAAGTGAAATATTCCCTCAAAAAGCGAAATATTCCCTCAAAAAGTGAAACATTCCCATAAAAAGTGAAATATTTTACTCAAAAAGTGAAATATTCCCTCAAAAAGTGAAATATTTTACTCAAAAAGTGAAATATCCCCTCAAAAAATGGAATATTCCCACAAAAAGTGAAATATTCCCTCAAAAAGCGAAATATTCCCTCAAAAAGTGAAACATTCCCATAAAAAGTGAAATATTTTACTCAAAAAGTGAAATGTTTTACTCAAAAAGTGAAATATTCCCTCAAAAAGTGAAATATTCCCACAAAAAGTGAAACATTCCCATAAAAAGTGAAATATTTTACTCAAAAAGTGAAATATTCCCACAAAAAGCGAAATATTCCCTCAAAAAGTGAAACATTCCCATAAAAAGTGAAATATTTTACTCAAAAAGTGAAATATTCCCACAAAAAGCGAAATATTCCCTCAAAAAGTGAAACATTCCCATAAAAAGTGAAATATTTTACTCAAAAAGTGAAATATTCCCACAAAAAGTGAAATATTCCCTCAAAAAGTGAAACATTCCCATAAAAAGTGAAATATTTTACTCAAAAAGTGAAATATTCCCTCAAAAAGTGAAATATCCCCTCAAAAAGTGAAATATTCCCACAAAAAGTGAAATATTCCCTCAAAAAGTGAAACATTCCCATAAAAAGTGAAATATTTTACTCAAAAAGTGAAATGTTTTACTCAAAAAGTGAAATATTCCCTCAAAAAGTGAAATATTCCCTCAAAAAGCGAAATATTCCCGCATCCCAAATTCCCGATCCAGGCACGGAAGGGCTCCCCTGGCCAGGAAGGGACCCCAGGCTGATTCCAGCTTTTATCTGGGATGTGGAATCCGAGCTGAACTTTTCCTTTTCCTCCAAATTCCCTTTGGAATGGTGACCTGGATTTGTGGTGGGAAAGGAGGTCAGGACTTCCAGGAACCGGCCTGGAGCTGCCTGCAGGATGGAAAAGCGGGAAGAACCGGGAGGGATCCAACAGGAGTGAGGTCAGGAATCCCCTCCAGAAATCCTGGAAATCAGGGAATTCCATCCAGAAATCCTGGAAATCAGGGAATTCCATCCAGAAATCCTGGAAATCAGGGAATTCCATCCAGAAATCCTGGAAATCAGGGAATCCCCTCCAGAAATCCTGGAAATCAGGGAATCCCCTCCAGGAGCACAGAAATCCTGGAAATCAGAGATTCCTTAAGATCAGGAAAGCCCTCCACGATCATAAAAGACTCCTGGAAATCTGGGAATCCTCTCCACGATCATAAAAGACTCCTGGAAATCTGGGAATCCTCTCCAGGATCATAAAAGTCTCCTGAAAATCAGGAATTCCTTAAGGTCAGGAATCCCCTCCAGGATCAAAAAGTCTCCTGGAAATCAGGGAATCCCCTCCAGGATAATAAAAGACTCCTGGAAATCAGGAATTAAGGCCAGGAAAGCCCTCCAGGATCATTAAAGTCTCCTGGAAATGAGGGAATCTCCTCCAGGAACATAAAAGCCTCATGGAAATCAGGGAATTCCCTCCAGGATCATAAAAGCCTCAGTGAAATCAGGGAATCCTCAAGGTCAGGAAAACCCTCCAGGATCATCAAAGTTTCCAGGGAATCCTTCAGGTCAGGAAAAACCTTCCAGGATTGTAGAAGTCTCTCAGAAATCAAGACATTCCCTCCAGGATCGTAAAAAACTATTTCCTTGTGGAAATCAGGGAAAAACCCCAAATCCAACCCAAAATCCAGCCTCAAAATCCAACCCCAAAAAGCCCAATAGAAAGAATCCAAGATAAAAATCCAACCCTGAAGATGCAACCCCAAAAATCCAACCAAAACCCCAACCCAATAAACCCAACCCCAAAAAATTCAACTTAAAAACCCCAATCCAAAATCCAACCCAAAGAACTCAACTCAAAGCCCAACTCAACAAGCCAAATCCAACCCTAAACCAAACAAATCCAAAAAAACTCCAACCTACAACCCCCAACCCAAAATCCAACCCAAAATCCAACCAACAGACCCAAAATCCAATACCAAAAAGCCCAGCTGGAAGTACTCAACTCTAAACCCAACCCAACAAATCCAAAAATTTCAACCCAAAAACATCAAAAGAACCCCAAAAGAACCCAAAGAATCCAAGTCAAAACCCAACCCTAAAAACCCAACAAACCCAAAATTGAACCAGAAGTCCAACCCAAAGAACTCAACCCTAAACCCAACCCAACAAATCCAAAAGATTTCAACCCTAAAAAGGACCCAAAGAATCCAAGCCAAAACCCAACCCTAAAAACCCAAATCTAAAAATCTTTAACCCAAAAACCTCAGAAGAACCCAAAAAGGACCCAAAGAACCCAAACCCAACCCAACAAACCCAAAATTGAACCAGAAGTCCAACCCAAAGAACTCAACCCTAAACCCAACCCAACAAATCCAAAAAACTTCAACCCAAAAACCTCAAAAGAACCCAAAAAGGACCCCAAGAACCCAAACCCAACCCAACAAACCCAAAATCGAACCAAAAGTCCAACCCAAAGATCTCAACCCTAAACCCAACCCAACAAATCCAGATGATTTCAACCCTAAAAAGGACCCAAAGAATCCAAGCCAAAACCCAACCCAACTAACCCAAAATTGAACCAGAAGTCCAACCCAAAGACCACAACCCTAAACCCAACCCAACAAATCCAAAAAACTTCAACCCAGAAACCTGAAAAGAACCCAAAAAGGACCCAAAGAACCCAAACCCAACCCTCCCCTCCCCGGCACAGCCCCCAGCCCATCCCAAGCCCTTCCACGCGTCCGGGAACCCCGGGAACCCTCCCCGAGCGGCCCCGGAGCCCGAAGCCGAAGCACTCACGATGTCCTGGCAGATGTAACCGATGGCCTCGAGCGTGGACTCCTTCATGTGCTCGGTGCTGTGCTGGTTGGTGACGTTGGCCACCAGCTGCGGGATCAGCTCCGGCCACTGGTTCATGGGGATCTCGGCGCAGGCGATGCCGGCCACGCACTGCGACGCCGAGCTGGGCCGGTACGTCTCCGTGCCCAGGGTCTGCAGCACCTGTGGTTCCACCAGGGAATGGGGTCAGGGAGTGCACAAACGCCCCTCAAACCCAAAATCCCTCATTTCTTCCCTGAAATCGTTTGGTTTGTTCTGGAGAAATGGTGGTGGGGATGGGCGGAGTCCGGCTCGGTTGAAATTGAATCTAAAGTCTGACTCAAAGGATTCAACCCTAAACCAAACAAATCCAGAAAATCTTCAACCCAAAGAATCCAAACCAAAACCCAACAAACCCAAAACTGAACAGAAATTCCAACTCCAAGAACTCAACCCTAAACCAAACAAATCCAAAAAACTTCAACCCAAAATCCTCAACCCAAAGAATCCAAACCAAAACCCAACAAACACAAAACTGAACCGAAATTCCAACTCAAAGAACTTGGCTCTAAACCAAATCCAAAAAACTTCAACCCAAAATCCTCAAGCCAAAGAATCCAGGCCAAAACCAAACAAACCCAAAATTGAACCAAAATTCCAACTCAAAAAACTCGACTCTAAACCAAACAAATCCAAAAATTTCAACCCAAAAAATCCAAGCCAAAACCCAACCCCAAAAACCCAAAAAATCCAAAATTTAACCAAAATTCCAACTCCAAAAACTCAACCCTAAACCAAATAAATCCAAAAAACTTCAATCCAAAATCCTCAACCCAAAGAATCCAAACCAAAACCCAGCCCTAAAAACCTGAAATCGCTCGGTTTGTTCTGGAAAAACAGTGGTGGGGTAAAGGGAAATGGCGAAAATTGAATAAATTTGGCTTAAATCCATCCCAAAAGGTGAATTTTTTACGCCAAAATCGTCTGGGTAATTTTGTTGTGCGTTGGGGATGGATCAGGAGGAATTTTGCTGGTGGGTTTTGGGAATTTTTCCTTAAAAAACAGAGGGAGGTGCGACGCCTTTTTCAGCTTTTCCTGTTATACACCAATAAAATTTTCTTTTAAAAATAGAGGGATTTGCATTTTTCCATCATTTTTAGTTATGCACCAATAACTTTTTCTAAAAAATGGAGGTGCAGGGGATGATTTTTTTTTCAGCATTCCCACTTATACACCAATAATTTCTTTTAAAAAAATAAAGTGAGATTTTTTTTTTTGATCATTTCCACTTGAACATAAATATTTTCTGTAAAAAATACAGCCAGGGATTCGCATTTTTCCAGAATTTTTGGTTCAACAATAAAACTTTCTTTAAAAAAGAAAGATTTTTCATTTTTGCAGCGTTTCCAGTTACACACCTTCATTTTTCACTTTTCCACCTAAATGTTGTATTTTTGATGTTGAAAACAGCAACAAATTGTTCAATTTCAGTGCAAAAGGACAACTCCTGATCCTGGGTCCCTGGAATGTCCAAGTCCTGCTTGGATTGAGCTTGGAGCACGCAGAAAAGGTGGGAAAAGATGGAATTTAAGGTTCTCCCAACCCAAATCATTCTGGGATTATAGAGAGAGATTCTATTAACACACAAGAAATAAATATAAAGCTCTCAGCCCGGCTGAATCGGTCACTGAATCGCTGCACAAATCCCAGCACCATTTTTTGCTCCCATCAGCCAAAAAACAACAACAAAAAAAGCAACAAAAAAACCACTGAGCCACCACTTCTGTCCCTGCAGGCTCTGAATTCCAACAGGCACAGGGCAAAAAGAGTTAAAAACACCAATTTTTCCCAAGTTTTCTATCTGGAACTTGCAATTTTTACCCCCTCATTTTCCACTCTTAAAATTTCCTGGGTCTCGTGTGAACGTTGTTCAGACTCAGAGCGTCTCAAAGGTGTTGATGAGGGTTGGAGAGCACTTGGGGAAGCTCTTCTGAAGAAAGGGAAGAGAAATCTTCCTTAAAAAGCATTTCCTGCAGAAAAATCAATGCCCAGCCCAGCTGCAGGGGAAGCCAAGGAATCCTGGAGTGGTTTGGGTGGGAAGAGATCCTAAATCCCATCCAGTGCCACGGGCAGGAACATTTCCCACCATCCCAGGCTGCTTCAAACCCCGTCCAGCCTGGCCTTGGACACTTCCAGGGATCCTGGGACTTCCCTGGGAAATCCCTGCAGCGTTTTTACAGCCTCCTGCTAAAAACTTCTTCCTTTTAGCTCATCTAAATCAATTCTCTTCCGCTTTGAAACCATCCTCCCCTGTCCTGCCGCAGCCTTCCGGCAATCCCGGAATATCCTGAGCTGGAAGGGACCCTCAGGGATCATCCGGCCCTGCAGGACACCCCAAAACCCCACCCTGGCCATCCCTGGACAAACATTCCTTCAGCTTTGGAAAGCTTGGGATCACCACCGTTCCATGGAGAGCTCCACCACCCTCTGAGGAAAAACCCCAAAATCCAACTCAAAATCCAACCCAACCCATAATATCAACAAACCCAACCCAAAACTCCTGGACTTCCAAGAGTTTTGGGATCACCACCATTCCATGGGGAATCAGCTCCAGTGCCCGATCACCCTCTGGGGAAAAAACCCAAAATCAACCCAAAATCCACCCAAAATCCACCCAAAATCCCCATCCCAAAACTCCTGGAGCTCTGAGAGCTCTGGGACCACGAGTCCTCCACAGGGAGCTGCTCCAGCGCCCAAAAACCCAACCCAACAAATCCAACCCAAAACTCCCGCGGCTCCGGCAGCTTTGGGATCGCCACCATCCCACAGGGAGCTGTCCCAGCACTCAACCAACCCCTGGGGGAAGATCTTTGTCCCAATTGCACCTCAAAACCCCTCCAGATGGAACCAACTCCCAGAACCGAGCACCCAGAGCCCGGGAGCAGCTACGGGAAAACTTTTTAGGTGGAAAACCACGGACGACGTTCTTCAGCGACCCCTCCCGAGGCAGAAACGAGGGGAAAACGAGGCAAAACCCACAAAAACCCCGCGGACTTACGAAGTTCTTGACCTCCCTGCGGGCGTTGGCGTCGATGGCGAGCCATCTCTGCTGGTACTGGGCCTTGATGTCGGGATCCTTGGAGGTCAGCGAGTTCTTGATCTGCAGCCCGGCGGCCACGCGCGCGACCTGGCTGTTGCCGGGGTTTGCCAGCACTTTGGACAGTTCCACCAGGAAGGTCGGCTGGGGAGACAGCGGGGTCAGCCCCCAGGCACCCCACAAACCTCCCCCAGCCCCCCTAAAGCCACCCCCAGCCCGGATCTATCCCCAGATTACGGGTTAAGCTCCTCACGGGAAGTGCCGGAAGCTCCGGTGGCTCTGCCGGGCTGGGATTTTTTTAGAGCTGACACCGGAGCCCAGTTCCTGCTCCTGCCTGGCCTGAGAATTCCTTTAAATAAATGGATTTATGGGGGAAAAAAAAAATAAAGAAATGGATTTTCTGGGTGGGAATTCAGCCTGGACGTGAGGAACTCCCTGTTTGTTGTTTTGGTGATTCCACAGCTGAATTGGGATTGGTAAAACGTGGAATCTCTGATCTGTGACATTCCGAACTCTCTGCTGATCAAAATGATGATTAACACCCCCAAAATTATAATTAAACCCCCAAAATGATAATTAACCCCCCCCAAAATGATAATTAACCCCCCAAAATTATGATTAACTCCCCCCAAAAAACCACCTGAGTGCACACGCAACCCCCTGATGTTGCTGCCACTTCCTTGTGAAAACCTTTTGTTTTTAAATCTTTTCTTCTTTGAAATCTTTTCTTAATTTCTTTACATTTCAGAGGTTCCCCTGAAGTCTCAGCAGAGAGGTTTTATTTTTTTCCTGAATATTTTTCCTCAAAAGCTTTTTGCCTTCCCAGGGAGCAGTGGGAGCAGATGCCTCGCTTTCCAAACCTTTTTACACCAACTAGAAACGTGATTTTCCAAAAAATCTTCAACCTTTTTACAATAAACCCATTTCGAGATTCTCTTAAGAAATCTCAAAATACATTTAAAAAAAAACAACAAACTTAATCTTAAATAACAAAGATTTTTTTTTGAGCACTGAACATCCATTTTTAAAACTAACCAAACATTAAAAAGTTCAACAAACAACTCCAGTGCTTTGGTCTCCATGTTTTCAATGCCCAAACCTAACTCTTGAGATAAAATTCATTTTAGTTTTTCCATCCCCAGTTCTTCAAGGTTTAAACTGCAGAATTTGAGGTCAAAAGATGGGGGAAAAGCTGAAGGGATGGGTGTAAGGCATTAAAAATATTCTAGATGTAATGGAATAGAATAAACCCTACAAACAGACTCCACTAAACCACTTCAAACCAAATTTTAAACTCTGATTTTACTACGAGTGAGGAACAGAATTAGTTCACAGGACATCCCAGAAGTGTTGCTGCCACCTTGGACAAGAAAGTTCACAGGTGGAGGAGCATCCTTGGGCTCCTCACCCATAAATTAACAGGAAAAATTCTCTTTTCTTGAGGTTTTTGGGCTAAATTCAGTTAAAATAAAATGAGCAGCATCACTTGAAACCTCGCAGGCTTGAGAAAGCAAAGGCAGATGTGCCTGACCTGGCTCCCACCTGCAGAGGTGTCAGTGCACACCTCAGGTAAAAAGAGATAAATCAGGCTAAAGGGGGTAAATTAGCTAAAAGGGGCAAATTGAGGGGTGGAGAGGAGGAGGAAGGGGGATGAGGAAGATCAGGAGGCTCCATCAGGGAACTGGGAGATGCTCCCAGCCCCCCTGGGGCTCTCCTGTCCCTTCCCTCTCCTGTCAAAGGCTCTTCCCACATCCTGTGGTGGGGACAGGCCTGAATTCCACATCCTCATCCTCCTGCTTCATCCTCCTCGTCCTCCTGCTTCATCATCCTCACCCTCACCCTCACGGACTCAGCTCCCTCCCAGCCTGGACCATTCCATGTCCCCATCCCACACAAATCCTTGGTGCCAGCCCAAGCTCTGATCTCATCCAGTCCTGCCTCTCACAAAGCAAAGTAAAAACGAAAGCTTGGAGTAAATCCCACAAGGCAGAGAGGAAAAACGAAACCTTGGAAAATCCACATCTCCCCCAGCTCTTCCCAACACCTGGAAATCAGGACCATGAGCAGCTCCTGCCCATCACCCCAAAATCCTTCATGCCACACAGCCCTGGAGCTCCAGGCTCAACTGGGGGGTCCTGACACTCCACCAGCACCAATCCAGGGGATTTTCCCTCAAAACTGAGGTGCAGCACAAAGGCTGCATCAATCCTGCTTTGGAGGGGGCCTCACACTCCTTCCAACAGCACCAGAATCCCAGAACCTCTGTGCCTTTCCCACTTCACACCAGGCCAGGGGAGGGAATGGCTGCTGGGGTGACGGGTGACAGTTCTGGGGGTGATAACGGGGGTGTGACGAGGACAGCACCGAGACACCGGGACCCAGCACCCCCCAGTGCTCCCCATCCCTGCAAGGACCAGCCAGAGCTGCAGCCCCACACCTTGACTAAGCAAAAACCCTTCCCAACCACCACCAGCCTCAAACCCCCCGCTCCAGCACAGCCGTTACACCCGGCAGTTCGGGGGTTTTTTAATCCCTTTCTTTTCTTTTTTTCAGATTTCTTTCCCTCCTCAAATTTAAGGTCACGGGGGGTGCAACTGCCCCTGCCCAGCCGAGCCTCCCTCCCCCACCAGCCGCCCCTGAGCTCCTCCCCAGAGTCCCGGAGCTCCGATCCCGCCCGGGCGGGCTCTCGGGGGGATGCGGCGGTCCCCGTGGCCCGAGCAAAAGGACCGGACAGGGGTCCCGAGGGCACCAGAACTGGGCAGCAGGGCTGGGCGGAGGTCCCACGGGCAGTAGGACCGGACACTAGAACCGGGCAGCAGGACTGGGCAGGGATCCCGCGGACAGCAGGGCTGCGAGAGGATCCCGTAGGACCGGACGCTAGAACCGGCCGGGGGTCCCGCGGCTACTAGGAGCGGGCGGAAGGACTGGGCGGGGGTGCGGCGGGCACTAGGACGGAACAGGGGTCCCGCGGGCGCTGGAAGCGGCCGGTGGGGCCGCTCGGGGTCCCCGCGGGCGGCCGGGCTTTAGGACCGGGCGGCGCCCGGGGCCGCGATGGCCGCGGTGGCCGCACATGGCCCGCGGCCGCTCCCGCACCGGCCCCGCCCCCCGGCCCGGCGCCGCGGGCTGGTTTGCTGCCGGGGCCGCAGGGCGCCCCCTGATTGCCCGGCCCGTCCGCCGGGCGCGGGCAGGGGCGGCAGCGGCCATGGCGGCCGGGCCGGGCCGGGCCGAGCCGGGCGGGGCGGGGGGGCCGCGGAGCGCTCGGGGCAGCGCCGGCCCCGCCACCGCCGCCGGCCCCCCCCCCCTCGGGCCCCCCCCGAGCGCCCCCCAGGTTCTCGATGCCCGCCTGCTCCAGGACCTTCTGCGCCGCCCCGAGCTCCGAGCAGTCTGCGGAGGGGAAACCGGCGTCAGCCGCGGCCCAACCGCCGGGGCCCTCAGGCTCCGAGCGCGCTCCTCACCGTGCCCGGGAGGCTCCCCGCCGCCTCGGTTCCCGCCCGCCCCACGGCCTCCCCCGCCGCCCACGCCCTCCCCGGGGCTGCGGGGGCCGCCTCGGCCGCCCCGCGGGTTGCGCGGCCCCCGCCCCGCCCGGCCCCGCCGGGCCTGCCCGCCCCGGCGCCCTCAGCCCTCAGCCCGCTCCCTACCCGGCGAGACCGTCTTCTCTAGGATGGTGATGAGCTCCATGGCGGCGGCGTGGCGGCTCCGGCGCCGGCGGGAGGAGGAGGAGGAGGGGAAGGGGAGGGGGGGGAAGCGGGGCGGGCCGGAGGAGGGGAGGGAGGGGAAGGGCGGAAAGCCGGGGCCTGCCCCGCGGAGGCGGCGGGCGGGGGCGGTGTGGCGGATCCCGGTGCGGCTGTGGGGCGGTGGGGGGAGACTATTTAAAAAAAAAAAAAAAAAAAAAAAAAAAAAAAAAAAAAAAAAAAGGAAAAAAAACCAAAAAAAAAAAGGGAAAAAAAAAAAAAAAAAGAGGGGGCCGCGCGAGCGGGGAGGCGGCGGCGCGCGCGCGCACCGGGCGGCGGAGGGATACGCCAGGAGGCCCCGCGCGCGCGCCCCGCGCCCGCCGCGCTGATTGGTCCGCGGGGCCCCCCCGGTGCGGCGCGCGCCCCTTCCTATTGGCTGGGCGGGCGGCGCGAGGCCATTGGCGGGGGGGGGGGACCCGAGGGGGGGGAACGGGGGAGGAAAGAGAAGGGGCGGAGCCTCCGGCGGCGCGCGCGGGGATTGGGCGGGGCCGGGACGGGACCATTGCCGCGGGGTGGGGGGGGGGGGGGGGAGGCGTGACCACGTGGGGCCGCGGGTGGGGCCGGCACCGGGACCACCGGGGCGGGCAGCGGGGTCACCGGCACCGCTGGTGGGTCCCGGCCGTGCCTGGAGCGGCTCCGTCCGCGGCGGGCGCGGGAAGCGGCGGCAGCGGCTCCCAGCACCGGCACCGGAACCGTCTTGGGAGGAGCCACGTGCTGGGCGCGCAGCGGGAAGCGGAGCCGGCGCGCGTTTCCCGGGGCTGTGCCCCGGTGTGTCCGTGTGTCCCTCCGGGACCGGCATCCCGCAAGAAGCGGCACCGTATCCCGCCAGCCGGTGCCGGTGACCGGGCGGGGCCCCGGGGCGAGGATTGAAGCGCTCCCCGAGGAGACAGCCCCGCCAGAAGCCGCCCTGCACCGGCTCCGGTGTCCCCCGAGCGGCTCGGGACGGGCAGCGGGGTCCCTGCGCATCCCGGAGTGTCCCCACACCGGGGCGACACCGGGCACAGCCGAGGGATGCGGGAATGGGAAGGGAAAGAGGGAGAACGGCAGGACCGAGTGACCAATTAACGGGCCGTAACGGGGAGCCGTAATTAGTGACACATCGCGGAAACACCGCGGGGACAAGCGGCAATTACCGGGCCACAGCCCCGGCCCCTCCCGCGGCTGGGAGGCACCGGGAAGGGCCGGGATGAGCACCGGGAGAGGCGAGCGGCGCCCCGGGCGGGGGAGCGCCGCGCTCGGCCCTTTCATCATCCCAAAGCTCCCGAAGGATTCCTGGGAAAGGGACGCGCTCCAGAAACGGGATCCGCTGGAATGCGGGGAGAAGGGGGAGCGCGGCTGGGAAAGGGCGGGGTTAGGCGGGGTTTGGGGAAGGAATTCCTGCTGGGAACAGGCTGGAAGAGCGCTGGGAGAGCTCCCCGTGGGATGGTGGTGATCCCGAAACTCTTGGAACTCCAGGAGTTTTGGGTTGGATTTGTTGGGTTGGGTTTTTGGGCGCTGGAGCAGCTCCCTGTGGAGGACTCGTGGTCCCAGAGCTCTCAGAGCTCCAGGAGTTTTGGGATGGGGATTTTGGGTGGATTTTGGGTGGATTTTGGGTTTGAGCCGATTCCCCATGGAATGGTGGTGATCCCAAAACTCTTGGAAGTCCAGGAGTTTTGGGTTGGGTTTGTTGATATTATGGGTTGGGTTGGATTTTGAGTTGGATTTTGGGGTTTTTCCTCAGAGGGTGGTGGAGCTCTCCATGGAACGGTGGTGATCCCAAGCTTTCCAAAGCTGAAGGAATGTTTGTCCAGGGATGGCCAGGGTGGGGTTTTGGGGTGTCCTGCAGGGCCGGATGATCCCTGAGGGTCCCTTCCAGCTCAGGATATTCCGGGATTGCCGGAAGGCTGCGGCAGGACAGGGGAGGATGGTTTCAAAGCGGAAGAGAATTGATTTAGATGAGCTAAAAGGAAGAAGTTTTTAGCAGGAGGCTGTAAAAACGCTGCAGGGATTTCCCAGGGAAGCTGTGGCTGTCCCTGGATCCGTCATTCCCTGGAAAAATCCAGGATACAGGGAATGTCCGTCATTCCCTAAAAAATCCGGGTTTTGGGGAATATCCCATCACCCCAGGACAGTGGGAAGGAGATTAAAGCTCATCCAAGGACACTTCCAGGGATGTGGCAGCCACAATTCCCTGGTTAATCACCACAATTCCTTCATTAATCGCCAAATTTCCTCATTAATTACCAAAATTCCCTCATTAATTACCACAATTCTCTCATTAATTGCCCTCTCCTCACCCTAAAATCTCCTTCTCCTGCCCTTTTCCCTGGAATCGCTTTGCCTCTAAAGATTTCCCATGGAACAGAACAATCCCAAATTTAATTGGGAATTTAATTCCTCCGGGGAATTTCCTCACCCCAAAATCTCCTCCGTCCTCATCCTGCACCACTTGGCCTCCAGGCAATAAAAATAAAGATTTCCTATGGGAAGGAGGAATCCCGAAATTCCTGGATTCCCAGGAAACCCAGCCCCGCTCCCTCCGGGGTTGTTTTGGTTTTGTCTGTGTGCAGGGAGCAGAAGGGAAAGGTTTAGTCTGGGGAAAAAGCTGCTGCTGACTCCAGGGAAACGCAGAATTCCCAAACCAACCCCGGGAACCTCAAAATTCCCATTTTTGGGGTGATTCCCCACCCTGGGAGTGTTTCCATAATGTGATTCTGTCAAACTTTGCGCTGTTTGATAGAATTTTTTTATTTATGATTAGTTTTTTTCTGTTGTTTCTGTGTTGAATCCAGTCCTGGGCGGTTCTGGAGTGCCTGAGGGTGGTTTTTATTCCGATTCCTCGGGCTCTGTGAGCCAAAACTCTGCCCTGGTGCCTCAGGAGGGTCCTGGCAGTGACACCTTGGCCTCTGCTGTCCCCTCAGGCCTTTGGGTCCTTTCAGGCTCCAAATAAACCCAGCTTTGGGTCCTTTCAGCTTTCAAATAAACCCAGCTTTGGGTCCTTTCAGGCTCAAAATAAACCCAGATTTGGGTCCTTTCAGGCTCAAATAAACCCAGATTTGGGTCCTTTCAGGCTCAAATAAACCCAGATTTGGGTCCTTTCAGGCTCCAAATAAACCCAGATTTGGGTCCTTTCAGGCTCCAAATAAACCCAGCTTTGGGTCCTTTCAGGCTCTAAATTAAACCCAGTTTTGGGTCCGTTAAGGCTCAAATAAACCCAGATTTGGGTCCTTTCAGGCTCTAAATTAAACCCAGTTTTGGGTCCTTTAAGGCTCAAATAAACCCAGCTTTGGGTCCTTTCAGGCTCAAATAAACCCAGCTTTGGGTTCTTTCAGGCTCTAAATTAAACCCAGTTTTGGGTCCTTTCAGGCTTTAAATTAAACCCAGTTTTGGGTCCTTTAAGGCTCAAATAAACCCAGCTTTGGGTCCTTTCAGCTTCCAAATAAACCCAGCTTTGGGTTCTTTCAGGCTCTAAATTAAACCCAGTTTTGGGTCCTTTCAGGCTCAAATAAACCCAGATTTGGGTCCTTTCAGGCTCCAAATAAACCCAGATTTGGGTCCTTTCAGGCTCAAATAAACCCAGTTTTGGGTCCTTTCAGCCTTCAAACAGAACACAAGGTGAGGACATGAATTTCACATTGACATTTTTATTAACGCCAACTGTTTTAAATCTTTTTTTGTTTGTTTATTTTGTACTCTTTTTTTTTTTGTTGCTGGTTTTTTTTTTAGGATATTTTTGTGATTTTTTTTTTTTTTTTCTGTAACCCTTTTCATTTTTTTAAACAATAGCACAAAAATGTCTGGAGGGGAAGCAGTCTGACAAGTTAAATCTGATGACCTTCCGAAAAAAATTTAACAGTTAAAGCCACACCAAATACGAATTCCTGTTAAAAGAAAATAAGGGGGGAAAAAAAAAAGGAGGAAAAAAAAAAAAATGACAAAAAATAATAAAAATAAAAGCTGGAACTCCAACCTTTGTGTATTAGAGGGTGGCTGGTTAGTAGGACCACGCTGCTTTGGGAGGGGATGATGGCACAGCTTCATCATCATCATCATCATCATCATTTTAAGGCTTCAGAATCCAATTTTCCAGCGAAATCACGGCGAGGAAAAGGGGAAGTTGGATCCTCTGGAGAAGGAGGGCAGGGCAGCCCCCACATCCCCCTGCTCGGGGAGGAAATGGGAAATAAAATCAAACTGCACCAACCTTTCTGTTTTTAATGTGGCTGTGAGAGGATTTCCTTTACAATGCCGAGCTCTGCACGAAGGACATCAGCGAGAGGGGATGGGGGAACCCAACAGAAACAGAACAGGGGGGTTTGGGGTTGTTTTGGGGTTGTTTTGGGTTTTTTTTTTGGGGGGGTTTTTGTTGTTGTTGCTGAGACAAAAGGGAAAGGGGGAACCCTACAATCCTCGGGGTGATCTCCCCAAAACCTTGCACGGGTTCTGTCAAAGCACAGCTGGCCCAGGGATCCCCACTCCTGCCTCAGACTGACCTAAAAACCCCTGGTTTCGTCTTTTTTTAGGGTGTAAAAAACAGAACATCTGTCAGTAAGAGTGTCAGGAAAGGGGAGGGAGGGGTGTTAAATATTTTAACCACTGACAAGGCTTGAGGAAGTTTCACAGTTTTGTTATGCTCTATTTTATTACTATCATATTTACAGATTTTTTTTTTTCTCTCTCTCTTATTTTTTTTTGTGTTTTTGTATTATTTTTTTTTTCTCTCTTTCTCTCTCTCTCTCTCTTTCTGCAGAATCGCTGATAAGATTTTTTTTTTTTGTTGTTGTTTTGTTTTTCCAAACAGAATTTTTCCCAAATTCTTGGAGTGTGTGAGCAGGAACCGGTTAAACTCTACATTCACGGTCCAATCCCCACGGGCTTGAGGAGGAGGAGGAGAGGGAGGAAGAGGAGGAAATAAACATAAAAAAAAGAAAAAAAAACAAGAAAAAAAACACCCCAAGAAACCAAAAGTAAGAAAACAAAAAAAAAAAAAAAGAAAAAAAAAGAAAAAAATAAAGAAATGGTAAAGAAAAAATAAAGGAAAATAAACAAAAAATAAATTAAAATAAAGAAAAAGTAAAGAAAAAATAAAGAAAAATAAACTAAAAATAAAAAATAAACCAAAAAATAAACAAAACTTAAATTTAAAATAAACAAAAAATAAATTAAAAGTAAACCAAAAATAAACCAAAAAATATACAAAAAATAAACTAAAAATAAATTTAAAATAAACAAAAAAAGCAGAAAATAAACAAAAAATAAACTAAAAACAAACCAAAAATAAACCAAAAAATAAACAAAAATAAGCAGAAAATAAAAAATTAAAAATAAAACAAAAAACAAAATATAAGCAAAAACCAAACAAAAATTAAATAAAAAATAAACAAAAAATAAATGAAATATAAACCAAAAAATAAACAAAAATAAACAAAAATAAACAAAAATAATCAAAAAATAAACAAAAATAAACAAAAATAAACAAAAAATAAACAAAAATAAACAAAAATAAACAAAAATAAACAAAAAATAAGCAAAAATAAACAAAAAACCAACAGAAAAAAGGGAAAAAAATCTAAAAAAAACCCCAAACAAATCTCCCGAATTCTTGGCTGGGGGGTCAGGGCTGGGGGGCTCCTCCCTGGTCCCCTGGGCTGCGCTGGGGCCGCTGCTGGCGCCGGGGGCTCACACGGGGGCTCGGCGCTGCTGCAGGAAGTGCTGGATGCTGTCGGCGTCGCGCCGCAGCCACGCCGCGTTGAGCAGGATGTTCTCGCAGCACTGCTGCACCGTGCGCTCCGCAGACGGAGCGGGGTGGCTCTCGAAGAACGCCTGAGGGGAGAAGGAAACAGCTGGGAGAAGGTTCTGGGTGGCACCGGCAGCGGGAGGGGTCAATGGGAAGGGGGAATGGTGGAGTGGGGTGGGGTGGGGTGGAGGAGGGGGAAAATCAGGGGACAGAGCCACAGCCCTGGGGACCTGCAGGGATGGGAAATGTTCCCAGGGATGGGGAAACGCCTGCAGGGATGGGGAAATGCTTCCAGGGATGGGGAAACGCCTGCAGGGATGGGGAAATGCTTCCAGGGATGGGGAAATGCTTCCAGGGATGGGGAAATGCTTCCAGGGATGGGGAAATGCTTCCAGGGATGGGAAATGTTCCCAGGAAAGGGAAATGTTGAATGGGGAAACGCCTGCAGGGATGGGGAAATGCTTCCAGTTTGGCCAGACGGTGACCCCAGGGATGGACAGTGACCCCAGGGATGGACAGTGACCCCAGGGATGGACAGTGACCCCAGGGATGGATGGACAGTGACCCCAGGGATGGATGGACAGTGACCCCAGGGATGGATGGACAGTGACTCCAGGGATGGATGGACAGTGACTCCAGGGATGGATGGACAGTGACCCCAGGGATGGATGGACAGTGACCCCAGGGATGGATGGACAGTGACCCCAGGGATGGATGGACAGTGACCCCAGGGATGGATGGACAGTGACTCCAGGGATGGATGGACAGTGACCCCAGGGATGGACAGTGACCCCAGGGATGGATGGACAGTGACCCCAGGGATGGATGGACAGTGACCCCAGGGATGGATGGACAGTGACCCCAGGGATGGATGGACAGTGACTCCAGGGATGGACAGTGACCCCAGGGATGGACAGTGACCCCAGGGATGGATGGACAGTGACTCCAGGGATGGATGGACAGTGACCCCAGGGATGGACAGTGACCCCAGGGATGGACAGTGACCCCAGGGATGGACAGTGACCCCAGGGATGGATGGACAGTGACTCCAGGGATGGATGGACAGTGACCCCAGGGATGGACAGTGACCCCAGGGATGGATGGACAGTGACCCCAGGGATGGACAGTGACCCCAGGGATGGATGGACAGTGACCCCAGGGATGGACAGTGACTCCAGGGATGGATGGACAGTGACCCCAGGGATGGACAGTGACCCCAGGGATGGACAGTGACCCCAGGCCAGGCTGGCTGGGCACTCTCACATTTCCTCCTGGAGCCCTTCCCAGGGCTGCTGTGACATTTTCCTGGGACAGGAGTTATCCCAGCCTCCCTCCAAGCATTTCCATTTTCCTGGGAAAATCCTTTTCCCAGGATTTGTCAGATCACCTCTCACTCTGCAAGGTGAGGAGGCTCAGACACGGGGAATTCTCCACTAAAAGCTCGGGAATTCTCTTGGAAAAGAGCTGGGATTTAATTAGGGGTGGTTTTTCTGCTCAGTGTTTTGCAAAAAAAAAATTTTAAAAATTTAATTCTAATGCAAAATTCTCTGTAAAATTATTTCTGCTATTAAATCTTTGCTAAGTCAAGTCACTAAATGATAAAAAGGACAGAGCCAGCTCAGGGCTCAGCTGACCCTTGGAATAAAAATTCCTTCTGAGTGTTTTCCTAACAGGAAAGCACTAATTAACAAATTAACAGCCCTATTTTAAAGTTTCTTCTTCCAGGATGTTCCTGGAAAAATGTGGGGAACAAATCAAAAATGAATTCCACACCCACCCTCAGAGCTCGACCAGTGATGGAAGTGGGAATAATTCTGAATATTTAAAAGTTTTCTTTTTCTGGGGAGGCTCAGAGCTGCTGCCAAACTCTGCTGGATTTTATCAAAGTTGAAATGAATGAAGCAGAAATCAGTGGAAAATCCAGATTCCTTCCAAAATGCTGATTTAAGGCATTTCTGTAATATTTTACCCAACCTAAAAAGGGTCAGTCTGGGGACAGAACAACAAAATCCACCAGGATTTAACTCTTCCAGCCAGAGCACCCCAAGTTTATCAGTGACTAATTAAAGAAATTCTTTAATTAAAGCTTCTTACCTTCACTTCTGCAGCCATTTTATCGTTTGCAAATCCATCCACTGTCAGCTGAAGAGGGAAAAAAACCCAAAATTAGGGTGAAATTCAACATTTCCAGTCCCAGGTGTGAGGGAAGGGCTTTTCCTCGGGGCCCCACGTACCTTTATTAATCTGGATATTAAGAATCCACCCTGGTATCGATTATAAAGCTCCTCCCAGTTGTCCCTTACGAATTTCCAAGCAGCTTTCCTGCCCTGCTTGCTGCCTCCAGCCACTCCTCCAATCACTGACACCGTGTCCTGGGGACGTACCTCTTCCTGGGGGTGGAAATCTTGTCAATATTCCACGTTTTTCCCAATAATTTTGACACCTTGGGTTAAGGTTTTAGGCGTTTCCACACTCAGTCTGTCGATTAAAGCGCTTTTTTTTATCCCAAAATTTAATGTGCAACTCAAAGCTTGAAGGAAAAGCAAATCTCTGAGTTATTCTGAGGTTATATCCACAAAAAAAAAAAAAATTGATTTTTATTTAAAACTGGAGAGATTTAGAAAGATCATTTTGGCTCTTTGGTAAATTGAGAGGTAAAAGTGCATTTTGGCTTCCTGGCAATTGGTGCTGGAAGCACTGCCAGGAAAATTGGGATGAACTTCCACAGGGAATCAGAAAATCCCCACATCTGAAATCAGGAAATCTGAAAATCAGAAAATCTGCTTGGAGCAGGAGTCTCCAACCAGACCCATCAGAGTTTTCTTTACTCCAAACCAGCTCATTCAGATTTTTTCTTAATTTGGAACCAACTCACTCAAATTTTTGTTAATTTGGAACCATCTCAGTTAAAATTTTTCTTGATTTGGAATCACCTCAGTCAAATTCTTCTTAATTTAGAACTCTCTCAGTTAAATTTTTGTTCATTTGGGTCCACTTCAGTCAAATTTTTCTTAATTTGGAACCACCTCAGTTAAATTTTTGTTCATTTGGAACCATCTCAGTCAAATTTTTGTTCATTTAGAACCACCTCAGTTAAATTTTTGTTCATTTGGGACCACTTCAGTCAAATTTTTCTTAATTTGGAACCACCTCAGTTAAATTTTTGTTCATTTAGAACTATCTCAGTTAAATTTTTGTTCATTTGGAACCATTTGAGTTAAATTTTTGTTAATTTGGAACCATTTGAGTTAAATTTTTGCTAATTTGGAACCATTTGAGTTAAATTTTTGCTAATTTGGAACCATTTGAGTTAAATTTTTGCTAATTTGGAACCATTTGAGTTAAATTTTTGTTAATTTGGAACCATTTGAGTTAAATTTTTGCTAATTTGGAACCATTTGAGTTAAATTTTTGTTCATTTGGAACCATCTCAGTTAAATTTTTCTTAATTTGGAACCATCTCAGTTAAATTTTTCTTAATTTGGAACCATCTCAGTTAAATTTTTCTTAATTTGGACCCACCTCACTCGAGACTTCTCTTAACTTGGAACCAACCCCCTCAGGATTTTTCTTAATTTGGAATTTCCTCACCAAAAACTCCGAAGACACAACTCAAAGCTGGACCCCTGAGGAGAATTCCTGCAGTTCTGAGCCCACCCTGCTCTCCCCACCAGGAATTCCCTGGGGAATATCCCAAAGGAAAGGGATTTTTCCCGGGAACTCACCGAAAGTGCAAAGGTGAGAACTTTTTGGATCAGCTCTGGCTGGGAGATGGCTCCGAGGACGCGCTCGATCCGGTTCTTCTCCTCCTGCATGTCGGCCTGCTTGTGCAGCTGCAGGGGGAAACACGCCCCAAATATTAATTAGTAATTAATTCCACGCCTAATGAACCCTCTGTGGGTGCCAGGGCTGCTAATTACTCATCAAACCCAAACTGGCCTCGGCGGTGGCTCCGTTAATCCCAAGGAATGAACGGATTTTCAGCAGGACAGGGAGAAATTCCCAAGGGAATTTCACAGCAGGAGCCGGGATTGGGGCTGGCTGTGGATAAATCCCAGCCCAGAGGGATTTTTGAGGGAGAAATTCCCACTGGAATTTCACAGCAGGAGCCAGGATTGGGGCTGGCTGTGGATAAATCCCAGCCCAGAGGGATTTTTGAGGGAGAAATTCCCACTGGAATTTCACAGCAGGAGCCGGGATTGGGGCTGGCTGTGGATAAATCCCAGCCCAGAGGGATTTTTGAGGGAGAAATGGGGGATTTTGGAGAGTGAGCACCCACCTTCAGCATGGTGTCCAGAGTGGAGCTGTCGCCGTGCTTCAGCACGGTCACGTAGACCTGGGAGAAAACCAGGAATGACTTCCAAAAAAAAAAAAAAACCACAAAACTTTGGGAAATGCAGCAATTTTATATGGAATTGGGTCGGAATTCCCAAATCTGGAAGCGCCAGCACTGCTCCCTCCCGGGTTTTAACTCTGCCTTAGAAAGATGCTTCAACTCTTTGATGTTTTTCCTCCATTTCAGGAAAATCTGGGAAATTCCAGAAGTGGGATGACCAAAAAAAGAGGGATTTCCACCCTTCCCTTTGGAATACACCTGCCAGGGGGGTGGGGAGAGGTTTTGGGGACCCCCAAACCCCCCCAGGACCTACAGGACTCCTCAGGTCAGCGGACAGGATGTGCTTCCCTTCCACGTGCTCCTTGAACCGGCGCCGGGCCTCTTCCAGCGTCGCCTTGTGCCCGGCTTTTCCCAGTTTTCCCAAGACCAGACCCCTCAGGAGGGCATCTAGGTGGCCTAGGAGTGAGGAAAAACGGAAAAAATGGGATTATTTGGGAGTTTTTCCCGGTTTTCCCAAGACCAGACCCCTCAGGAGGGCATCTAGGTGGCCTAGGAGTGAGGAAAAATGGAAAAAACTGATTTCCATCCTTGTAATCCAAGAATTTTCCTGCCCTGCAGCAGATGGAAAATGAAGCAGGGAATTTTTATCAAGGCAGGAGAAGTTTTACTATTTTAACTCCGTTTTTTAAGGATTGTTTGCCTGTTTTTAAGTATAAAAACACCCCTGAATGCCTCTTTCGGCCTCGTTTTCCTCCCTTCTCTCCCCACTTTCCTCCAAATCCCTGATGAGTTATTGACACACAATATTTCCAGGATTTCCCAGCAGTTTTCCCCCAAATCCCTGAAAATTTATTGACACACAATATTTCCAGAATTTCCCAGCAGAAATTGTCCCCGAATCCCATCATTTATTTTTAAATAAATACATTTAAAATAAAATTTTTATCTTCTAAATAAATATATTTATAATTTATTGACCTTCCAGATTCCCAAACTGATAAACTGAATTTCCCAGCGGCTTTCCCCCAAATCCCTGATAATTTTTTGACACTCAAGATTCCCAAATCCAATCCCAAATCCTGCTTGATTTATCAACACTCCAGAATCCCAACCCCATAATCAAATTTCCCAGTTTTCCCCCAAATCCCTGATGATTTTTTTGACACTCAAGATTCCCAAACCCCAAATCCTTCTTCCCAAATCCAATCCCAAATCCTGCTTGATTTATCAACACTCCAGAATCCCAACCCCATAATCAAACTTCCCAGTTTTCCCCCAAATCCCTGATGATTTTTTTGACACTCAAGATTCCCAAACCCCAAATCCAATCCCAAATCCTGCTTGCTTTACCCCGATTCCCAACCCCACAGCCGCATTTCCCAGCACAAAATCCCTGCTGATTTACCCACCCCAGGAGACCCTCCCCCAGAATTCCCCAGCAGAACTTTCCTACCCTCTCCAGGTTTGGGGTCCCAGCCCAGCCTCTCCCCGATGGGGGAGAAGACGTCTCTGATGAACACCTGGATGTCCTCGTGGAAATCCGTGTGGGACAGGAGCGTGGCCAGGATGCCCAGGTTGCAGCTCAGGTCGCTCCACACGGTGTAGTTGGGCTCGTTCACAAAAGCTTCCATCACTTTCAGCACCTCCACGGTGCTGATGATTCCAGCTCGGGCCTGGGAGAAAAAGAAAACAAAACAAAAGAAGGATTAATCCTGGTTTTTTTAATAGCTCATCAATTTTGTACCGATCCCAAAGGATTTTGCACCAGTCCCTGGTGCTGAGAGTCCCCAGAGGAGCTCTGGGGTTTGTGCTCTGCCCCAGTCCCAAAGGATTTTTCTCAATCCCAAAGGATTTTCTATATCCCAATTGATCTTGCCCCAATCCCAGAGGATTTTGCCCCAATCCCAGTGGATTTTCTCTATCCCAAGTGACTCTGCCCCAATCCCAGAGTATTCTGCCCCAGTCCCAGTGGATTTTCTCTATCCCAAGGGATTCTGCTCCAATCCCAGAGGATTCTGCTCCATTCCCAGAGGATTTTCTCTATCCCAAGGGATTCTTCCCCATTCCCAAGGGATTCTGTCCCATTCCCAGAAGATTCTGCCCCAATCCCAGAGGATTCTGCTTCATTCCCAGAGGATTTTCTCTGTTCCAGAGGATTCTCCCCAATTCCCAAGGGATTCTGCCCCATTCCCAGAGGATTCTCCCCCATTCCCAGAAGATTCTGCCCCATTCCCAAGGGATTCTGCCCCATTCCCAGAGGATTCTCCCCCATTCCCAGAAGATTCTCCCCCATTCCCAAGGGATTCTGCCCCATTCCCAAGGGATTCTGCCCCATTCCCAAGGGATTCTGCCCCATTCCCAGAGGATTCTGCCCCATTCCCAAGGGATTCTGCCCCATTCCCAAGGGATTCTGCCCCATTCCCAAGGGATTCTGCCCCATTCCCAGAGGATTCTGCCCCACTCCCAGAGGATTCTGCCCATCCTGGGGCTCACCAGGGAGAAGAGGTCGTTCTGCAGCCCCAGCCTGTCCACGGGGGGCAGGGACAGGTCCTTGATGGCCGGGATGAGGCTCTCGAGCATGGCCGGGCTGTACTGGGTGCGGTAAAACCCCACCGTGCCCAGGTTCAGCTGCCAGCACAAAAACATCACAAAAACCACACATTTTACATGGGTTTTCATCTAAAATATATTCCATGCTCATGCAGGTTCAAATGAAATTTATTTTGTGTTTGTGTGTTTAAATAAAATGTCATTTCTTGTTGCATGTATGTGTTTTTGTCTGAAATATATTTGATATTTGTGTATAATGAAATGAAATTTATTTAATGTTTATATATTTAAATAAAATTATTATTCATTATTCTATTATTTAGATTGTTTATTATTTATACCATTTATAGAATATTATATTATAGTATTGTTTATTACTATAGTATTTATATTATTTATAAATTTATTTTTTATTTATTTATTCATTATATATTATTTATTATTCGTTATATATTATTTATTATATCTATTATTTATTATTTGTCATAAACCCTTTATTAATGTAAATACAATATATATTATTAAAATATAAAAATATAAATTATAATATATTATAAATATAAAATGTAATTTGTTGTTATATGTTAAATAATTATAATTTTATAATTATATAAAATGTAATTTTTATTTATATACAGTTGTATAGAATATGTGTCTAAAATAAGTCTTTGTATACACCTTTGTATTTGAACTTATTTATTTAAAATTTATCTTTACAGATATTTATCTAAAATACATCTTTTTTATTTATACTTATTTATCTAAACTTTATCTTTGCATAAGATAAAGTTTTATTATTTATATTTACCTAAGACATCCTTGCATCTATATATATTTATCTAAGATATCTTTGTATTGTTATATATTTAAAATACACCTTTATATTTATGTATATTTACCTCAAATACATCATATTTATCTAAAAGATATCTTTATACATTTATCTAAAATATGTCTGTATACAAATTCATCTAAAATATTTTTGTATACAAAGATATCTAAAACATTTTTGTAAACATATTTATCTAAAATGTATCTGTATGTGTATTTTATACATAAAAAGCATATGTAGAAAGAGCACATATAGAAAAATAATATATTCAAGTATAGATTAATATAGTAAATATACAAATTAAAATTTTAGTATATATAACAATGTAGTATAGTATATATAAAAGTAATATAATGTATAGACATACATAGATAGGAATTTAAATATAAAGTAAGAGAATATATTTGATACATGGCATAAAGTATATCATAATTGTAATTATTATAATTATTATAATGGAATTGAGATAATAAAATAATAACAATAATAATAATAATAACAATAATAAAATAATAACAATAACCATGATAACAATGACTAAAAAAGCCACCACATCTCAACTCAAATCCTGCCTTTAATTTCAGTTTTTTCCAGGCTTGAATTCCCAAAAAAAATTCCAGTTGACATTGCAGGAAAATGAGAAAGGGGAGGAATGGGAGCCAAAACTCCACGGGGAGGCCCCTCCAGAGGAAACCCAAAATTCCAAGGGGAAATGGAAATGAAAGAGGGAAGAAGAAATTGGAATTTTCAGGACTCACCTTGACCCACTGCTCTGGTTTGGTGTCCTTCAACACCACGGTGAGCTCCGGTTTGTCCATCAAAATCTGCATTTTGGCACTGCTGGGGTCCTCGCTCGTGCAAATACTGATGGGCACCATCCACATGGGGAAATCCTCCCCTGGAAAAGAGGGAAAACAAGGAATCAGGGAAAAAAAACGGGTGGAAAACACTGGAAAACTGAGCTGAAATGGGTCCCAGGTGCGGGTTCAGCGCTGAAAATGAAATTGGGGGAAAAAAGGCTCAAATCTGAAGGTAGAAATCTGAAATGTCAGTTTTTAGAGGTAAAAATCTGAGGGGAAATTACAGTTTTAGTCTGAAGTAAAATGTCCGTTTTGGAGTTGAAAATTGGAAGGAAAATGTCTGTCTTAGAGGTAAAAATATCTGAGGGAAAGTGTCTGGTTTTGAGGTAAAAATCTGAGGGAAAATGTCTTTTTTTGAAGTAAAAATCTGAGGGAAAATGAGAGTTTTAGAGTAGAAAATCTGAAGGAAAATGACAGTTTTAGAGTTAAAACCCCCAAAAATCTTTAAACCAACTTTCAAGCCAAACATTTTAACTTAGATCAGCACGGAAGGCGAGTGGAATCAGTGCTGGAATCAGCAGTGGCTCCCACCTGAGGCGTTTTTATTTCATTTATTTCAGCACCACCACAAAGCAGCTGCTCCCCAGCCTTTCAGAGGGCCCTAAAATCGACATTTTTGAAGGAATTCTGAGCCAAGGAATGCTGATTTCCATGCCAGGATATGGAAACCATGAGTGGGAGAGGCCCAACCTTGGATTTCCTCAAGTTTTCCCTCCTGGATCCAGGCAGAGCACAGGCCTGAGGCTGTTTCAGCTCCCAAAAATTGCTGCTTTTGCATGAAAAGCAACAAAAAACAACAAATATCCCTTCAAAACTGGGGTATTTTGTGGTTCTGTGTCCACCCTGTTCCTGCTCCCACCTCTCTTACCAGTATATGGTCCACTGGCACAGAATTTCTTCTGGACCAACTTCAACACTTTGTCATCTTCTTGCTGAGGGAAAAAAAAATTTAAAAAAAGAAAAAAAAGGCAAGAAAATGAGAAAAGGGGATGATCAGCACGTTTAATACCAGTCTCTGCCCTCAGTTTCATGGAATAATTTGGGTTTTTCCCCTCAGAAAAAGGCTCTGCCTCAGGAGTTATTGCAGAGCACAAATCCCTGTCCCTGTTTTAACAGCCCCGGCCTGGATTTGCCGCCTGACTCCAGGCCCTGATCCTCCCTCATCCTGCAATCTTGTGGAATAAGCATAATTGGAGTGGAATTATTCCCTCCCCCCTGCTACAAACATTTCCCACACAGAGCAAAGTCAGCAAACTCCAGGGATCCAGGGAGTTTTGGGATGAATCCACGGGGATTTGGCACCTCCCTCCCGTCACAGCCAGAGCTGTGCCCACACGGAGCCTCCCCTGATCCAAGGGAATGCTCAAAATCAGGGAATGTTGTTAAATTTGATCCAAAATTAAGGCACAATTCCATTTTTATCACCCCTGATCCAAGGGAATGCTCAAAATGAGGGAATATTGTTACATTTCATCTGAAATTAAGGTACAATTCCGTTTTTACCATCCCTAATACAAAGGAATGCTGAAAATTGGGGAATAATTTTGGATCAAATTTAACAATAAAGCACAACTACATTTTTACCACCCCCGATCCAAGGGAACGCTCAAAATCAGGGAATATTGTTAAATTTGATCGAAAATTAAGGCACAATTCCATTTTTACCACCCCCGATCCAAGGGAACGCTCAAAATCAGGGAATGTTGTTAAATTTGATCCAAAACTAAAGCACAATTCCATTTTTATCACCCCCGATCCAAGGGAACGCTCAAAATCGGGGAATGTTGTTAAATTTGATCCAAAATTAAGGCACAATTCCGTTTTTACCTGCTCAGCCTCCACATAAATAAGTGGAAATCCCATTTGTTTGGTCCACGTGTTCATCACAGCAGCAATGGGTTTGCCACTGGCTTTTTCCAGGCTTTCCCAGAGATCCTCTGCAGGAGAAAAGGATCTGAATCAGGACTGCCAGAGTCTTCAGGTTTTATTAAGGGCAGGATAGGGAAAGTTGGGTTCTTAGTCCACCTTTTACACTTTTGTGTTTTATTGAAATTTAACAGATGACAGGCAAAAAAAATGGAAATAGTTTAAACCTCCTCAGGGAAGAGAGAGGGGAGAAGCAGCTTCTTTACTACTAAAAAACCCCAATCAATACACACCGTGATACAAAAATTAACATGAAATATTCAAAGAGAACAACATTTCCCTTTAGTTTTGGGGTTTTTTTATGTATTTTGTCAAAAATCCCTGACCAAACACCACGGATTGAATTTGGCTGATTGAGCTTTGATGTCCCCTCTTCCACATTTGTGCCTGATCCACAAAAATTAAAAGGTTTAAAAGCAAAAATATCAGACTTTGACCTGTTTAATCACAGGATAAATAATGCAAAAGGTTCTCTTGGCAAACCAAAGAATATTTATAAATTATAAATTAAATATAAATATAAATATAATTGTAAATTATAGCCGTGGTGACTCAGCCCTTGGAGATACCTTAGCCACATATTCCAGGGATCGAAAATCCCCAGGAATGCTGAATCCTGCCCGTGGCAGGGAACGAAACTGGGAACAAGCCAGGAATTCCCTGGAATTTCAATTATCTCAGGAGTTTTGAGTCCAGAAATTACTTTTGTGCCCATCCCAGTGAGCCGGTTACCTGTGGCAGCATTCCTCTGCTGGAACTTGGTCAGGTACAGGTTCATTCCTTTCCGAAAATCCTGGGAATAAACAAGTGGAGATGTCAGAGGGCTTTCCTATCCTCCCTCTGCTCCGCATTTATCCCCAGGAATCAGGCAGGGAATTTTTAAAATCATTAATTCCTTCTGTATTTCCCATTATCTCATTTCTCCCAGACAAGCTCAAACAGAGCTTGAAGTGGTGAAATTCTCAAAACACAGAAAGACATTTTTTTTTCTTTTAAACCCCAGTAATTTCAGTTATAAAAAAAAACCTGAAAATCTCCACCTGAGTAATTTTAGCTGTAAAAAAATGCCCTGAAAATGCCCAACTCCCATCTTTTTACCTCATCCCCAATGTAGTCGTGCAGCATCCGGATCACAGAGGCTCCCTTGCTGTAGGAAATGGCATCAAATATTTCATCCACCTCTGAGGGATGGCCCACACTGACCTGTGGGAAGCAGGACAACCCCCAGTGAGGATTTGGGCTACCAAAAAATGCGATTTGGCTCATGGCAGCGGTGCAGGGTTGAAAATCTGAGGGGAAATGTCAGTTTAAGAGGTGAAAATCGGAGGGAAAATCAGTTTTGGAGGTGAAAATCTGAGGGGAAATGTCAGTTTTAGAGGTGAAAATCTGAGGGAAAATCAGTTTTGGAGGTGAAAATCTGAGGGGAAATGTCAGTTTAAGAGGTGAAAATCGGAGGGAAAATCAGTTTTAGAGGTGAAAATCTGAGGGAAAATCAGTTTTGGAGGTGAAAATCTGAGGGGAAATGTCAGTTTTAGAGGTGAAAATCTGAGGGAAAATCAGTTTTAGAGGTGAAAATCTGAGGGAAAATAACAGTTTTAGGGTTGAAAATCTGAGGGAATATGTCAGTTTTAGAGGTGAAAATCTGAGGGAAAATCAGTTTTAGAGATGAAAATCTGAGAGAAAATGTCAGTTTTGGAGATGAAAATCTAAGGGAAAATGTCAGTTTTAGAGGTGAGAATTTGAGGGAAAATCAGTTTTAGAGGTGAAAATCTGAGGGGAAATGTCAGTTTAAGAGGTGAAAATCTGAGGGAAAATGTCAATTTTACAGGTGAAAATCTCAGGAAAAATGTCAGTTTCAGAGGTGAAAATCTGAGGGGAAATGTCAGTTTAAGAGGTGAAAATCTGAGGGAAAATGTCAATTTTACAGGTGAAAATCTCAGGAAAAATGTCAGTTTCAGAGGTGAAAATCTGAGGGGAAATGTCAGTTTAAGAGGTGAAAATCTGAGGGAAAATCAGTTTTGGAGGTGAAAATCTGAGGGAAAATCAGTTTTAGCGGTGAAAATCTGGGGGAAAACCAGTTATAGAGGTGAAAATCTGAGGGGAAATGTCAGTTTTAGAGGTGAAAATCAGATTCTTTCTCCCCAAGAATCCACTGCTGGATTGTCTCTGGCCCCAGACAACAAGAATTCCAGATACTGTTTAACTTTGGAAGTTAAACACGGTTTAAGTTATGTTTTGGTGCTGGACCAGATAAATTTGGGGATCTTCCTTCCATGCTTTGCTTCCCAAAAGCAGCGAAACCCAGTGGGAATTATTTAATCCGGGGATAGTGAACAAGACAATGCTCAGGCAGGAAAATTCCCTGCTGGATAAAAATTTCCCAAAATTTATTTCACCAAATATTTCTTAAAAACATCAGGATCCTGAGGAATTAAGAATCCTGAGGAATTAGAAAGGAGATTTTTGGAGGGGCACAGCCAATCAAGGAGAGCAGAACCCACAGAGCGCGGCCGCTTCGCTCAGCGCGAAATTCCCTTTTTAATCACAGAAAAAGGAGGAAAAAAATTTTAAAAAAAGTGTGGAAAAGCAGGATTCACCTCGATGGGGTGGCTGTTGTCTAAGGCATCGAGCTCCTGGGCTCGTGTGTAGTCAGCAGACACGAACTGGGTCCAGATGTCGTACTCGGGGAAGCAGTGATCCACGCACAGGTACTCGATCCACGAGGCAAAGCCCTCGTTCAGCCACAGGTGAGTCCACCATTCCTGCAGGGACACAAAAAATGGGGATAAAGGACAAAATCCCCCGGGATTTGTCCAGTCAGGGTGAGTTTGAAGCTTGGTTTGGTGTAGATCAGAGTATTTATTGTAATTAAATGGTATATATTACATTAATAATATAATATAATATAATATAATATAATATAATATAATATAATATAATATAATATAATATAATATAATATAATATAATATAATATAATATAACATAATATAACATAATATAACATAATATAACATAATATAACATAATATAACATAATATAATATATAACATAACATAATATAATCAAACATAATATAATAGAATAGAATAGAATAGAACATAATATAATATAACATAACATAACATAATATAATATTTAGTAAATGTAATGTAATATAATATAATGTAATGTAATATAAATTGTGTTATATATTATATATAATATATATTACATTATATATTTTATATTATGTACATAACATGCTATAATTTATTATAATTACATTAGTATGTATTATATTAAATATTTAATTATATTAAACATTTAATTATATATTATATAATTAACATATACTATATTGTACACAGTCTATAATAACATATATAATATATATAATATTTTATTTACTATATATAACTATAGATATAGAATTATATCAATGTAATTTTTCAGTTTAAAATTAATATTTCATTTTATTTTTCTCCAGCAACTCCTAATTTTAATGGCTCAAAAGTCAGACCAAGGAACTTTTGGGGCTCCAAAACCTGACTTTAAACCAGCATTTAAACATTAATTATTTTGACGCAGCGTGCTGCTGTTCAGGGGCACCCAAACACAGGTTTTGGGCAGGAGAGGAAGCAGATTTCAATAAAAAATGGGATTTTGGAGGGTTTAGCTACCATAAACCACCATTTAAATATTAAAATAATTATGTTATCTCAGCGTGCTGCTGTTCAGGGGCACCCAAACACAGGTTTTGGGCAGGAGAGGAAGCAGATTTCAATAAAAAATGGGATTTTGGAGGGTTTAGTACCATGGTGACGAGGTTTCCAAACCACTGGTGAGCCAGTTCGTGTCCCACCACCAGAGCCACCCACTGGCGGGACGAGGAGCAGGAATTTTTGGGGTCGATGAGCAACGCAGTCTCCCTGTTTTGGAGAGAAAAACACAACTCAGCAGGGTGGGGAACAACCCCAGGGGGATAAAAAAATACACCACAACCCAAAGGAGGTGAAATTACACCTAAGCAAGCTAAAAAGTGAGGAAAAAAACCCCTAAAACCCCCCAGAAAAAACCCAACCCCAAATCTATTTCAATGCAGCCATGAAATTCTCAGGGTGAGTTCCACAGCTGCTGGAATGCTTTGGAGCAGGAATTATTTTATGGCATGTGAGAAGTGGGGGAAAAAAAAAACCCAAGCAGAAGGAGGAAAATTTATTTTTTTATTTATCAAAATGCTCCCCTAGGTAATTTTTGGAAGCTCAGCTCCCTCTGTGCTCTGGGTCCCAAACCCCCTCAGCGTTCCCAAAGGAATTCTGGCTCTTCCAACAGGTGTCAACACTAATTTCTCCACTTTGGCACCTCCCAGCCCTGCTCAGGAACCTCTGGAATGCTGCAATTCCAGGGAAAAACCTCCCTAAGGATGGTGCCTGCAGGTGCCCAAAAGGGGCAGAGCAACCTCAGCACAAAAATTCACAGCTCCATCCCAAAAATTCTCCTCATCCAGGATAAAAATATTTATATATTTTTTTTTTCCCTCAGGAGGAATAAAATATCAGGTTTCAACAGAATTTCAATAAGCAGGGAAAAAGTTGAAACTTGTTTCGGTTTTTGAAGGCCCAATTCAAAGCTGAGCAGAAGAAAATCCCAAATTATTCCAGGATTTTAAGTCCAAAGCTGTTCAAAATTCAGGGAAATCCTCCTGACCACCAGCACAGAAAACAAATTAATATCAAGCAAAAATGCAAAACTTGATCAGAAGAAGGAGGAAAAACAAAAAAAATCAAACTGCAAAGGAAGGTGAGTTAATATTTTTGATTTTCCCATCTCCACACCTTTACTCTGCCAAATTTACCTGTGAGGTAAAATAAAACTCTCCCAGCTGTGTCAGGAAATTTTATGGGGGGAGGAAAAAAGGGGCCAAGAAGGTTTTGTCAACTTAAAACCCCTCAGCCAGTGGCTGATTTATTGATTTCCTGAAAATCACCACCAAAATCATCCAAAAACCAAAATAAAAATTGAAAATATTGTCTCTGTCTGGTTTGGGATGACACCCAGCAATTAGAGCTGCCTCAAATGAATCCAATTAACTCCAAGAATTAGTGAACAAAGAAGGGGAAAGACAGTATTTTAACATCATACCTATAAGTAACAAGGCCCCAGTTCTCCATGGCACCTTTATAAAATAAATACAAAGGTTTATTGATATTGATCCACACTTCTTCCCAAAGGTTGTTTTTTTTTTTTTTTTAATTTTATTATATTTTTTTTAATAAAAAAAAATTCAAATTCAGCAATAAAATGAGTTACTTTACCAGCAGCAAAGTCTGCAATAGCTATGAGATCAATTTTAGGAAGAGGGTAAGGAACATTGAAGTAATCCTTATAAAAAGGCAGAGTTTTAGCAGCAACCTGAAACGAGAGGAGAAATGTTCTGTTAACCTGGAACTGGGCAAGGCTCGGGAAACTGTGACTGAAATTAAGAAATCAGGATTGAAACGAAGGAATTCTGACTGAAACAAATAAAATTATGATTGAAATTGGGAAATGAAAATAGGAAATTATGATCAAAAGTAAGAATTGATGACTGGAATTAGGAAATTATGAGTGAAATTTGGAAATTAGGGCTGAAATTTGGAAATTAGGGCTGAAATTTGGAAATTAGGGCTGAAATTTAGAAATTAGGACTGAAACAAATAAATCATGACTGAGACTAAGGAATTATGGCTGAAATTGGAAAACTAGGACTGAAACTAGGAATTAGGAGTGAAACTAAGAATTTAGGATTGAAATTAAGAAATAAGGATTGAAACTAGGAAATTAGGACTGAGACGAAGGAATTATGACAGAGACTAGGGAATTATAACTGAACTTAAGAAATTTTGATTAAAATCAACAATTCAGAACTGAAACTAGAAAATTAGGATTCAAACAAAGAAATTTGGACAGAAACTAAGAAAGATTTCTTCCAAATGCAAACTTGAATTTCAAATCAAAACTTCAAATCAGAACTTCAGCAGGACTTTGAATCAGAGAATCAGCAGAACTTTATCAGAATTAAATAGAAAAAAATCCCAGAGCTGATCCAGATTTACCTCCAGGGCAAACCTGCCCTGCTCAGCCTCGCCCACGGGGGTGTAGACCCGCACCAGGACCCTGTGCACATCTACAACCCACCAAAAACCCAAAAAAAACCCCAAAAAATCCCCAAAAAATCCCAGAAAACCCCAAAAAAATCCCAAAAAATCCCAAAACAAACCCAAAAAATCCCTGAGCTGATCCAGATTTACCTCCAGGGCGAACCTGCCCTGCTCAGCCTTGCCCACGGGGGTGTAGACCCGCACCAGGACCCCGTGTGCATCTACAACCCACTAAAAACCCACCAAAAAAACCCAAAAAAAACTCAAAAAAAACCCCCAAAAATCCCAAAAAACCCAAAAAAAATCCCAAAAGACCCAGAGCTGATCCAGATTTACCTCCAGGGCGAACCTGCCCTGCTCAGCCTTGCCCACGGGGGTGTAGACCCGCACCAGGACCCCGTGTGCATCTACAACCCACCAAAAACCCAAAAAAACCCAAAAAAATCTCAAAAAAAAAACCCCAAAAATCCCAAAAAACCCCAAAAAATTCCCAAAAGTCCCAGAGCTGATCCAGATTTACCTCCAGGGCGAACCTGCCCTGCTCAGCCTTGCCCACGGGGGTGTAGACCCGCACCAGGACTCTGTGTGCATCTACAACCCACCAAAAACCCAAAAAAACCCCCAAAAAATCCCAAAAAATCCCAAAACAAACCCAAAAAATCCCTGAGCTGATCCAGATTTACCTCCAGGGCGAACCTGCCCTGCTCAGCCTTGCCCACGGGGGTGTAGACCCGCACCAGGACCCTGTGCACATCTACAACCCACCAAAAACCCAAAAAAACCCCAAAAAATCTCAAAAAAAAACCCCCAAAAATCCCCAAAAAATCCCAAAACAAACCCAAAAAAACCCCGGGCTGGTCCAGATTTACCTCCAGGGCAAACCTGCCCTGCTCAGCCTCGCCCACGGGGGTGTAGACCCGCACCAGGACCCTGTGCACATCTACAACCCACTAAAAACCCAAAAAAACCCCCAAAAAATCCCAAAAAATCCCAAAAAATCCCAAAAAATCCCAAAAAATCCCAAAACAAACCCAAAAAATCCCTGAGCTGATCCAGATTTACCTCCAGGGCGAACCTGCCCTGCTCAGCCTTGCCCACGGGGGTGTAGACCCGCACCAGGACCCCGTGTGCATCTACAACCCACCAAAAACCCAAAAAAACCCAAAAAAATCTCAAAAAAAAAACCCCAAAAATCCCCAAAAAATCCCAAAACAAACCCAAAAAATCCCTGAGCTGATCCAGATTTACCTCCAGGGCAAACCTGCCCTGCTCAGCCTTGCCCACGGGGGTGTAGACCCGCACCAGGACCCTGTGCACATCTACAACCCACCAAAAAAACCCAAAAAAATCTCAAAAAAAAATCCCAAAAAATCCCAAAAAATCCCAAAACAAACCCAAAAAATCCCTGAGCTGATCCAGATTTACCTCCAGGGCAAACCTGCCCTGCTCAGCCTTGCCCACGGGGGTGTAGACCCGCACCAGGACGCCGTCCTGCGACCGCGCCTCCACGAAGTCGTACTCGCCCACCACGAAGGCCACCAGGTACGTGGACATGACCGGCGACCGCGCGAACTTCACCTCCACCAGGCTCTCGTCGTCGGGGTACGGCCGCCGCTCCACCACGTTCTGGGGACACAGGGTTGGAAATTCGGGGCTCTAAAATTGGGGTTTTTTCGCCCCAAATTGGGGTTTTTTTCACCCTAAATTAGGCTTTTTTTCGCCCCAAATTGGGGTTTTTTTCACCCTAAATTAGGCTTTTTTTCGCCCCAAATTGGGGTTTTTTTTCACACAAAATTGGGTTTTATTCACCCCAAATTGGGGTTTTTTTCACCCCAAATTGGGTTTTATTCACCCCAAATTGGGGTTTTTTTCACCCCAAATTGGGGGTTTTTTTCACCAAAAATTGGGGGTTTTTTCCACACCAAATAGGGTTTTTTTCACCCCAAATACGTTTTTTTTCACCCCAAATAGGGTTTTATTCACCCCAAATTGGGGGTTTTTTTCACCCAAAACTGGGATTTTTTTCACCCCAAACTGGGTTTTTTTCACCCCAAATTGGGGGTTTTTTTCACCCCAAATTGGGTTTTTTTTTCACACAAAATTGGGTTTTATTCACCCCAAATCGGGGTTTTTTTCACCAAAAATTGGGGTTTTTTTCCACACCAAATAGGGTTTTTTTCACCCCAAATACGGTTTTTTTCACCCCAAACTGGGGTTTTTTTCACCCAAAATTGGGGGTTTTTTTCACCCAAACTTGGGCTTTTTTTAACCCAGATTGGGTTTTTTTTCACCCAAAATTGGGGGTTTTTTTCACCCCAAATTGGGGTTTTTTTCACACAAAATTGGGTTTTATTCACCCCAAATTGGGTTTTTTTTTCACCCAAAACTGGGATTTTTTTCACCCCAAACTGGGTTTTTTTCACCCCAAATTGGGGGTTTTTTTCACCCCAAATTGGTTTTTATTTTCACCCAAAATTGGGTTTTATTCACCCCAAATTGGGGTTTTTTTCACCCAAAATTGGGGGTTTTTTCACCCCAAATTGGGGGTTTTTTTCACCCAAAACTGGGATTTTTTTCACCCCACATTGGGTTTTTTTCACCCCAAATGCGGTTTTTTTCACCCCATACTGGGTTTTTTTTCACCCAAAATTGGGGTTTTTTTTTTCACCCAAACTTGGGCTTTTTTTAACCCAGATTGGGGTTTCTTTCACCCCAAATTGGGGTTTTTTTCACCCCAAATTGGGGGTTTTTTTCACCCAAAATTGGGGGTTTTATTCACCCCAAATTGGGGGTTTTTTTCACCCAAAACTGGGATTTTTTTCACCCCAAACTGGGTTTTTTTCACCCCAAATTGGTTTTTATTTTCACACAAAATTGGGTTTTATTCACCCCAAATTGGGGTTTTTTTCACCCCAAATTGGGGGTTTTTTTCACCCAAAATTGGGTTTTATTCACCCCAAATTGGGGTTTTTTTCCACACCAAATAGGGTATTTTTCACCCCAAATACGGTTTTTTTCACCCCAAACTGGGGTTTTTTTCACCCAAAATTGGGGGTTTTTTTCACCCAAACTTGGGCTTTTTTTAACCCAGATTGGGGTTTTTTTCACCCAAAATTGGGGGTTTTTTTCACCCCAAATTGGGGTTTTTTTCACACAAAATTGGGTTTTATTCACCCCAAATTGGGGTTTTTTTCACCCCAAATTGGGGGTTTTTTCCACCCCAAATAGGGTTTTTTTCACCCCAAATACGGTTTTTTTCACCCCAAACTGGGTTTTTTTTCACCCAAAATTGGGGTTTTTTTTCACCCAAACTTGGGCTTTTTTTAACCCAGATTGGGTTTTTTTTCACCCAAAATTGGGGGTTTTTTTCACCCCAAATTGGGGTTTTTTTCACACAAAATTGGGTTTTATTCACCCCAAATTGGGGGTTTTTTCACCCAAAACTGGGATTTTTTTCACCCCAAACTGGGTTTTTTTCACCCCAAATTGGTTTTTATTTTCACACAAAATTGGGTTTTATTCACCCCAAATTGGGGTTTTTTCACCCCAAATTGGGGGTTTTTTCACCCCAAATCGGGGGTTTTTTTCACCAAAAATTGGGGGTTTTTTCCACCCCAAATAGGGTTTTTTTCACCCCAAATAGGGTTTTTTTCACCCCAAACTGGGTTTTTTTTCACCCAAAATTGGGGTTTTTTTTCACCCAAACTTGGGCTTTTTTTAACCCAGATTGGGGTTTTTTTCACCCAAAATTGGGGGTTTTTTTCACCCCAAATTGGGGTTTTTTTCACACAAAATTGGGTTTTATTCACCCCAAATTGGGTTTTTTTTTCACCCAAAACTGGGATTTTTTTCACCCCAAACTGGGTTTTTTTCACCCCAAATTGGGGGTTTTTTCACCCAAAATTGGTGTTTTTTTCCCCAAAAACTGGGGGTTTTTTTCACCCAAAATTGGATTTTTTTTTTGTGGCATTTCTTTATGGATCTCGCTCCTGCTGCCCCGCGGAATTTCAAATCAAAACTTTTAAATCAGAACCGCAAATCTCAATTTTGTATCAGAACCTCCAATCAGCCAAAGTGGGAGCGAAAATCTGATTTAAACAGCCCCAAAGGTTTCTCTTTCCATTTATTGCATTTATCATCAAGGCAAATGATTAATTATCAACGGCATAATCGCAACTTTAATTAAAATATTGATTGGCACATGAAAACTTACCATATTTGACAAAGCTACTCTGTCTTTGGGAACCACCAAAGAAATATCAAATGTTGCTTTAATTGCAGGCTCGTCCCAGCAAGGGAAAGCTCTGCGAGCATCAGTAGCCTGGAATAAAGAGAATTCAATAAATAAATCACAGAAATTCAGTTTATTTCCATTAAAAAAGAGGGGGAATCGTGGTTTGGTCACTTTACTGCACTCCTGACCTCGGAATTTGTGTTTTATTCTTATTTCATTCTTGGTTTTAAATAAAAAGAGGCCTCAGAGCTCTGCTGGGATTGTCTGGATTTAGCAGGAGCAGGGCAGGAGTGAAGCTGGGCAGGTGAGCACAAATCACCCCAAATTTGTCAAAGAGAACCCAAAAAATGCTGGGGGAGCACCCTGGGGTTTATGGAACCCACGGAAAGCAAAATTCCCTGGTTTTGTCCAGCTTTTACATAACAGGGATGGTGTTAAATACCCAGATAAAGGCACAGTGTCCTATTAAAAACATACATTTTTTTATTAAACATTTTTTAATTAAACATTTCTTTTAAAAATAAAAATTTAAATTAAAATTTTAAATTAAAACTTTAAATTGAAACTTTAAATTAAAAAAAAATATATATTTTTTAAAAAAATAAAATTAATGTACTTTTTCAAGGGGAGTTTTATTTAAATAAGATGTTTTTGAATGTTGCAGTTGCTGGAGGAATTTCTCAGATCCAGGATTTTACTGATCTTGGGGCGGTGAGGGAAAGGGCAGTAAGGAAAAGTGTTAAAAAATTAAAAATTAATATTAAAACTAAAAATAAAATAAGATTTAAAATAAAAATTAAAATAAAAATTAAGTAAAAATAAAATAAAATAAAAATAAAAATAAAAATAAAATAAAAATAAAGATAAAATAAAAATAAAATGAAAATAAAAATCAAATTAAAATAAAATAAAAATAAAAAATAAAATAAAAATAAAAAAATAAAAATAAAAAAAAATTAAATTTAAATGAAAATTAAATGGAAATTAAATGGAAACTAAATGAAAATTAAATTAAAAGTAAATGAAAAGTAAATGAAAATTAAATTTAAATTACAATTAAATGAAAATTAAATAAAAATTATAATTAAAATAAAATAAATAAATTACAATAAAATCAAATTAATTTAAAATAAAATTAAAATTAAATTAGAATCAAATTAGAATTAAATTAAAATCAAATTAAAATCAAGATGAGACTGGAAGCAGAGCCATACCTCGAACTGGGTGACCGCAGCGTAGCGCGTGTCTCCGCTGGGCGTGCTGTATTTACTCCGGTAAAATCCTTTCATTTTGTCGTTCAGCTCCCCTACAAAGTCTATCTTTAGTGTCCCTGTCCCTGCAAAACAAACACAAAAACCCCTGGGATTGGCAGGTGACAAAAAAAAAAAGGATTTTTTGTGGATTTTATTCCCTAAACAAAATAAATCCTGGAATATCAGCAAGGTCCCCACAGGATTTTAGGTTCCTTTATAAAAACAGGTGGGACCGACCTTAAAAGTTCCTTCTTTTAATCCTCACCTCGGAGCAAAGTTTGGAAAAGTCTGGGATTTAAGGAATTGTGGCATCCTGTGGAATCCTGAAAGCCAGGCTGGAGCTCTGGCCCCGTTCAAAGCCTTCATCAGGCTCAGGATTAATTCTGCCCTCGGTGTCTCAGGGCAAAAAAGGGAAACCTGAGCTTGCTGAGATCCCACAGGATCAAACATTCCAGCTTCGTCATCATCATCATCATCATCACCATCATCATTGTCATCATCATCATCATCATCATCATCATCATCATCATCGTCGTCGTCATCATCATCATTGTCATCATCATCAGGACCATCACCATCATCATCATCACCATCATCATCACCATCATCACCATCATCATCATCATCATCATCACCATCATCACCATCATCATCGTCATCATCATCATCATCATCGTCATCACCATCATCACCACCATCATCATCATCATCATCATCATCGTTGTCATCATCATCATTGTCATCATCATCAGGACCATCACCATCATCATCATCACCATCATCACCATCATCATCATCATCATCACCATCATCACCATCATCATCATCATCATCACCATCATCACCATCATCATCGTCATCATCATCATCATCATCGTCATCACCATCATCACCATCACCATCATACCCATCATCATCACCATCATCATCACCATCATCATCATCATCATCATCGTCATCATCATCAGGATCAACATCATCATCATCACCATCATCATCATCATCACCATCATCATCATCACCATCACCATCATCACCATCATCATCACCATCACCATCATCACCATCATCATCACCATCATCACCATCATCACCATCACCACCATCATCACCATCATCATCACCATCATCATCATCATCACCATCACCATCATCATCACCACCATTACCATCACCATCATCACCATCATCATCATCATCCCCACCATCATCACCATCATCATCATCACCATCATCATCATCACCACCATCATCACCATCATCACCATCATCATCTCCATCACCATCACCATCATCATCATCACCACCATCATCACCACCATCACCACCACCCCCACCATCCCCACGCCCGCACTGTGGTGTTTATCCAGACACAATCATCCCAACAAACCCCATTTCCCGATGGAATGAAGCTTTATCCGAAGCGAGGGGTTTTGGGAACCAAAGGGGCTCCTCAGAAAATTCCCAAGGTGGACAGGGAGGAAAATCCCGCGGGAATTCCCAAGTTTCCTCTGCCCGGAGGAGCGACAGGCATTGCTGCTGCCTCCACCGGCAGGGAAATCATTGCTCAGGAGTTGGGAGGCAAATTTCACCACGGATCCAACAAAATCTGCAATTCCAGAGGCTCCTGGAGTGGATGGAATCCCACAATTCCCACAATTCCTCCGCAGTGAGCAATTCCAGGGGAGGAATTCTTGTCCAAATTGCTTTTCCAAGGGTAAATCCCTCAAGCACGGGTGGCAGGGGAATGGTTCTCACCTTTCTGCAGGGTACTGGGGAAGGACAGGGTGACCTTTTCATCCTCGTTTTGATAGTTGAACCCTGTGGCGTGAACCTCTGGAATGGGAAAAAACAGCACCGGGATCAGGGAAAAACCATCCTGGAAAGGGGTTTGTGCTCAAAATTCCGCAGATTCACCCAAATCTGAGCTCATCAGAATCGGTTCTGAGGGATTCAGCGGGAGGAGCTCCCTCGTGGTGGGAATTCCATGGCAGGGAAAGCTGCAGGAGTGGGAGCTGTGCTGAAAAACCCCAATCCTGCAGGAAAAAACAGGATCTGAGCCCCGGGAATGTCCTGGTGGGAATTCCATGGAAGGGAAAGCTCCAGGAGCTGTGCAGGAAAACCCCAATCCTGCAGGAAAAAACAGGATCTGAGTCCCGGGAATGTCCTGGTGGGAATTCCAAAACAGGGAAAGCTCCAGGAGCTGTGCAGGAAAACCCCAATCCTGCAGGAAAAATGGGATCTGTGTCCTGGGAATGTCCTGGTGGGAATTCCATGGAAGGGAAGGCTCCAGGAGCTGTGCAGGAAAACCCCAATCCTGCAGGAAAAACGGGATCTGTGTCCTGGGAATGTCATGGTGGGAATTCCATGGCAGGGAAAGCTCCAGGAGTGGGAGCTGTGCAGAAAAACCCCAATCCTGCAGGAAAAATGGGATCTGTGTCCTGGGAATGTCCTGGTGGGAATTCCAAAACAGGGAAAGCTGCAGGAGTGGGAGCTGTGCAGAAAAACCCCAATCCTGCAGGAAAAGTGGGATCTGAGCCCCGGGAATGTCCTGGTGGGAATTCCATGGAAGGGAAGGCTCCAGGAGCTGTGCAGGAAAACCCCAATCCTGCAGGAAAAACGGGATCTGTGTCCTGGGAATGTCATGGTGGGAATTCCATGGAAGGGAAAGCTGCAGGAGCTGTGCAGGAAAACCCCAATCCTGCAGGAAAAAACAGGATCTGAGCCCCAGGAATGTCATGGTGGGAATTCCATGGAAGGGAAAGCTGCAGGAGTGGGAGCTGTGCTGAAAAACCCCAATCCTGCAGGAAAAGTGGGATCTGTGTCCTGGGAATGTCCTGGTGGGAATTCCATGGCAGGGAAAGCTGCAGGAGTGGGAGCTGTGCTGAAAAACCCCAATCCTGCAGGAAAAAACAGGATCTGAGCCCCGGGAATGTCCTGGTGGGAATTCCATGGAAGGGAAAGCTCCAGGAGCTGTGCAGGAAAACCCCAATCCTGCAGGAAAAGTGGGATCTGTGTCCTGGGAATGTCATGGTGGGAATTCCATGGAAGGGAAAGCTGCAGGAGTGGGAGCTGTGCAGAAAAACCCCAATCCTGCAGGAAAAGTGGGATCTGAGCCCCGGGAATGTCCTGGTGGGAATTCCAAAACAGGGAAAGCTCCAGGAGCTGTGCAGGAAAACCCCAATCCTGCAGGAAAAACAGGATCTGTGTCCTGGGAATGTCCTGGTGGGAATTCCATGGAAGGGAAAGCTCCAGGAGCTGTGCTGAAAAACCCCAATCCTGCAGGAAAAACAGGATCTGTGTCCCGGGAATGTCCTGGTGGGAATTCCAAAACAGGGAAAGCTGCAGGAGTGGGAGCTGTGCTGAAAAACCTCAATCCTGCAGGAAAAAACAGGATCTGTGTCCTGGGAATGTCCTGGTGGGAATTCCAAAACAGGGAAAGCTCCAGGAGCTGTGCAGGAAAACCCCAATCCTGCAGGAAAAGTGGGATCTGTGTCCTGGGAATGTCATGGTGGGAATTCCATGGCAGGGAAAGCTCCAGGAGTGGGAGCTGTGCTGAAAAACCCCAATCCTGCAGGAAAAGCGGGATCTGTGTCCCGGGAATGTCCTGGTGGGAATTCCAAAACAGGGAAAGCTGCAGGAGTGGGAGCTGTGCTGAAAAACCCCAATCCTGCAGGAAAAATGGGATCTGAGCCCCAGGAATGTCCTAGTGGGAATTCCATGGCAGGGAAAGCTGCAGGAGCGAGAGCTGTGCTGAAAAACCTCAATCCTGCAGGAAAAAACAGGATCTGTGTCCCGGGAATGTCCTGGTGGGAATTCCAAAACAGGGAAAGCTCCAGGAGCTGTGCAGAAAAACCCCAATCCTGCAGGAAAAACAGGATCTGAGCCCCGGGAATGTCCTGGTGGGAATTCCATGGCAGGGAAAGCTCCAGGAGCTGTGCAGGAAAACCCCAATCCTGCAGGAAAAAACGGGATCTGAGCCCCAGGAATGTCCTGGTGGGAATTCCAAAACAGGGAAAGCTGCAGGAGTGGGAGCTGTGCTGAAAAACCCCAATCCTGCAGGAAAAATGGGATCTGAGCCCCAGGAATGGTGAAATACAACCCCAAACTTCACCTCCTTGCCGTCAAACGCTCCCATCCGTGCAGCAGGATTTGTATTAATTATCCCAAACAGGATGATTAGGATTTATTTACCTAATTTGTGGCTCTCGCTTTGAAAATCTCATTAATCTCCACAGCAAGGGCTGGGGTTTGCTTGGATTTAAGCACAAAATAAATGGTTTGATTTCAGAAATGTCTTCAGGGCTTTACTTTGGGGTTCCTGCCCTGCTCAGGAAGAAGATCCCAAAGCCACCCAAAAACACATTTTGGTGTTTACATAGCACAGGAATTATTTGTGGATGTAAAAAATCCAAACTATGTGGCCAGGCTGGGAATCTGCACGGAATTAAATTGTCCTGGAGATCCCAGGAGGGAGCACCTGCTGCTGTTTCTCCCTTCCTAATTCATCAAATCCTCTTTGGGGATGGGGGTCTGTTCTCTTGCAGCCAAAATAAAAAATCTGAATAAGCCCAGACAACCTCACTTTGCAACTTCTGCTCCCTCCACGCTCAACCACTGCTGCAACCTGGAAGAAAATTATCATTTAAGAACTTTAAATCTGCTCCAAAACAAGTGCCAAACTCGGCAAGCCCGGACACAACAAAGCTCTTTTCATCCCAAAACACAAACTTGGCTCAGCCAAGGCCTTGAATGACAAAAGCAGGTCTGAAATTACAATTTTAGTCACAAAAGGACTCGTTTTCCACGCTCAGGTATCACTCCAAGTGTTGGGTTTCAGCCCCAGCACACTCCAGGATGCTCCACGGGTGACGAAGGGAAATGGAAATGTGGTTTTATTGCAGTGTGATTTCAGCCTGGAGCCTGAGTTAATTCCAACCTCTGCTCAAGCAGGAGCTGCAGGAATGAATTAGGTTTAAATGTGGGTTTAATCTGAATTAACCACCGTGCTGGGGTACAGAAAGCTCCAGTAATAATTGTGAAAGGCTCCAATAACGCAGCAAAAAAACACAATGCAGGAATAAATTACAAAAAATAAAAATTAGAAATAAATGAAAAATCTCTACAGGATCAATTTTAGGCTCTCCTGATCTGTGCTGAGGAGTTCCAGGATTTTCAGCATCGGCTGGAGCGGGAAGGAGTCGATTTGAAGGATCCATGCCAAGGGCAACCAGAAAACAGCAAAAAATAAAAGTTTGAGTTTTCTTCTTTTAACTGGGGATACTGAGACAGAAAATAAAGACAGGAGAGGAGGAAATGAGAGAGGAGAGGAAGATTTTTAAGGAGAACAATCCTGCTGGATTGGAATTGGGCTCCAGCAGAGAGGAGCGGAGCGCTGACTCCGTGGGATCCATGGATTTTGATCCCGGCTATTTCCAGAGTCCAACAGAGATTTGAGGATGATCCTGGGCAGAGAGGGGCTGGAAACCTGCTGGGAATGGATTTATCCAGGAGGAATTCTGCTGCTGGACATGCCCAGCCCGTGGGTCACTGAGCACCTGAGGGAGGCTGGATAAGGATCAGCCCTTAGATCAGTTTCCAAAAAAAATTCAATCAGTTTCCAAAAAAAATTCAATCAGTTTCCAAAAAAAATTCAATCAGTTTCCAAAAAAAATTCAATCAGTTTCAAAAAAAAAAAAAATTTAAAAAATAAATTAAATTGAGCTTTTTCACAAAAGAAAAAGTTCCCAAGTGGCTGAAACAATGAATGCAGCATCGCTCCCCACCTGGATTTTCAAACGGCAAAGCCACAAAACATTTTTATATTTTTATTTTTTTACGGCTTCTAATGGCAACGATCAGATCCTGGAGACAAACAAACCTGCTGGAGCTGAGGATCAGAGCTCCTGAAACTCAGGAATGAGCAGGAATGTGCCTCATGTGGAGCTTCTGCCAAAGGTTGACAATGGATATCGAGTTTCCCCCTCCTCCTCCTCCCTGGCTTGGGAGGTTCTCTAAATGTGTTTCCATTTCTGCATCTGCTGCTTTGGAAATTCGCATTTTTTGTCCCAAAAATCACAGAGGTGAACATCACCGAGGCTGGAAGATGAAAGCCTGAAACCTTCAGGGTTTTGTAAATCTCAGAGCAGCTCCTTCCAAATCAAACCCCAAAACAACAAAACACAAACCAAAGATTCCAAATTACATTTCCTTTCTTTTTTTTTGTTTTTTTTTTGTTTAAACTTCTTCTTCTGTGCCAACAATTTAATCCAGAGCAACAGAACCATGGAAAACCATCAACAATGCTTTTTGTTGGAATTGAAGGGAAAACTGCTTCTAACAAAGATGTGATTGCAGCAAAAGGCTGTCTGAATTGCTAAGGCTGGAATACAAAAGCTCCTGAAGAGAACAGCCCACAAACTTTGGAGTTTGGCACTGCAAGGTTGGGAGTTAATCACTTGCACATTAGAGCTGGGCTGAGCTGCAGCAGGAAAGAAAAAGCTGCTGGTGGATCTGTGGATTTGGGAGGGGAAAAAAAGGGATTTTATTTTTTTTATTTTATTTTTTATTTTATTTTTTATTTTATTTTTTATTTTTTATTTTATTTTTTAATTTTATTTTTTAAATTATTTATTTTATTTTATTAATTCATTTTTTTAACTATTTATTTTATTTTATTAATTCATTTTTTAAATTATTTATTTTATTTTATTAATTCATTTTTAAATTTTATTTATTTTTATTTTTGTTTTATTTCTTAATTTTTTTATTTAATTTTTATTTATATTTTATTTTTTATTTTATTTTTTATTTTATTTTATTTTTTATTTTATTTTATTTTTTATTTTATTTATTTTATTTTTTATTTTATTCTATTATTTTATTTTATTATTTTATTTTTTATTTTTATTTTATTATTTTATTTTATTGTCTTACTTTATTATTTTTTATTTTATTTTATTTTATTTTATTTTATTATTTTTTTATTTTTTATTTTATTTTATTTTATTATTTTATTATTTTTTTATTTTATTATTTTATTTTATTTTATTTATTTTATTTAATTTTTATTTTATTTTTTATTTTTATTTTATTTTATTTTATTATTTTACTTTATTTATATTTTTATTTTATTTTATTATTTTACTTTATTTATATTTTTATTTTATTATTTTACTTTATTTATATTTTTATTTTATTTTATTTTTTATTTTTATTTTTTTTGACACAGAGAAAAAGAAAATAAACCAGAAAATGAAAAGAAAAGGAAGAAGCACCTAGGAGTAAGAACTGTTACCACTCAAACCAGAAAAACCACACAAAATAGAGAGGGGCTGCTGGAACTTTGAGGTATTGAAGGAGGAGAAGTGGGAGCACCTCAAATCCTACATTTGGAATAAATCACATTCCCTGCAAACAACCAGAGCCACGAAAAATCCCAAATTCTGCTGCACCCTCAGAGGTGGCTCCCAAACCGAGACAAAGCCAAGAGCAGACCATGGAATTTTTCTCAAGATGGAATTTTTTCCAAGAGGGAATTTTTTCAAAATAGAATTTTTTTCAAGATGGAATTTTTTAAAAATAGAATTTTTTCCAAGAGGGAATTTTTTAGAAATAGAATTTTTTCCAAGAGGGAATTTTTTAGAAATAGATTTTTTTTCAAGATGGAATTTTTTAGAAATAGATTTTTTTTCAAGATGGAATTTTTTAAAAATAGAATTTTTTCCAAGAGGGAATTTTTTAAAAATAAAATTTTTTCCAAGATGGAATTTTTTAAAAATAGAATTTTTTCCAAGAGGGAATTTTTTAGAAATAGATTTTTTTTCCAAGATGGAATTTTTTAAAAATAGAATTTTTTTAAGATGGAATTTTTTAAAAATAGAATTTTTTCCAAGAGGGAATTTTTTCAAAATAGAATTTTTTTCAAGACGGAATTTTTTAAAAATAGAATTTTTTTCAAGACGGAATTTTTTAAAAATAGAATTTTTTCCAAGATGGAATTTTTTAAAAATAGAATTTTTTCCAAGAGGGAATTTTTTAGAAATAGATTTTTTTTCAAGATGGAATTTTTAAAAATAGAATTTTTTTTCAAGATGGAATTTTTTAAAAATAGATTTTTTTTTCAAGATGGAATTTTTTCAAGATGGAATTTTTCCAAGATGGAATTTTTCCCAACATGGAATTTTTCCAAGGAGCCCTCATTCTGTAATAGAGAAGTCACAGCTAATTAAGGCATGGTGGCTTAATGATCCTGCATTCTCCAAATTAAACACATTCCTTAAATCACCCCAGTGCTGATTCCATTCCTGGGAATGCTGATGTTTCCCTTTTCCATCAGTTTCACTCTAAAATCCTACAAGAATCAGAAATATCCTCACCTCTCAGAGATTCCCAGCTGGGAATAATGGAATAACCCAGCTCAGCCCTCCTTAAAATCCTTCATTTAAAACTTAAAACTTTGTCACTTTAATCATTTTTTTTGTAAAAAAAAAAAATTAAAAAAAAATTATTAAATTGAGATTTCCACAAAAGAAAAAGTTCCCAAGTGGCTGAAACAACTCCAGACTGCCACAGGCAGTGGTTGTTATTCCCACCTTGCTCCAGGTGGGAATTCCTGTTCCCATTCCCTTCCTTCCATTCCCATGGAACAGGCAGCAGCAGGAAAAGGGGATTTATTTTTTTTTTCTCTAAAATCCTTTTTGTTTTGTTCAATTTTCCCCTTTCCAGGCAGTTTTCTGATCCACTTGGCAAGAAGGAATGCCAAGAGAAGGGTGGGACAGGCCAAAAATCTCCACAAGTTTTTTTTAGGGATTTTTTTTTTATTATTTGTTTGGTTTTTTTGGGGTTTTTTTGCGGGTTTTTGTTTTGTTTGGGTTTTTTTTTTTTTTGTAGTTTTGGTTTTTTAGGGTTTTTTTTGGTTGATTTGTTTGGGGTTTTTTTGGGTTTTTTCTGGTTGATTTGGTTTGGGACTTGTTTTTTTTTTTTTGTTGATTTATTTTGGGTTTTTTTGGTTGATTTATTTGGGGTTTTGTTGGTTGATTTGGTTTGGGACTTGTTTTTTTTTTCTTGATTTATTTTGGGTTTTTTTCTTGATTTATTTTGGGGGTTTTTTGGGTTTTTTGGTTGATTTGGTTTGGGACTTGTTTTTTTTTTCCTTGATTTATTTTGGGTTTTTTTCTTGATTTATTTTGGGGGTTTTTTGGGTTTTTCTGGTTGATTTGGTTTGGGACTTGTTTTTTTTTTTTTGATTTATTTTGGATTTTTTTGGTTGATTTGTTTGGGGCTTTTTGGGTTTTTCTGGTTGATTTGGTTTGGGACTTATTTTTTTTTTTTCTTGATTTATTTTGGGGGTTTTTTGGGTTTTTTGGTTGATTTGGTTTGGGACTTGTTTTTTTTGGGTTTTTCTGGTTGATTTGGTTTGGGACTTGTTTTTTTTTTTTCTTGATTTATTTTGGGTTTTTTTCTTGATTTATTTTGGGGTTTTTTTTGGGTTTTTCTGGTTGATTTATTTTGGGTTTTTTTGGGTTTTTCTGGTTGATTTATTTTGGGTTTTTTTGGTTTTTCTTGTTGATTTGGTTTGGGTTTTGTTGTTTTTTTTTTTTTTGGTTGGTTTATTTTGTATTTTGGGGAAATATTTTTTGGTTTTTTTCTTATTTTAAACACCAGCCAAAGCTCTGGTGTAACACCCAGGCACATCCCCACCACTATGAGAAGAAAACAACCGAAATAATGAATTCTGGCCTTAAAAACATCTTCAGGATTGAAGCACAACCCAAAATTCCCAAAATTCCCTCCACCCCTCCCGCAAAAAAAAACTGAACCAACTTGGGCTGAGCCAAGATATCCATGTGCAAAAATTCCACTGGAAATGTTCTTTTTTATTTAGAAAAAAAATATAAATCTCTGGGGGGGAAAAAAAATGAAAAATATTTAAAAAAAAAAATTAAATTAAAAGTTAAAAATATTAAATAATATAATTATTTAATAATAATATTAAATAATTAAATAAAAATTAAAAATAGCCCAAGGACTCGTTGTGATGGGTGGGAGGAGCCAGTTTTAAATTCAACCATGGAAAAATCTGGTGGGTTTTGAGCAGCTTTGTTCCATTACAGCATTCCTGGCACGGAACAATTCCCTGCACCGTTTTTGGGATGAAACTGAGGAATTTCTGCTCCTCAACGAGCGATCTCTGCTGGTTCTGTTCCTCATTTTTCCCTTGTGGATTACACAGCAAAAAATTCTTCACTTTGACTTTAAAAGCTTTGGGGATCCTCCCTCAGCTTCCTGTCAAATATTGGGCAATAATCTGATTTCCCTGCAAATCTGCATTAAAATTCCAAAGTCCAACCTCTGCTGGGCCAACGAGGATTTGGGGTGAAAAACCCCAAAATTATTCCACACAAAAAGCACAAAGATCAGCTCCTTCAACAAGGAACGAGGATCTGCTCAGCAAAGTCTCCATCCCACAGCTGCTTTTCAGGACAGATCCAACCTCACCTCCAGGCTGCTCTTTCCCTTTATTTTCTCCAGGACAAACCATGGAATTCCTGGGTGCTTTTCCCTTTATTTTCATTTTCTCCAGGACAAACCATGGAATTCCTGTTTCTCCCTTTATTTTCATTTTCTCCAGGACAAACCATGGAATTCCTGGGTGTTTCTCCCTTTTATTTTCATTTTATCCAGGACAAACCATGGAATTCCTGTGTGCTTTTCCCTTTATTTTCATTTTCTCCAGGACAAACTATGGAATTCCTGGGTGTTTCTCTCCTTCATTTTCATTTTATCCAGGACAAACCATGGAATTCCTGGGTACTTTTCCCCTTTATTTTAATTTTTTCCAGGACAAACCATGGAATTCCTGTGTGCTTTTTCCCTTTATTTTAATTTTATCCAGGACAAACCATAGAATTCCTGTTTCTCCCTTTATTTTCATTTTCTCCAGGACAAACCATGGAATTCCTGGGTGTTTCCTTCATTTTCATTTTCTCCAGGACAAACCATGGAATTCCTGTTTCTCCCTTTATTTTCATTTTCTCCAGGACAAACCATGGAATTCCTGGGTACTTTTCCCCTTTATTTTCATTTTCTCCAGGACAAACCATGGAATTCCTGGGTGTTTCTCCCTTTTATTTTCATTTTCTCCAGGACAAACCATAGAATTCCTGTTTCTCCCTTTATTTTCATTTTCTCCAGGACAAACCATGGAATTCCTGGGTACTTTTCCCCTTTATTTTAATTTTTTCCAGGACAAACTATGGAATTCCTGGGTGTTTCTCTCCTTCATTTTCATTTTATCCAGGACAAACCATGGAATTCCTGGGTACTTTTCCCCTTTATTTTCATTTTCTCCAGGACAAACTGTGGAATTCCTGGGTGCTTTTCCCCTTTATTTTAATTTTCTCCAGGACAAACCATAGAATTCCTGTTTCTCCCTTTATTTTAATTTTCTCCAGGACAAACCATGGAATTCCTGGGTACTTTTCCCCTTTATTTTAATTTTTTCCAGGACAAACTATGGAATTCCTGGGTGTTTCTCCCCTTTATTTTAATTTTCTCCAGGACAAACCATGGAATTCCTGGGTGTTTCTCTCCTTCATTTTCATTTTCTCCAGGACAAACCATAGAATTCCTGTTTCTCCCTTTATTTTAATTTTCTCCAGGACAAACCATGGAATTCCTGGGTACTTTTCCCCTTTATTTTAATTTTTTCCAGGACAAACTATGGAATTCCTGGGTGTTTCTCCCCTTTATTTTAATTTTTTCCAGGACAAACCATGGAATTCCTGGGTGTTTCTCCCTTTATTTTCATTTTCTCCAGGACAAACCATAGAATTCCTGTTTCTCCCTTTATTTTCATTTTCTCCAGGACAAACCATGGAATTCCTGGGTACTTTTCCCCTTTATTTTCATTTTCTCCAGGACAAACCATGGAATTCCTGGGTGTTTCTCTCCTTCATTTTCATTTTCTCCAGGACAAACCATGGAATTCCTGGGTACTTTTCCCCTTTATTTTAATTTTTTCCAAGACAAACTATGGAATTCCTGGGTGCTTTCCCCCTTTATTTTCATTTTCTCCAGGACAAACCATGGAATTCCTGGGTGCTTTCCCCCTTTATTTTAATTTTCTCCAGGACAAACTGTGGAATTCCTGGGTGCTTTTCCCCTTTATTTTAATTTTTTCCAGGACAAACCATGGAATTCCTGGGTGTTTCTCCCTTTTATTTTCATTTTATCCAGGACAAACCATAGAATTCCTGTTTCTCCCTTTATTTTCATTTTCTCCAGGACAAACCATGGAATTCCTGGGTACTTTTCCCCTTTATTTTAATTTTTTCCAGGAACAACCATGGAATTCCTGGGTGTTTCTCTCCTTCATTTTCATTTTCTCCAGGACAAACCATGGAATTCCTGTGTGCTTTTCCCTTTATTTTCATTTTCTCCAGGACAAACCATGGAATTCCTGGGTGCTTTCCCCCTTTATTTTAATTTTCTCCAGGACAAACCATGGAATTCCTGGGTGTTTCTCTCCTTCATTTTCATTTTCTCCAGGACAAACCATGGAATTCCTGTTTCTCCCTTTATTTTCATTTTCTCCAGGACAAACCATGGAATTCCTGGGTGTTTCTCTCCTTCATTTTCATTTTCTCCAGGACAAACCATGGAATTCCTGGGTACTTTTCCCCTTTATTTTCATTTTCTCCAGGACAAACCATAGAATTCCTGTTTCTCCCTTTATTTTCATTTTCTCCAGGACAAACCATGGAATTCCTGTGTGCTTTCCCCTTTATTTTCATTTTCTCCAGGACAAACCATGGAATTCCTGGGTACTTTTCCCCTTTATTTTAATTTTCTCCAGGACAAACCATGGAATTCCTGGGTGTTTCTCCCTTTTATTTTCATTTTCTCCAGGACAAACCATGGAATTCCTGTTTCTCCCTTTATTTTAATTTTCTCCAGGACAAACCATGGAATTCCTGGGTGTTTCTCTCCTTCATTTTCATTTTCTCCAGGACAAACCATGGAATTCCTGTTTCTCCCTTTATTTTAATTTTCTCCAGGACAAACCATGGAATTCCTGGGTACTTTTCCCCTTTATTTTCATTTTCTCCAGGACAAACCATGGAATTCCTGGGTACTTTTCCCCTTTATTTTCATTTTCTCCAGGACAAACCATGGAATTCCTGTGTGCTTTCCCCCTTTATTTTCATTTTCTCCAGGCCAAAGGCGATAAACGATAATTTTCTCTTTAGACGAGGCAGAGACAACCGAGGTGCGACAATTCCATCACAACCACCGCTGCCTTCTCCCTCTTTTTCCTGGAATTTCCATGAAATCCCAGCGCTCTGGGATGTTTCCATGGGCTGTGTTTCACTTTTGGAGAGCAGTTATACAATTACCATCCCACAATGGAAGCGTCAGCAGAGCCTGACTCCATCTGTATCAACAGGTGCCAATTCCATGGCATTTTCCTTCCAAAGCCATTACGCTCCTTGGCACCTTCCCAAAAATCCAGGGAGATGTTTTTAACCCTGTGGAGGCTGGGTGTGATTATGGTGATTTGTTATTTTTTTTTTATAGATTTTAATATTTTGTTTTTAAAAAAAAAATTCGAATTGTTTTTAATTTTTTGGAACTATTTTAATGGTGATTTTAATTATTATAATTTTCTCCAGGACAAACTGTGGAATTCTTGGGTGCTTCTCCCTTTATTTTCATTTTCTCCAGGACAAACCATGGAATTCCTGGGTACTTTTCCCCTTTATTTTCATTTTCTCCAGGACAAACCATGGAATTCCTGGGTACTTTTCCCCCTTTATTTTCATTTTCTCCAGGACAAACCATAGAATTCCTGGGTATTTCTGAACCCCTTTATTTTCATTTTTCCAGGACAAAACATGGAATTCCTGGGTGGCCATGGGTGGGACAGACCCTCTGCTCTTCCCACCACTCATTACCTCCTCATTACCCAGGGGAAGAAACAACTTTCAATAAGTCATTATTCAAGTTATTATTATTATTATTTCAGTAAGTTATTATAAGTTATCCCTCCTGACACTTCCTGAGCCGAGCTCTGCTTTTCCACACACGCCCTCCTCCCAAAGCCAGCTGCACTCCCCCCCCCCAAAAAAATCCTCTGGGTGCTTAAATATTGAAAAAAACCAAATCAAACCTCTTTAAATGCAAAGACTGGGTGGAGATGTTCTGCTTGGAATTGTGGAATTCCAGATTGGAAAAGCTCCAAGCCCATCCAGTGCCACCCCTGCCAGGACAGGGACACTTTTCCCTACCCCAGGCTGCTCCCAGCCTCATCCAGCCTGGCCTTGGGCACTGCCAGGGCCTCCCCAGCCTCACAGGGAGGATTTTTTGCCCCAAAAATCCCTTTCCAAATCCATTTCTCCGTCTGTAAAAGTGGAGCAATGGATGGGAAGTGGCATCGTGGAATGGTTTGGGTGGGAAGGGACCCCAAAACCACCTCCTGCTGTCCCCAGGCGCTTCCCTGGACAAATCCTGTATGAACAGAACTGGAATTATCCCCACAAAACCCACTCTGCAAATTCACACTCCTTTTTTTTTTCTCTTCACAAATACCAAAAAGTGAAACCTTCCCAAAGAACACCTTCCTCCCATCCACCACCAAGATCATTCCTTTAATCCCCAACGGATTGAACAAAGAATTTTGTGGCATTTTCCTTAAGGAAAGGGACGTTTTCCCTGTGGAAAGGGAAGCCCAGCACATTTTTAATTCTCTGAAGGGTTTCAGGAGCAGCTGGACCAAAGAGCAGAGGCTCCCTGAGAACCCCAGGAAGGTTCTCCCCACTGTGAGACCACGGAGATTGTTTTCCACACCTCCTTCACTTCACGCTCCGGCTGCTAAAGCCCTTTCTGTGTTTGCTAATCCCCTCCAAACATAATTGGGGAAGTCAGCGACTGCAGCTGAGTGTCACAAATTTCTCCAGGAACCTCCATTCCTCCAGCAACTTCCAGCTTTTCCCTGGATCCTGCCCTGGTGTCCTCCACACAATCACCCTTTTCCATGTTGTCAGAAAATCCTGCTAAGTGCCAATCCAATGTTTTCTGTGCTCTCCCAATCCTTTCCTGTGAGTATTTCCTGCTGCAGGCTGTTGTGGATGCATTCCCTGTCGGGAATTTTGTCAATATTCCCAAATCCACAGGTACAGATGATGTTCTTAGAAGTTTATGTGATATCCAGATATAAAAATAATATCAAAGCAGCTCAGCATCCTCTGCCTACATCCCTCAGGAGAGGTGGAGGAGACTGAAGGAATTTTTTACCATAAAACAACTGAAGGAGTTTTTCCCCATAACAAAACTGAAGGAGTTTTTCCCAATAAAACAACTGAAGAAATTTTTTCCCCATAACAAAACTGGAAGAATTTTTCCTCATAACAAAACTGAAGGAATTTTTCCCCCTATAACACAACTGAAGGAATTTTTCCCCATAACAAAACTGAAGGAATTTCTTCCCCATAACACAACTGAAGGAATTTTTCCCCATAACACAACTAAAGGAATTTTTCCCCCATAACAAAACTGAAGGAATTTTACCCCATAAAACAACTGAAGGAATTTCTTCCCCATAACACAACTGAAGGAATTTTTCCCCCTATAACAAAACTGAAAGAATTTTTCCCCATAACAAAACTGAAGGAATTTCTTTACCATAAAACAACTGAAGGAATTTCTTCCCCATAACAAAACTGGAAGAACTTTTCCCCCATAACACAACTGAAGGAATTTTGCCCCATAACACAACTGAAAGAATTTTTCCCCCATAAAACAACTGAAAGAATTTCTCCCCCATAACAAAACTGAAGGAATTTCTTCCCTGTAACAAAACTGAAGGAATCTTTCCCCCACAACTGCCATCGATGAGAGCCAGCCAGGAATCGAGATAAGGAATTCTGTGCTTCCAGAGGTAGGGCTGAGCTTATCAAACCATGACATCATTTTGTTATCAGAGCTGTTGGGCTGCTGGCAGCAGCTCCCAGAGGCAGAAACGAAACCAACCAGGGCTCCTACCTTCGTCTCCTTCCGGGGCGTAGGACGCGGTGATGATGTCGATGTCGGCGCAGTTCATCACGATTTGGTTGGTTGCATTTTTTACCTGGAAGAGAAATTCCGTCAGCATCAGGAAGAAATGGGAATTCCAGCCTCTCATCCATCTAAAAACCACCTCCAGCAGCAGCTGTTTGAGGGAGAATCGGGGTGCTTGGCATGGTGAAGGAGAACGAGGCATTCTGCTCCCATGGAATAAAGAATTCCACTGGGAATTATTTAATGCTGGGTAAAAAAACAGAGCTGAAAACTCCCCAATTCCTCGTGCAGGCCTGGGAATGCAAACCCAATAAAAACCCATGGGGATGGCCTAAAGGGAGAGCAGAGTGAAAATCTCTTTTGGAGACCATCACCAACTCAACCTCTGGGTGTGCTCCACGCTGTCAGCTTAAAAAACATCTGCCAGGAGATTTTCCTTCCCCTTTTCCTGGGAGTTTCCCTTCTGCCAGCTCTTGGCTCCACACACTTTGCTTTATTTACCAAGTGCCAGCTCCCAGCGTAGGAATAAACCGTGGGGCTGTGCCAGTTCTCTGAATGCGAGAGCCTGAATACAGAGGAATTCAAATTAAACATAAATTAATTACAAAGAGGGTAAAATATTTGGGAGTTAAATCGGAAATTTGTGGCTGGAAGCACCAGAATGATCAGGCTGGATCAAGCTGGGAATCCTGCTTGTCCAGGATAGGATTTCTAGCAGGAAAAAACCAACAGTTTCTTAAATAAAGGAGTAAAAAATTCTGTAACAGACGATCAGATTTAACACAGGCACCAAGAGACTGATTCCTACCCCAGAATCAGCTCATTAAAACCTAAAAAACTTCTTTTTTTTCCCCTTTTCCCCATTATTATAACCTTAAAATTCCCTGTGAACACCTGGAGCCAGCATTCCAGGTATCCACAGCAGAACTGGGAGCCAGGAATACACTGGAGCTCCGGGATCTCGGAGCAGGCAGGACAAGGAGAGAGCTCAGAGGGGATCAGAGGGATGGAGCAGCTCTGCTGGGAGGAAAAGCTGGGAAAAGCGGGATTGTTCAGCCTGGAGATGAAAAGGTTTAGGGATGAGCTGGGTTTTGGTCTCCCAGTACCCAAAAGGAGGCAGGAAGGAAAACGGAATGAATTTCCAAGGGCCTGGAATGGCAGGAAAAGGGGGAATTAAACTGCCTGGATGGGGTTGGGTGGGATATCAAGGAGGAATCCTGGGATGGTGGGGATGGATTTCCCATTCCCTGGGATGGATTTCCCATTCCCAGGGATGGATTTCCCATTCCCAGGGATGGATTTCCCATTCCCATTCCCAGGGATGGATTTCCCATTCCCAGGGATGGATTTCCCATTCCCATTCCCAGGGATGGATTTCCCATTCCCATTCCCAGGGATGGATTTCCCATTCCCAGGGATGGATTTCCCATTCCCATTCCCAGGGATGGATTTTCCATTCCCTGGGATGGAATTCCCATTCCCATTCCCAGGGATGGATTTCCCATTCCCATTCCCTGGGATGGAATTCCCATTCCCATTCCCAGGGATGGATTTCCCATTCCCATTCCCTGGGATGGATTCCCCATTCCCAGGGATGGATTCCCCATTCCCAGGGATGGATTCCCCATTCCCATTCCCAGGGATGGATTTCCCATTCCCATTCCCAGGGATGGATTTCCCATTCCCATTCCCAGGGATGGATTTCCCATTCCCATTCCCAGGGATGGATTTCCCATTCCCATTCCCAGGGATGGATTTCCCATTCCCAGGGATGGATTTCCCATTCCCTGGGATGGATTTCCCATTCCCATTCCCAGGGATGGATTTCCCATTCCCATTCCCTGGGATGGATTTCCCATTCCCTGGGATGGATTCCCCATTCCCAGGGATGGATTTCCCATTCCCATTCCCTGGGATGGAATTCCCATTCCCATTCCCTGGGATGGATTTCCCATTCCCATTCCCTGGGATGGATTTCCCATTCCCATTCCCTGGGATGGATTTCCCATTCCCATTCCCAGGGATGGATTTCCCATTCCCATTCCCAGGGATGGATTTCCCATTCCCTGGGATGGATTTCCCATTCCCAGGGATGGATTTCCCATTCCCTGGGATGGATTTCCCATTCCCATTCCCAGGGATGGATTTCCCATTCCCATTCCCAGGGATGGATTTCCCATTCCCAGGGATGGATTTCCCATTCCCAGGGAAGCTGTGGATGCCCCTGGATCCCTGGAATTGTCCATGGAAGCACCCTGGACCAGCAGGAGATGGCAGGGTGGGACTGGATGGGATCCGAGGTCCCTTCCAACCCAAATTCCATGGAAATCCCAAATTCCATGGAAATCCCAAATTCCACAATTCCTCTGTGCCACCTCACCTCCCAGGCAAATCGTTATCTAATGATCCAGCTAATCATCGATATCATCAATTAGATAATCAATGATATCATTACCTAATCACAAATCATTTTATTTTGTTTCTAAAGCCACAAGAAAAGGCTCAGGTCACTTCCCCCTGCGCCACCAGAGAATAAATAAGAGAACAAATAATATGCCAGGAATAAACAAGAATAAATAAGAGAATAAATAATATACCAGGAATAAATAAGAATAAATAAGAAAATAAAAAATATGCCAGGAATAATCAAGAATAAATAAGAGAATAAAAAATACGCCAGGAATAAATAAGAATAAATAAGAGATTAAAAAATATGCCAAGAATAAATAAGAGAATAAACAATATACCAGGAATAAATAAGAAAATAAAAAATATGCCAGGAATAGTCAAGAATAAATAAGAGAATAAATAATATGCCAAGAATAAATAAGAATAAATAAGAGATTAAAAAATATGCCAGAAATAAATAAGAATAAATAAGAGATTAAATAATATGCCAGGAATAAATAAGAAAATAAAAAATATGCCAGGAATAAACAAGAGTAAATAAGAGAATAAAAAGTATGCCAGGAATAAACAAGAATAAATAAGAGATTAAATAATATGCCAGGAATAAATAAAAATAAATAAACCAGGAATGGCTCCTCAGCCACCTGGGACAGAAAAAACAAAGTTTTTTCATGGATAAGGGAGTTTTTTAAAGTTTTTTTCCACCTGGGACAGAAAATCCAAAGTTTTTTCATGGATAAGGGAGTTTTTTAAAGTTTTTTTCCACCTGGGACAGAAAATCCGAAGTTTTTTCATGGATAAGGGAGTTTTTTAAAGTTTTTTTCTACCTGGGACATCAAAACCAAAGTTTTTTCATGGAAAAGGGAGGATGAAGGAATTGCAATTTGTGATTTAATGGGTGTTCCCACATTCCCAAGGATTCTCCACGGGAGGACCTGACTCATCCAGGTCTTCTTGACCTCTCCGACCTAACAAATATCCCTGGCTCATCCCCAGTGATGGAATTGTTTAATTAATAAATATTATGGGATATGTTACTATAAAACATTATCTTTTCTAAATATATTTATATATTATTTATATATTTTTTATAAAAATTATAAAAATATAAACTATTTTTCTGAGCACAAGAAACTGAAAAATTAACCCCAAACCCAAAAATCAAAGCTCAAGTTTTTACCACAATTTGTGTTTTTCAAGGTTTTTCTAAAACACAGAAAAAAATAAAAATCAGGATGAGAAAAGCTTTTTATAAATGTCTGGAGACCTTTATTTAATCTATAAATCCAAATCTCTCTGGATTTGGAGCTGTCCAAATTGCAGACAATGTGAATTTAACAATGGGCTTGATCTTTAAAAAACCAACTTTTTCCAGGACAAAACTTTCAGTGGAGCACTGAGCCTGAAAAATAAGAAAGTTTAGGTTTAAGCAGAGAAAATCCTGCTCCTTAAACAGGCAATTACCTATTTTTAGATATTTTTTTCTTTACTTCCTACCAATATCAAGCCAGTTTCATGAGGGCAGAGTTGGAGAAAATATCTAGAATGAGCCAAGATGGTAAAAAAGTTTATTTTCTAAGTGTCCTTAAAAAAAAAAAGGGTGAAATTCATTGTATAGGCAGGAATTCCACCTGGAGATCTCTCCTAATAAAAACTGAAATTCACTGTACAGGCAGAAATTCTGCCTGGAGATCTCCCCCCCCAAAAAAGGGGTGAAATTCACTGTACAGGCAGGAATTCCACATGGAGATCTTCCCCAAAATAAGGGTGAAATTCACTGTACAGGCAGGAATTTTACCTGGAGATCTCCCCAAAATAGGGGTGAAATTCACTGTACAGGCAGGAATTCAACCTAGAGAATTCCCCCAAAAAAAGGGTGAAATTCACTGTACAGGCAGCTTGTACATCGCCCAAAAAAAGGGGTAAAATTCACTGTACAGGCAGGAATTCTGCCTGGAGATCTCCCCCAAAAAAAGGGGTGAAATTCACTGTACAGGCAGGAATTTTACCTGGAGATCTCCCCAAAATAAGGGTGAAATTCACTGTACAGGCAGGAATTCCGCCTGGAGATCTCTCCTAATAAAAACTGAAATTCACTGTACAGGCAGGAATTCAACCCAGAGAAATCCCCCAAAAAGGGGTGAAATTCACTGTACAGGCAGGAATTTTACCTGGAGATCTCCCCAAAATAAGGGTGAAATTCACTGTACAGGCAGGAATTTTACCTGGAGATCTCCCCAAAATAAGGGTGAAATTCACTGTACAGGCAGGAATTCCGCCTGGAGATCTCTCCTAATAAAAACTGAAATTCACTGTACAGGCAGAAATTCCACCTAGAGAATTCCCCCCAAAAAAGAGGTGAAATTCAGTGTACAGGCAGGAATTCAACCCAGAGAAATCCCCCAAAAAGGGGTGAAATTCACTGTACAGGCAGGAATTCTGCCTGGAGATCTCCCCCCAAAAAAGGGGTGAAATTCACTGTACAGGCAGGAATTCCACATGGAGATCTTCCCCAAAAAAAGGGGTGAAATTCACTGTACAGGCAGGAATTTTACCTGGAGATCTCCCCAAAATAGGGGTGAAATTCACTGTACAGGCAGGAATTCCACCTGGAGATCTCTCCTAATAAAAACTGAAATTCACTGTACAGGCAGGAATTTTACCTGGAGATCTCCCCAAAATAGGGGTGAAATTCACTGTACAGGCAGAAATTCTGCCTGGAGATCTCCCCCCAAAAAAAGGGATGAAATTCACTGTACAGGCAGGAATTCAACCTAGAGAATTCCCCCAAAAAAAGGGTGAAATTCACTGTACAGGCAGCTTGTACATCGCCCAAAAAAGGGGGTAAAATTCACTGTACAGGCAGGAATTCTGCCTGGAGATCTCCCCCAAAAAAAGGGGTGAAATTCACTGTACAGGCAGGAATTTTACCTGGAGATCTCCCCAAAATAAGGGTGAAATTCACTGTACAGGCAGGAATTTTACCTGGAGATCTCCCCAAAATAGGGGTGAAATTCACTGTACAGGCAGGAATTTTACCTGGAGATCTCTCCTAATAAAAACTGAAATTCACTGTACAGGCAGGAATTCCACATGGAGATCTTCCCCAAAAAAAGGATGAAATTCACTGTACAGGCAGGAATTTTACCTGGAGATCTCCCCAAAATAAGGGTGAAATTCACTGTACAGGCAGGAATTCTGCCTGGAGATCTCCCCAAAATAAGGGTGAAATTCAGTGTACAGGCAGGAATTCTGCCTGGAGATCTTCCCCAAATAAAAGCTGAAATTCAGTGTACAGGCAGGAATTCTGCCTGCAGAGCTCAGCACCTTCTGAGACTCCAAGTTTTTCATTCAGAGGGGAAAATCAATTTTTCCTGTTGCCAGCCAGGCTCCAGCAGGAGCCTCCTCGCTGGGATCCACCGAGGTGCAGCCACACCTGGGAGAACAAAACCAAAACCAGAGCAGAACTTGCCCCAGGGTCACTTCTGAGCAGGAACAGCTGGAAAATGAATTTATGGCTTTTATCCCTCCGAAATGCCACGTTCTGAAAGGCAGATATTCTGTTAAAGAAGGGATTTTTGTCTATGAAAGGCCAAAAAAAAAGCAGATTTCTGCATGGGGTATAAGCAGAGAGCAAGGGGGGTGTGTGGGGTTGTCACCCTGCTTGACTTTGCTCTGGAATGTAATAAATATAATAAATATAATAAAAATAATAAAAGAATGAATATAATAAAATAATAAAAATAATAAAAATAATAAAAGAATGAATATAATAAAATAATAAATATAATAAAAATAATGAAAGGATGAATATAATAAAATAATAATAAAATAGTTAATGTAATAAAATAACTAATAAAAATAAAGCTAATAATAATAATATAGATAATAAAATAATAAAAGAAATAAAAGAAATAATAAAGGAAATTATAATAATAAAAGAAATAACAAAAGAAATAAAAGAAATAACAAAAGAAATAACAAAAGAAATAACAAAAGAAATAACAAAAGAAATAACAAAAGAAATAACAAAAGAAATAACAAAAGAAATAACAAAAGAAATAACAAAAGAAATAACAAAAGAAATAACAAAAGAAATAACATCATTAATAATAATAAAAATAATAAACCTAATAAAAATACTAAAAATAATAAAGAAAAATACCAAAAAATAATAAAATAATAAAAATAATACAAATAAATTGACTTTTCAGCAAGGAAATGTTAATTGTCTTATTAACAAGAAATGTTAATATTCCAGAAATCAAGGAATATCTGGAGGGAAGGAATGGTTCAGGATTGTAAACTCCTGGCTTTTGATGAATTGAATTCTGAATTAAGCAGAATTCAACCACCTGTTTTGAGGTCAGACTCAGGAACGACAAGCAGGGAAGGGAAAACTCATCCAACAGGAGAAAACAGCTGAAATCACCCTCAAAAGTTTACCATTTGCTGGAGGAAGTGCTAAAAATGTCAATTATTCAGCTCTGCCAAGGTGCTGTAAAGCTCTCGGTGGTCAAAGCAGGAGAGGATTTGATGGAAAACATTTTTCCAGTTTTTTAGGATATTAGGAACAGGGATTTGAACCTGAAATACAGGATGAGGTGCATCCAAAGGGATCTCCTGGAGCCAAAATTAATTCTCCAGAGCCCAGATAACTCCACTCTTGTCACGTGGCTCCAGAGCCCTTTTCTAAAAGCAGCACTACAACCCTGTGTGTTTTTAGCAATTTTCTCTCTAAAAATATCCGCCTAAATTTACTCCAGGTTTTGTGTTCCAGGGCATGTCTTTCGTAAGAATTCAAACCTTCAATGAGGAGAGCAATAAAGAGATTTATCAAGCTGCATCTCCAGCAAACTCCGCTGGCCAAAGAGTAAAATTAACCAAGCCAGGACTAACAGACCCAGTGGGAAAAATTCCCTTCTTTCCTAAGAACATCCAGCTCCAGAGGTGTGGGATTCACAGGGATGAGTAAATCCCTTTTGTGATGGCTCCAAATCCACCCCAGTCTTAGGAATTATGCAGCTGAAGGAGCTTTTTTTTTGGGGGGAAAAGGGTTAAAAAATAAAATCCCTATTTTTTGAGCTGATGACAGGAGAGCCCTGAGGTGTTGCCAGGCCCTTTAACCCCTCGCTCCAGGTTTAATTTCATGCGCTGGAAATGCAAATTCCAAGGCTGGATTTATCCTGGATGAGTTTCCCCGCTCCCCAGGAGCACAAATACTACACCCAGAGAGCTCCATTTCCCCAGGATTCCGCACCAGAGTGTCACAATTAATCTTTAACCAGCAGGATCACTCTATACATTCCTTAGGCCAGCAGATATTGCATAATTAACCTATAAAAAAAGCAGCAGAATATTGCTAAATAAGCCAGGGATGCATTCAAGGTGCTGCAGAAGGGATTTGAAAGAGCTCAGGTTGTAAATTCTTGCCCAGATAAGTTGTTCTACAAGCCAGGAACACCTCGGTGGAGTTTCCAGGCAGGGGAACGTGAATCATCTCCAAGCAAGGGAATTTATGGGCAGGGAAACACCAGGAAGTTGGGAGACAATCCCTGCCCCCCTCACAGGTGATCCTCTGGAGCATTAAAAACTTGGATTTGGAATTAAAAAAAAAAACAACTCGGATTTGGAAAAAAAAAAACAAAAAAACAACGTAATTTGGATTTGTTTAAAACTGGAGGCAGCTTTGTTTCTGCTGCTGGACAACACCAGGGCCACACATCCCCTCTTTGTTCCAGCATTCCCAGGAGCCAAAAAAAGTGGAAAAAAACCAAAATAATTTGACCCAGACATGAGTAATGCAAGTGCCCTGCGCTGATAACCAGGCCCTGAGAGCCAGGGCTGGCATAATTAAAGCTCCAACTAACAGAAGAATAATGAAAATGAACCATTTCCACCCCACAATCTTAATTGTGCCTCGTGGAGAGGCATCCCCACGCCCTCAACAAATCAAGTTTAAATGCTGGGAGATGACATAAGTGGCAGAACAATCACAGGAGTGTGAGCAGGAGACTCTGTTCCAGCTCTGGCTCTCCCACAGCCACACTTTGTCCCAGCTGGGACCAGGGTTCCTTGTGAAACAGTTCATTTAAGGATTTTTTTTTTTTTTAATTTTTTATTTTTTTATTTTTTTGGGGGTTTTCAGCTGTGATAAATGGGAATTATGTACTGCCAGTTTATGTAATTGTTACACAACTGCACGGACTTCAAAAGTATTCATGTGGCCGCGAATTATATTATTGAAAAATCTGGAATAACCGGTCAAAATTTTAATGGAAGGGTTACCAGAGATTTCAGGAGCGCAGCTCCAAAAAGGGCTGTGCAATTAAAACTTGTCAAGATTTCAGGATCATTTCAGGATCATCCCTTTACCCAGGGGAGGGGACAATTCCCTGAGCTGAACATGGGAACAAACCACAAACAGGTCCCACAAACTCCTTTTTTTTTTCCCAGGCTTTGAAATCTGCTGCCACCTCTTATCTTTTGCATCACCAGAGGTTTTATCCCCTGAAGATTATCTGGAGTTGCCCTGCAAGTGGCAACATTTATTATTGTGGCACCAAGTGTTTCAGGTTATTTATAGGTCCTAAAGCCAACACAAGTGTCCTGCCCCAAAGGCAAGGCTGGGATATTTTAATTTTTTAGGGCTTGAAAGCCCCAAATTCTCCATGGAGAGCTGCAAATCCTCTTATTGGAGTAAGAATGATCAAGTGTTTGTTTGTAGTACCTTGACCAAACACCACGACCTGCACTAATTCCACTCTGCTCTTAAAGATGCCAAATAACAAAGCAAACAAAGCACTTTGGAGAGTCTGGAAACTTTTTGCTGGGTTTTTTTTGGGTATGTTTTTAATTATTTTTTTTTATGTCAGAGCCTCAGCACTCGCCCTGTGGGTCAGAAAGCCTTGGTGTGGATTATTATCATTATCCAGCTGGGATGGAGCAGAGGAGCTGGCAATTATTATGGATTGATAATTAAAATAAACAACCGGATCTTCAAGAGGAGGCAGCACAGGTATTTTGCCCACCCAAAAAATCAAAAATGTTGTGTTTTAACATAAACCCACTTTTGCCTCGATGAGTTTGCAAAGCTCTCAGGTGGTGCTGGAAACAGAAAATCCCTGGTGAGCTCAGCTTCAGGCAGAAAGGGCCATGAGATCCTTAACTGAAGTAATTCGACCCCAAAACCACACAAATGTCTTATTTTCTACACCAGCTCCATAAAAATATGCTGATAATTATTATTTTTTTGTTCATCAAGCCTTGGATAGAAAGCATCCTGTGGGTGAGCTGGTTGTTCCTTTCCCCATCAAGGTGCAGAGCAGCTCCCTCGAAATTTTCTGGGATTTTCCTGTGCTTTGGGCACTTGGAAGCTCCAGGAAAACTCTCCAGAGTCCCAGCCCTGCTCAGGCAGGTGAACTCACCCCCATCCACTTCCAGGCAGCTGGGAGGTGGCTCCTCCTCGGTTCACGGTGTTAAAAGTTATCCAAAATAAAGATACATTCTTTAGATCTGTTTTAAAAAACCTCGCCCTCTCCTGTGGGAACACCAGAGCTGCTCTCCAGGATGTGAATAAGGGGGTTTTTTTTTTGGTTGTTTTTTACAGCCTGGAACCTGTGGGGTGACTGCATTTCCTCAGTGCTGGAGGGGCAGCTCAGGATTCCGCATCTCCAGGTGGAATCCGCCGCTCCAGGAATCCACCCGGATATTCCAAATACCTCGCCAGGATTAAAACCTGCAAACCAACCAGCGAAGGAGGAACCTCTGGGTATTCCCAAGCCAAGTTCCCAAGGCTGCTGCTCACCGCTCCTCTCCTCAGCCGTGGCTTAAAAAGCCTCTGCTCCCCTCCCCCCGAGTGTTATTTTTAACCTGGATGATTTCAGTGATCCCATTTACAGCCCCACAGCTGTAACAGGGCTGGGGAGCAGCGGCTGCGAGGACAGCAATAGGTGGAATGAAGGCAGAATAAATCGGGAATTTCTCCAACTGGATTTTATGGAACCGAAACACCCACCCCCCAAAAAAAAGGCAGCAGCGACCCTCGAGGCTGGGAAGCAAACCCCTGAGGCAGGATCAAATCCGCCAGGAGATTTAGGATTTCGATATTTCTGTCACATGACATAAAGTTACTCGTGTCTGGTTGGGTTCCTGCAGGTCCCCAAAGTCACAAGATTCCCCATCATCCCCAGCCTTGGGCCCTCTCCAGGGAAGAACTCGCCCTCCTCTCTACCTGTTCTTCACATCCTGCAGGTTTTTAGTGCCTCCGAGCATTTATTACCTCGCTTTAAAACAAGGTTTCACCACCTCATCATCACAGCAAGCCTTAGATCTGCTCACATCTCAAGACTTAAAATCTCTCTCAAATATTTTTTTTGTTAAGCTCTCTCTGTGACCATCTAATTTCTTCAGGAGGGGGGGAAATAAACCCAAAAAAAAACCCCAAGTTATCCCTTTATAATTCTGTACCTATCTCAATTCGCAAGGAAAAAAAAAATAATAAAAAAAAAGGACGTGAAAGCAAATTCGGGAAATCTTGGCAGAGCAGCCAATGAGAATGACTGGGAGAGACTTGAAGGATTTCACAGAACTGGTTCCGGCTCCGAAGCACGAGCACGAAGAGGAGGATTTTTCTCGCTTTACAGAAAAAACGCAGCGTTTCGGGTCCGCAAACCTTTTCCCCGGCGCTTATCCCCAGCCTGCCTCCTCCTCCCAGCTCTCCATGACACCGAGGCCTACCCTCAGCGAGCCGCACACCGGGGGGGAATTCTCCTTTCATCGCTTATTTGGCTTTTCCAGCAAAATCCCGATCCGTCCCCAGGCCCGCACGGAGCTCCCGGCAGCGCAGCACGGGGTGGGGGGCGCTCCCCGAGGGGCCGGGGGGGAAGCGGGGATCCCCGGGCGGGCACAGCCCGGGCTCAGCCCGGCCGCTCCGGGGTTATCCCGCATCCCGGCCCGGGCCAGCCCTGCCCCGGGAGGAGCCGCCCGGGGGGCCGCAGCGGGGCTGGGCGGGGCCCCCCCGGAGCCAGGCCGGGTTTAGGGGGTCCCGGAAGGGGTTTTGGGGTGTTTGGAAGGGGGTTTGTGTATCCATCCCGAATGGAAACACGGGGAGGAGGCGGGGGGAGCCCCGAGGGGCCTCCCTGCACCTGCCCGGCCGGGCCCTGGCGCTGAGCGCAGGGGGAATGGGGGGATCGGAGCGAGGGGCGCCCCTCAGGGCACGGCTGGGGAGGAGGGCGAGGGGAACCCTGAGGGGATAAAGGGGGGAAAAGACCCCCGAGGGGCGGGGAGGGCAGTGAGGGGTCCCCGGGGGAGACCGAGGGGTCCCCGCGGGGGGACGCGGGCTGGCGGGACCCCTCGGGGGCGGGGCGGGAGGAGGAGGATGAGGGAGGGGAGGATGAGGAGGAAGAAGGGGGAGCCCCTACCTGCACGGCGGCCTCCAGCTTGCCCTCGAAGGTGAAGTCGATGAGGTCCGGCTTGAGGCAGAGCCCGTAGTTGAGGGGGGACACGTCGGCGGGCAGCCGCTCGAACGGCCGCTTCTCCGGCATGGCGGGAGCGCGGGGGGTGCGGGGCTGCGCCCCCCCCGGCGGGGCGGAGGCGGGGGGGGGGGGGGGGGGGAAAGGGGCGGGGGGCGGCGGGGGGGGCCCGGGAAGGGCGACGCGGCGGCTCCGCACGGACACAACCGCGCGGGAGCAGCGGCGGGGGCGGAGGATGAGGAGGAGGAGGATGAGGAAGATGAGGAGGAGGAGGGAGGGGCGGGGGCGCGCGCGCGCTCCCGACTCGAGGCGGCCCCGCTGGGGGAGTGCGGGGAGAGGAGAGCGGAGAGAGAGGGAGGGAGGGGGGGGGGGGGGGGGGGAGGGAGGGAGAGAGGGAGGGAGGCACGCGGACGGCACGTGCGCGTGCGCGCGGCGGCGCCACGCGGCCGCGCACGTAGCGCGCGCGGGGGGCGGGAAGGGAGAGGCGGGGGGAAAAAGGCGGCGGGAGGAGTTGCGTAAGCGGCGGAGGGGAGTGCGCAGGCGCGAAGCCACGCCCCGAGAGGACACGCCCCTCCCGCCCCTGGGCCACGCCCCCTTCCCGGCGCGCGGCTGGACACGCCCCTCCGCCGGTGCTGCGGGACCGGGCAACCCCGGTAACGGGGACCCCGGTGTGACTGTAACGGGGATCCCGGTGTGACTGTAACGGGGACCCCGGTGTGACTGTAACGGGGACCCCGGTGTGACTGTAACGGGGACCCCGGTGTGACTGTAACGGGGATCCCGGTGAGCCCCGGTAATGGGGATCCCGGTGCTCCCGGTAATGGGGATCCCGGTGAGCCCCGGTAATGGGGATCCCGGTGTGACTGTAATGGGGATCCCGGTGAGCCCCGGTAATGGGGATCCCGGTAAGCCCCGGTAATGGGGATCCCGGTGAGCCCCGGTAATGGGGGATCCCGGTGTGACTGTAATGGGGATCCCGGTGCTCCCGGTAATGGGGATCCCGGTGAGCCCCGGTAATGGGGATCCCGGTGTGACTGTAATGGGGATCCCGGTAAGCCCCGGTAATGGGGATCCCGGTAAGCCCCGGTAATGGGGATCCCGGTGAGCCCCGGTAATGGGGGATCCCGGTGTGACTGTAATGGGGATCCCGGTGTGACTGTAATGGGGATCCCGGTGTGACTGTAATGGGGATCCCGGTGTGACTGTAATGGGGATCCCGGTGAGCCCCGGTAATGGGGATCCCGGTGCTCCCGGTAATGGGGATCCCGGTGTGACTAACGGGAACCCCGGTGTGACTGTAACGGGGATCCCGGTGTGACTGTAATGGGGACCCCGGTGTGACTGTAATGGGGACCCCGGTGAGCCCCGGTAATGGGGATCCCGGTGCTCCCGGTAATGGGGATCCCGGTGTGTCCGTTATGGGGATCCCGGGGATCCCAGTGTGTGCACACTGGCACAATGCACCCCGTTTACCGAGGCTCCCGGTGCTCCCGGTTCTGACGGGTGATGGCACGCCGTTAACTGCGGTGTCACCTGGCCTGGGTGGGGATTGCCCAGTTCATGAGTAACCCTGGTTTTGGGGTGACACTGGCACGGGCACCCCAAGTGAGGCCTCCCAGTTCTCCCAGTTCTCCCAGTTCGGGGGGGTGACGGCTCCCGGATCTCCCGGTGCGCTCAGGTGGGGGGACAGGACCGGAACGGTGCCCCCGTTATTGAACCACCCGGCTTTCCCTCTTTGTTCCCTGTATTTCAGTTTGATTTCTCACTTTTCCCAGCAGATCCCAAACCAGTGCAGGTTGGGATTTCTCCAGGGTTTCTGTTAATAATAAAATAATAATAAAATAATAAAATAATATTTAATTTCATCCAGCACCCCTCGGTGGCGGGCAGTGCCTGTCCCTCATATCTGGAGGACACAGGTCCCTTTCTCCAGGGATTCAGCCCCTTCTGTGCCAACCTCCAGCACTGAAAAATGGTGAAATCAGATAAAACCTCTTGGATTTTGCCACAAAAATGGGATGCGTGGAGCAGGGAGGTTTCCTGTCCACCAGGCTTGTCCAGGCAGCAGCGTGGGGTTTGTTTTCTCCCCGCCTTGAACCTACAACGACTTTCTTCCTCTTCCTCCTCCTCCTCTTCTTCTTCCTCCTCCTCCTCTTCTTCCTCATGCTTGAAATGCATCATCCAGGTCAATCCTGGCTGTTGCAGGACTTCCAGGATAACCCTCCCGGGAAAACCCTTTGTGGCCAGCCTCACATCCTATAAATTTTTTAAGAAAAAATCTGAATTTCTTGGGTAGGAAGACCCCAAGGTCCCGCAGCTCTTTTGGGGCTCCCCCCAGCTCACTCTGGGGTCTCCTGGAAGATGCTCCGTAAGGAATCCAGCTGGAAAAGCCTTGCACACAATGCAGGGAGCAGAATTCCAGGGAAATAGCTGTCCTGAGTAGGTGCTGAGGGATGGGCGTGTGACAATCACCGACAGCAAGCTTTAAAACCCACAATAAAGGTTTTTATACGGAAAAAAAAAAAAAAAAAAGAAGGGTGAAAAATTCCAGCGGCTTTTCCCACTTTTGGGGTGGCAGCCCCAGCCCAGCTCTGGAGTTTGGATCCAGGAACTCATCCGCTGGCTCCACAGGGTGTTAAATACGGATTTAATTAATCTCAGTCCTCCAAAAGAGCTGTGAAAGGTTTGGGGGTGCCGCAATCAGCCTCGTTTTAAGGAGGAGGCTTGGAATCATTCTTAGCCTTCCACCACTGGAAACTGGGATTGATCTTTTTTTTTTATTTAATCCCATTCCTTCCCCAACGAGATTTATTTCTGTTAGGAGTGGTATTTTGCTTTTTAAAATGCTAAGTTAGTGCTGAGCCAGGGAGGGAGTGAGCAGGGAGTGGAGAGTGAGCAGGGATTTGAGGAAGGGAGTTGGATTCGAGGAGGGAATGGGGGTTTCAGGAAGAAAAAGGGATTTGAGGAGCGAAAATTGATTTTAGGAGTAGAAATTCAAGGTGCGGGGAGCAAGGATTTGAGGGAAGGAGCGGGAATTCAAGAGAGGGAGATGGGATTTGAGGAGGGGAATAGGATTCGAGGTGGTGAGAAGGGGTTCGAGAGGGGAGAAGGGGCTCGAGGGAGAGAGCAGGGATTTCAGGGAGAGAACAGGGATTTCAGGGGGGGAACAGGGATTTCAGGGAGAGAACAGGGATTTCAGGGAGAGAACAGGGATTTCAGGGAGAACAGGGATTTCAGGGAGAGAACAGGAATTTCAGGGAGAACAGGGATTTCAGGGAGAGAACAGGGATTTCAGGGAGAGAACAGGGATTTCAGGGAGAACAGGGATTTCAGGGAGGGAACAGGAATTTCAGGGAGGGAACAGGAATTTCAGGGGGGGAACAGGGATTTCAGGGAGAGAACAGGGATTTCAGGGAGAGAACAGGGATTTCAGGGAGAGAACAGGGATTTCAGGGAGAGCAGGGATTTCAGGGAGAGAACAGGGATTTCAGGGAGAGAACAGGGATTTCAGGGAGAACAGGGATTTCAGGGAGAGAACAGGGATTCCGGGGAGGGAACAGGGATTCACTGAGACCTGGAGGAGCCGGCGGCACGAACTGGGGCAGGGAGAAAGTACAGACAGCTCTCAGCACATCATTACAAAAACCCAGCGCTGCCGAGCCCGGGTTCATCCGGGGCTGCCGCGGGGCCGCATTGTGCTGCAGAGCCCCGGGGAAGGAAAGGGAGGCAAGGGAACAGCTGGAAACAGCTGGAAACAGCTGGAGCCGCGCGGGGGGTTCGGGCAGCTGCCGCCCTGCTCCATCCTGCCAGCTCGCAGCGCCCCGGCGGGGTGCGGAGCCTCGGGGGACACGGGGACAGACACGGGGACACGGGGACAGACACGGGGACACGGGGACAGACACGGGGACACGGGCGGGCTGCGGGATGGGGGCACCTCGGCGCTGGGACCTGCTCCAGGGAATGTTTCAGGATTTTGTGGAATCCTGGCGGGGCGCTGGGAGGAAAGTCCCGTCCGCCCCACAGCGAGGGAAGGGCCGGAGCCCACGGTTTGGCGAGGAGGCTCCGTGCGGGATTTGCAGCCGGGATGGGTGGGATTGGAGCCAGAGCGGCCGTGCCACGCTGGGGACACCCCGAGGCCACCGCAGCGGGACGGCAGGAGAAGCCCAGCTGTGCCACAGGGCAAAAGTGCCGTCCCCTCCCGCCTGGCCTCGCTGCTGGCACCGCGTGTGGCCGCGGGTGACTGTCCCCGGCAGAGCCACGGCAAGGTCAGGGGCAGGATAAAACTATTCCTGGAGCAGAGCTGCTCGGCTCCGCGGGAGGGAAGAGGAGGGGATTGTCTCCTCTGAGCTTTAATTCCCATCCCGGGTGGCCGCGGGGTCACTGGGTGCCCTCCTGGACCTCCATGGGGGGGGTCTCGGTGGCCGCGGTGGTCACGGGGCTTGTTCTTGGCAAAGGGCTCCGGGTGTTTTCCACGGGTGCTGCTCCGCACGGGAGATGCTGGGAGGTGACAGATGCTGCTGTCAGCAAGAATCCAGAAAAAAAAAAAAATTAAAATAAATAAATAAATAAATAAATAAAGAAGAAAGAGAGACAGAGCAAAGCTCCACGGAGAAAAAAGCCGCCTCCTCCGCCGTGTCCCGACCAAACCAGGTTCTCCTGTAGTGCCAGACTGTGGAGGGCCTGGGGACAAACGGACGGGATGGAAGCCAGGAGCTGTAATTAGCCCAGAGCCTCTGCAGCCACCAAGCGCTGTCAGTGCTCCCTTCTAATTAGGAAAAAACAAGGGAGAGGGAAAAAAAAAAAAAAAAAGGGAGAGGAAGAAATAAAAAAAAATTAAATTTCCCAAGAGAGACTTTTTTCTTCTCTCCCTCGCCGGAGTTTTCGCCGCTGCTGGCGGGAGCGGGAGCAGCCGGAGGGCACCGGCTAATCCTGCCTCGCAGGTCTGGTCCGCCGGCTTAGGGCTGGAATCTCTGGTATTCGGGAGCTCGGGGACAACAGAGCTCGAAGCTCTCGGGGCCTCTGGCTCCGAGGGTCATTCCCGGGGGGTTGGGAGGCGTTTTTCCCTGGATTTTCTCCTCTCGGTGTGTGCGTGCGGCTCTGCCCGTCCCCTCCCGCCTCGCCGCCGGGCACCTGGGACAGATTGCACAAGGATGGAGGCAAATGTGGCCAAGCCCCGGCCTGGGGCTGGCGGGGACAGTTTGGGGCGGCGGCCGAGCCCTGATCCCAGCCCTGATCCCAGCCCTGATTCCAGCCCTGATCCCAGCCCTGACCCCGCTCTCCCACGGGACAAATCCCCGCGTGGTGGTTTTGCGAGGAGAAGGGCGCGGGTGGGCTGGGGACATCATCTAGCGACATCTCCACGGCCCCATCCCAAACTGTCTGGGGGATGCTCCTGGGCCGAGCCCCCCAGGAGCCCCTCACGGGTAAGGACGTGACTCCAGAGGGGTTCCAGAGCCCCCCAGCGCTGCCCACGGAGGTGAAACCGGCCGGGATGGCATCCCAGGGCAGCCGGGAGAGCCGGCTGGGCTGGGAAAATCCAGCCCCACCAGTCCGGAGCCGTGGGAAAGCGCCGAGGCCGTGGGGCTCTGGGGCCGGTGACTCAGCCCCGGCTGCTCCAGGACTGGCTCCGCAGCCCCGGAGCTTCATCCCACTTTTCCAGAGGGCTCCGCTTTTCCCACCGGGGATGCTGCGGGAAGCGCTCTCTTGCTAATTTCTCTCGCTAATTTTCCCCACGCCTCAGCGAGCATCAGGCCGAATTTTGGGAGGTGCTGGGGGGCTGCAGACGCGATCTCTCCAGCCGGGGGGTCCCGGCTCCCCCCTCGCCCCCCGGCCCAGCCCCGCACGGCCGCTCCCGGCTCGTCCCCGGCTCAGATAAGAGCGCGGGCCGGGATCAACGGTCTCGGGCACAGCGGAGCCGTCACTACACATTAACCAGCTGTCCGATGGAGCAACGCGTCCTCGGAGCCAAGATCAACAGTCCCCAAAGCGAACTGGGAGCTGGGCCAGGGGCAGCGAGCGAGACCAGAGCCTCCAGGAGAGCCCCCCGCTCTCGGCCCGGGCTCTGCGGGCCGGGCCGGGGTCTCTCCCTGCGGCTGTGGGCGGGTGATGAGCATCCCCAGGGTGTCCCTGCGGCTCCCAGGGGTGGGGTTTCAAGGGAAGAAGGTTTGGGATGGGCTGGTTTGTGTTTTAGGGCGGAGGTGCCGCATCGTGGATTGTCCCCGGGGATATTCGGAAGGACCCCCGAGTCCCCCCCGCTCCCTCTCTGCCGTCAGCATCCCGGGGGTGCCGCATCTGGGATTGTCCCTGGGATATTCGGGGGGACCCCTGCCCTCGATCCCCGACAGCAGCATCCCGGGGGTGCCGCTTCCCGGTGTGCCAACCTGTCCTGGGGAAATGGGGGGGGACCCCTGCCCCCGACCCCCCCTCCAGCGCCAGGGCCCGCTGCGATGCCGAATCCCCAAAACATCGGACAAAACCCACCGAGCCGCTGGGGTGCAGGAACCTGGGGGGTTCTGCGGGTCCTGGGGGGGTCCTGCGTGTCTGAGGGGGGCTCTGCAGACCTGGGGGGAACCTCTGGAGGGGCCCTCTGGATCTGGGGGGACAAATCTGGATGTCCCGGGAGGGGCTCTGCAGTTTGGGGGGGGCTCTACGTGTCCTGGAGGGCCCTGCGAGTTTTGGGGGAGGGGGTCTCTGCAGGTCTTGGGGGGGGGTCACTACAGATCCGGGGAGCCCTGCGGCTCTGGGGGGGCTCCGACACCCGCAGCATCCCCCGAAAGGGGCAGGGTGGGGGGGTCCCCCTCCTGTCGCACGTGACCCGTGTGGGAGATGGGGGGGGGGTGACATCCCCACCCCCCCGCCCCCCGCACTGCACCACGCACGGGGGTCCCCCCTCCCCCCCTCGGGGGTGGGCGGAGCCTCCCGCGCTTGCCCCGCCCCTCCCGGGGCTCCGCAGCCGATGGAATTTTCCACTCGCGGGCGCGGCGCGGGCTCCCGCCGGCCACGCCCCTTCCCGCGCGCGCGCGCCGCGGGGCCACGCCCCCCCCTCCCGCCCCCGCGCGCCCTCCGCCCCGCCCCCCTCCCCGCCATCCCCCGCGCGCGCGGGGGGGGGGGGGGGGACAAAGGAGGGCGCCCGCCATGGCGGCGGGGCTGGGCCGCGGGGCTCCGGGGCTCTGCTGGAAGGTGGGGCTGGGAGGAGCGCGGTGAGGGGAGCTGCGGGGCACGGCTGCGGGGCACGGCTGCGGGGAATGGCTGTGGGGAATGGCTGCAGGGCGGCGGGATGAGCGGTGTAGGGGTGAGGGTAGAGCGCGGAGGAGCCGCGTGAGGGGAGATCAGTGAAGGCGCTGGCGGTGCTGCGCTCACTCCGCGCTCTGCTCTCTGCTCTCCTCAGGCTGCGCAGTCCCTGCTCCGTCCCGGGGCGTCCTGTGTGGTGGTGCCGGTGAGGAGCAGGAGGAAGGGCCCGCGGGTGCCCGAGTGGGCCCGGGAGCTGAGCCCTGAGGAGCGGCAGAGGCGGCTCAAGGCCGCGGCTCCCATCTTCCCGGACGAGCGCATCGAGAGAACTTTCTACTTGGCGTGCACGGGTACGGCCAAACAGTGCCCTCAGCCCGGCCCTGGGGATGGCGTGAGACACAGAATGAGCTGAAATCAGGCTGAATTCCTTCCCCCTGCCTGTTCTGGCCAAGGGGAGAGGCGTCCCTGATCTCCAGAGTTGTTGGTGCCTCCTTGAATCCTGGAATCGCAGAGGGGTTGGTGTGGGGAAAGCCTCCAGTGCCAGCCCTGGGACTGTCCCAGGCTGCTCCCAGCCACTGCCAGGGATCCACAGCTGCTCTGGGCGCCCTGTGCCACGGTCTGACCATGCTCACAGCGAGGAATTTCTTCCCAAAATCCCTTCCCGAGTCCGTTTCTGTGTCTGTAAAGGGAGCAATGCTGGCAGGATCTGGGAAGCGGCATCATGGAATGGTTTGGGTGGGAAGGGACCTCACAGTCCATCCAGTGCCAGGTGCAGGGACACATCAGGGACACCTCCTCCTGTCCCAGGCTGCTCCAAACTGGCCTGGGACACTTCCAGGGATGGGGCAGCCACAGATTCCCTGGGAAATCCATTCCAGCCCCTCCCTGCTCTCACAGGAGGGATTTCTTTCCAATATCCCATCCAAACTTCAGTTTGGAGCCATTCCGTGTCCATAGTCCCTCTCCATCATCCCTGTCGGTTCCTGGAAGGTCACAGTTAGGTCTGTGCCTTCTCCAGACTGATCAATCCCAATTTTCCCACCCTTTCCTCATGGGAAAATCCATCCCTCCATCCTCCCTCACCAAACCCAACCTGCTGCCATCCCAGCACAGAATCCCAGCCCTTTTTGGGTTGGAAAGACCCCAAATCCCATCCCATGGGCAGGAACACCTCCCCCTGTCCCAGGCTGCTCCAGCCTGGCCTGGGACACTTCCAGGGATGGGGCAGCCACAGATTCCCTGGGCAATCCATTCCAGCCCCTCCCCACCCTCTCAGAGAGGAATTCCTCCCCAAAATCCTCTCTGAACTTCATTTGGAAGCGTTTTATCCCTGTTCCCTGGGCTGTGAGGGACGAGCAAGCACCTGCTCCGATTTCCCCTCTCCGTTCCCTGGGTTCTGAGCTGCTTTTCCCAATCCCAGCTGAAATCATGGATCCCTACGTCCCTCCTGAGGGCGATGCCCGCCTCACCTCGCTGTCCAAGGACGGGGTGAAGCAGCAGATGCAGAAGCTGAGGCAGACAGCGGCCTCCCAGCTGGCGTACGTACCCCTCATTAGTTAATTGGCTTCGTTAACCTGCTGCAGCCGCTCTCTCTCCTGCCCTCGGAGAGATTCTTCCCCTCAAATCCCCGCCCAGGGCACCTCCAGGCCACTCAGGACCCCTCAAAACTCCCCTCAATTCCCTCTAGGACCTCCCAGATCCCCTTAAAACTCCCCCAGGATCCTCCAGATCCCCTCAAAACTCTCACAGGTCACCTCCAGACCACCTAGGACCCTCCAGATCCCCTCAAAACTCCCCCCAAATCCCTCCAGGACCTCCCAGATCCCTTAAAACTCCCCCAAGACTCCCCAGATCCCCTCAAAATTACCCCAGGACCCCCCAGAACCTTTAAAAATTACCCCAAATCCTTCCAGGACTCCTCAGATCCCCTCAAAACTCCTCCAAGATGCCCCAGATCTCCTCAGAGCTCCCCTAGGGCCCCCAAGGTCACCTCCAGACCACCCAGGACCCCCCAAATCCCCTCAAAACTCCCCCAAACATCCTCAGGACCCCCTGTGACCCCCCTCATGTTCCCTCCAGACCACCCAGGACCCTCCAAATCCACTCAAAACTCCCCCAGGAGCCCCAAATCCCTTCAAAACTCCCCCAAACAACCCCAGGACCCCCTGTGATTCCCCCCATGTTCTCTCCAGGCCATTCAGGACCCCTCAGAACTCCCCCAGGACCACCCAAATCCCCTCAAAACTCCCCCAACCCCCCTCAGGAGCCCCCCAGGATCCCCTGGCACCCCCCAGATCCCCTCATAACTCCCCCAAATCCCCCCCAGCACCTTTCAGGTCACATGGGACCCCCCAAAAATCCCCATAAAACTCCCCCAATCCCCCCCAAATCCCCTGAAGTGCCCCCAGGACCCCTCAAGCCCCACCAAACCCCCTCTGTGAGGGGGGCTGAGGGATCTCTGGGTGGTTTGAAGGATTCCTCTCTGCTTCTCTTCCCTTCCCCAGGAATTCCTGCTGGGAATGGCCACACTACACACTCCTAATTTTTTCAGATTCTTTGGATTTGGCTCTTTTATGACCACCTGGAGGTTTTGTCTTAGCGGGGAGATCTCCAATCCTCAGCTGGTTAAAAGCTGGGATCGAATCCCGTAGGATCCAAACATCCAGGACAGCTCCAATTTATTCTTTCCTTGATTTTTTTTTCCTTTTTTCCCCCCCCTTTTCCCCAGCCTGCGGAAGATCAAGGATCACGACCCGGATTTCAGCACCAAAACCTTCCCTGAGAAAGCCCAGGAGATTTTTATCGAGGCCCACAACTCCCTGGCAAAGTGAGGCCCCTTCCAGGATCCGTGTGGAGCTGCTCAGCTATTCCATGGAATCGCGAAATTACGGGATGGTTTGGGGTTGGGACGGACCTTAAAGCCCACCCAGCGGGATTAGAAGGACAGAGAGGGAATCTGTGGATTCCTGGAAGTGTCTTAAGGCTGGACAGGGCTTGGGAAAGGGGGAATTAGTGGGGGAAAAGTGGGAATTTTGTGGGGGAAAAGTGGGAATTTTGTGGGGGAAAAGTGGGAATTTTGTGGGGGATAATGAGGATTTTGTGGGGGAAAGTGGGAATTTTGTGGGGAAAGAAGGAATTTTTTGTGTGAAAGGTGGGGATTTGTGGGGAAAAGCGGGAATTTGTGGGGATAGTGGGAATTTTGTGGGGGAAAGGATGAATTTTCTGGGGGAAAGGAGGAATTTGTGGGGAACCTCTTCTGTTTCCTTTGCAGCTTTAACAAGCAGAAGCTTCACTCCCTGGTGACCGAGCGCTGCTACCCCGTAAGTGCCTGGAATTTTGGGATGTTATATTTGTTATAATGTTGCATTATAATGTTATAATGTTGCATTATAATATTATAATGTTGTATTATAATATTATAATGTTGTATTATAATATTATAATGTTGCATTATAATAGTATAATGTTGTATTATAATAGTATAATGTTGCATTATAATGTTGTATTATATTATAATGTTGTATTATAATATTATAATGTTGTATTATAATAGTATAATGTTGTATTATAATAGTATAATGTTGCAGTATAATGTTGTATTATAATATTATAATGTTGCATTATAATATTATAATGATATATTATAATATTATAATGATATATTATAATATGGTATATTATAATATTATAATGATATATTATAATTATATAGCATAGTATTATAATATAACAAATATATTATGTTTAATATTTTTAAATTTGTTAATTTAGTAATTATTATTTAATAACTTATATTTAGTTATATAATATAATATATAATATAATTTTATACTATATAATAATATAATATGCATTATATATAAATATATAATAATGTAATATAATAAATATAATTTATTATTTAATATTATATTTGATAACTTGATAATTAAATAATATTTAATAATAAATAATAGTAAATAATTAATAATAAATAATAAATCAAACATTCACTATTTCCTCTCTGTCCCATTCAAAGCACATCGGAGCCGATTTTGGCTGACGATTAAATCATTAAAATGAATTGTTTGTATGAATTCCGGTGTGTTTTCCCCTGGCAGGACATGGTGCGTGGGAACAGGTACAGAACCATCCGCTGGAGGTTCCTGGAGTCGCTGGAGCCGCCCAGGGTGGTGCACGTGCGCTGTGAGGGCGTCATGAACCGCGGCAACCTCTACGGGCAGGTGACGGTGAGGATGCACAGCCGCCAGGTGAGCCCGGGGAAAGGGACCTGGAATCCTGTCCTCGTCCCTGTCCTTGTCCCCATTCCTCATCCCCATTCCTCATCCTCATCCCCGTCCCCATCCTCATCCTCTTCCCGTCCTCATTCTCGTCCTCATCCCCATCCCTGTCCTCGTCCCCATCCTCGTCCCCGTGCTCATCCTCATCCCGTCCCCATCCCCCTCCTTGTCCCTTCCTCATCCCCATCCTCATCCCCGTCTCCATCCTCATCCCCATCCCGTCCCCGTCCCCATCCTCATCCTCTTCCCGTCCTCGTTCTCGTCCTCATCCCCATCCCTGTCCTCGTCCCCGTCCTCGTCCCCGTGCTCATCCTCATCCCGTCCCCATCCCCGTCCTTGTCCCTGCCTCATCCCCATCCTCATCCCCGTCCTCATCCCCATCCTCATCCCCATCCCGTCCCCGTCCCCATCCTCATCCTCTTCCCGTCCTCATTCTCGTCCTCATCCCCATCCCTGTCCTCGTCCCTGTCCTCGTCCCCGTGCTCATCCTCATCCCGTCCCCATCCCCGTCCTTGTCCCTGCCTCATCCTCATCCCTGTCTCCATGCTCATCCTCATCCCCGTCCCCGTCCTCATCCCCATCTCCAGGGACACTTCCCGCTGTCCCAGCCTGGCCTGAGACACTTCCAGGGATGGGGCAGCCACAGATTCCCTGGGAAATCCATTCCAGCCCCTCCCTGCTCTCACAGGAGGGATTTCTTCCCAGTATCCCATCCAAACTTCAGTTTGGAGCCATTCCGTGTCCATAGGCCCTCTCCATCATCCCTGTCGGTTCCTGGAAGGTCACAGTTAGGTCTGTGCCTTCTCCAGACTGATCAATCCCAATTTTCCCACCCTTTCCTCATGGGAAAATCCATCCCTCCATCCTCCCTCACCAAACCCAACCTGCTGCCATCCCAGCACAGAATCCCAGCCCTTTTTGGGTTGGAAAGACCCCAAATCCCATCCCATGGGCAGGAACACCTCCCCCTGTCCCAGGTCACTCCAAACCCCACCCATCCTGGGAATTTTTTGGGGATTTTTTGCCAGATTTTGGCCATCTATGACCGCTTTGGGCGGCTCATGTACGGCGGGGAGGAGATTCCCAAGGATGTCCTGGAATACGTTGTGTTTGAGAGGTACCTGGTGAATCCCTACGGAACGTGGAGGATGCACGGGAAGATCGTTCCGGAATGGGCCCCGCCCAAGGATCCCATCATTAAGGTGGGAAAAGGCTGGGAAATTTCCCTGGGGGGAAATGGAGATCCCTGGGGAGGAAAATTGGGATCCCTGGGTGAGGAAAATTTGGATTCCTGGGAAGGAAATTGGGATCTCTGGGTGAGGAAAATTGGGATCCCTGGGGAGGGAATGGAGATCCCTGGGGAGGAAAGTTTGGATTCCTGGGGAGGAAAATTGGGATTCCTGGGGAGGAAAATTGGGATTCCTGGGGAGGAAAATTGGGATTCCTGGGTGAGGAAAATTGGGATTCCTGGGTGAGGAAAATTGGGATTCCTGGGTGAGGAAAATTGGGATTCCGGGGGAGGAAAATTTGGATTCCTGGGTGAGGAAAATTGGGATTCCTGGGGGAGGAAAATTGGGATCTCTGGGTGAGGAAAATTGGGATCCCTGGGGAGGAAAATTGGGATCTCTGGGTGAGGAAAATTGGGATTCCTGGGTGAGGAAAATTGGGATTCCTGGGTGAGGAAAATTGGGATTCCTGGGTGAGGAAAATTTGGATTCCTGGGTGAGGAAAATTTGGATTCCTGGGGAGGAAAATTTGGATTCTGGGGGAGGAAAATTTGGATCCCTGGGGAGGAAAATTTGGATTCCTGGGGAGGAAAATTTGGATCCCTGAGGGGGAAATGGAGATCCCTGGGGATTATTCTGGACAAACCTGAGCTGCCTGTGAGGGGAAGCTGGGGGGATTCATCCATGGGCAGAGCAGTTTGGAATGTTCATGGAATCATTCCCTGGAGCACCTGGGAGCTGGGATGGGGGGGCTGAGGGCCTGGAATGGCTGAGGGCAGGTGTGGGATAATTTTGGGAATATTTTCCCCTCTGCCTGACCTGGAAAAGTGTCTCTGCCTCCCTGTGTTGCTAAAAATAGATTTTGGAGAAGAAGGAGGGGAGAATTCCAGCGGAATTCAAGGCTTCCCATCTCATTCCCTTCTCCTGCCTCCATCTGATCCCCCTTTTTTTCCCTTTCCAGAACCCTCTGCTCCCCTTTTTTCCTGCTGATTTTTGTCCCTTGCTTTTCCAGACGCTGATGATTCCCGCCCCAGCCCCGGATCCCTCACAGGAGCACGAAAAAGTGAAGTAGAAAGTTCTGGAAGGTGGGCAGCAGCAGCAAAACCGGCTGGGAGGGGAGGACTGGGAACGTGTTGGATGCGGCTGGGAGAAAATCCGGGAATGGGCTCCGGCCACTCCCAAATTTGTCCTCCAAGGAGCCAGAGGGGCTCGGGAGCGGGGTCTGGATGAGCTCTGGGAGGAGCTGGGCTCTGTCCCGTGTGCTGCAGCCTCACCCTGAGGATGAGGAGCCTCAGGAGCATCCACGGGCCACCCTCTGTCCTGGAATTCCATGGGAGAGCCCTTGGAATATTTGTCACCTCCATGGGAGGTGCCACAGACCTGCTGCTCACTCATTAAAGCTTCACCTGTGGCTGTTGGCTCGAGTTCTTCCCCATCTCTACTGCTTCCCAAACTCTTTTTTTCTTTTAACTTTAAGACTTTAAATAAAGTTCTGTGCTGAGGTGGGTGCTGCCATTGCAGTTCCCCAAAAATTTCCACTGAAATTTCCCAAATTTCAGATTTTCTCGGTGCTGTCGGATTTCCAGCCGATAAAAATTTGATTTAATTTCACTTCGGATTGCTCACTCCTGCTGTCACTGAGGGACTGGCACCATCCTGTGGACACGGTGACATCTGCAGCTCTCCCTGCTTTTCCAGCATTCCTGGCTTGGGAAAACACTTATTTTAATTTATTTTTTCCCCCCCATGATTGGGAATAAACCCTTGAGGCTCCTTCTTTATCCCTGATCAGTTCAAAATCCTCCCTGCTCACCCAAGAACAAACCTTTTTCTCCTTTATCTTGTCCTGCTTTTTAACTCAGCCGCTTCCAGAGCGTGGGAGAGTTCAGGGAATTTTTATTTCTTCCTTCAGAGGGGTTTTTTTGGAGCTGTGGCTCCTTTTCTTGGGAGAGCAGGACCCGCTCTTTGTGCCGTGCTAGGAGAGGAGCCAGCCGTGGAATCCCTGCCATGTCCTTTGGGATGTCACAATCCCTCTTTTCCCGGGGGAAAAAAACCCTTTTCCACGGAGCCTGGCTCGGGAGCTGAGCGTGGGATCCCAGATCCCTCCGTGGCTGGGCAGGAGGGGATGGAATTCCTCCAGAGGCAGGAGAGGATTGGGGTGGTTCAGGCTGGAAAAGGGGATTTTTGGGGTGATCTCATGGAGGATCCCAATCCCTGCAGGAGCCATGGGAAAGGTGGAGAGAAGGGATGGAGGGACGCAGGGAATGGGGGGGATCTTGGGAAGGAATTCCTGCCTGGGATGGAATTCCCAGAGGAGCTGTGGCTGATCCATCCTTGGGAATGTTCCAGGCCAGGCTGGAGCAGCCTGGGACGGTGGGAGGTGGCCCTGGATGGGCTTTAAGGTCCCTTCCCTCCATCCCTGGGGTTCTGTGGGGCTCCCCAGCCCCAGAGGAAAGGGGATTTTGGGGTGGAATGTGGCTTTTTCGGGACATTGACCTTTCCTTACAGTCCGCCCCCCTCCAGCCTGTGCCAGTCCATCCCTCCACTGCTGGATTTCCTCTCCAGCCCCTTCCCTGGGGAGATCCCGGCTCACTGTGAGCCTCTCCGAGCACACTCCGTAGGTAATTCCGTTTATTTCCTGTATTTACACAAAATTACACAACTGGGACCCCCCAACCCAACAGCGGGGCTGGGCAGGGGGAGCAGCCTCCAGCTCCGGCCTTTCCCTCCTGACAGGACCGGGGGGTGGATGGATGGATCCATGGATGGAGGGATGGATGATGGATGATGGATGGATGGAATCCATGGATGGATGGATCATGGATGGATTCATGGATCAATGGATGGATGGATGGATCCATGGATGGATGGATGGCTCCATGGAACCATGGATGGATGGATGGGTGGATGGATGGGTGGGTGGATGATGGACGGATGATGGATGAATGGAATCCATGGATGGATTCATGGAACTATGGATGGATTCATGGATGGGTGGGTGGATCCATGGATGGATGGATGATGGATGGTTCCATGGATCCATGGATGGATCGATGGATGGTTGGCTCCATGGGTCCATGGATGGAAGGATGGAACCATGGATGGATGGATGGATCCATGATGGATGGATCCATGGATGATGGATAGATCCATGGATGGATGGCTCCATAGAACCACGGATGGATGGATGGATGTATGGATCCATGGATGGATGGATGGATGATGGATGGATCCATGGATGGATGGATGGATGATGGATGGATCCATGGATGATGGATGGATGATGGATGGATCCATGGATCCATGGATGGATGATGGATGGATCCATGGATGGATGGATGGATGGATCCATGGATGGATGGATGGATGATGGATGGATCCATGGATGATGGATGGATGATGGATGGATCCATGGATGGATGGACCCACTGCTGCTGAGATCCGCTTACACCCCAGCCCCATCCCGGGAGCTCCCCCCAGCTCTGCCCTGCCCGGGGCAGCTCCGGGACGGCTCCGTGCTCTCCTCCTCCCATGGACACACCTCGGAGCTTTTCCTCGTGTCCGAGCCGGGCCTGGCAGGCGCTGGAGCCTCTCCAGCTTCCCAAGGACAAACCTCGGCCAGGCCAGTGCCGGGGCTGGAGCTGCTGCCCACCCCTGGGTGCTGCACGCCGGGCAGGAGCCGGCACAGGGGCCTGTGCTCGGCTTCCCCGCGGGATTTCCCCCTGGAATTTTCCAGAAGTGTTGGAGACACGGCGCTGGCTCCTGGCTGTCCCATCCCTGCTGGGGAATCTCTGTGGGATCCCTGTGGCTGGGAGATTTCCTCCTCTGATCCCATGGGCTCTGCCGCTTCCCAGGGACAGATTTCAGATTTCCTGCTCTCCGTGCTGTCGGATTTCTTGGATGGCTCCTTCCCCACTGCAGTTTTCAGGGAGAGCTCCTCCGTGTCCGGGCTCTCCCATGGACAGATCGATTCCCTCTCCCTGCTCCCCTTCTCCAGAGCTTTGGAGGCTTGTTTTCCTGGGACTTTCTCCTTTCCTGGAGCTGTTCCCTTCTCCAGCTGAGGTTCAGCCACTTCCCAGGGACAGATCTCGGCTTTGTCACTGGATTCAACCTCCCAGGGACAGATCTCTGCCTTCTCCGAGCTCTGGGATTTCCCCGAAGGTGCTTTGGGCACTGCTGAGCTCCCAGTGCGGGGTTTGGCCGGAGGCTGCTCCATGTCCTGACTCTCCCAAGGACAGACGGACACTCGGTCTCTGCTCCCCTTCTCCAGAGCATTTGTGGCTTGTTTTGGGGGGAGTTTCTCCTTTCCTGGAGCTTTTATCTTCTCCAGCTGAGGTTCAGCCACTTCCCAAGGACAGATCTCGGCTATGTCACTGGATTTAGAGTCCTGAGACTCCCATGGACAGATCGATTCCCTCTCCCTGCTCCCCTTCTCCAGAGCTTTGGTTGCTTGTTTTGGGGGGAGTTTCTCCTTTCCTGGAGCTGTTCCCTTCTCCAGCTGAGGTTCAGCCACTTCCCAGGGACAGATCTCGGCTTTGTCACTGGATTTAGAGTCCTGAGTCTCCCAGGGACAGATCTCTGCCTTCTCTGAGCTCTGGGATTTCCCTGAAGGAGCTTTGGGCAATGCTGAGCTCCTGATGTGGGGTTTGGCCGGAGGCTGCTCCATGTCCGGGCTCTCCCAAGGACAGACGGACACTCGGTCTCTGCTGTGCAGGGATCTCTCCGGGCTGGCCAGCGCTGCCTGGCGCGTGATGCGCTTGTCCCCCTTGGAGCCCCCAGCAGGGACCTGCTTTGGCTGCTGGGAGGGAGGCTCTGACACTTCCCAGGGACAGATCTCGGCTTTGTCACTGGATTTAGAGTCCTGAGTCTCCCAGGGACAGATCTCTGCCTTCTCTGAGCTCTGAGATGTCTCTGGAGCTGCTTTGGGCACTGCTGAGCTTCTGGTGCTGGATTTGGCCGGAGGCTGCTCCGTGTCCGGGCTCTCCCATGGACAGATCGATTCCCTCTCCCTGCTCCCCTTCTCCAGAGCTTTGGTTGCTTGTTTTGGGGGGAGTTTCTCCTTTCCTGGAGCTGTTCCCTTCTCCAGCTGAGGTTCAGCCACTTCCCAGGGACAGATCTCGGCTTTGTCACTGGATTTAGAGTCCTGAGTCTCCCATGGACAGATCTCTGCCTTCTCTGAGCTCTGGGATTTCCCTGAAGGAGCTTTGGGCAATGCTGAGCTCCCAGTGTGGGGTTTGGCAGGGGGCTGCTCCATGTCCGGGCTCTCCCATGGACAGACGGACACTCGGTCTCTGCTCCCCTTCTCCAGAGCATTTGTGGCTTGTTTTGGGGGGAGTTTCTCCTTTCCTGGAGCTGTTCCCTTCTCCAGCTGAGGTTCAGCCACTTCCCAAGGACAGATCTCAGCTTTGTCACTGGATTTAGAGTCCTGAGACTCCCATGGACAGATCTCAGCTTTGTCACTGGATTTAGAGTCCTGAGACTCCCAAGGACAGATCTCAGCTTTGTCACTGGATTTAGAGTCCTGAGACTCCCATGGACAGATCGATTCCCTCTCTCTGCTCCCCTTCTCCAGAGCTTTGGAGGCTTGTTTTCCTGGGAGTTTCTCCTTTCCTGGAGCTGTTCCCTTCTCCAGCTGAGGTTCAGCCACTTCCCAGGGACAGATCTCGGCTTTAACACTGGATTTAAATTCCTGAGACTCCCAGGGACAGATCTCTGCCTTCTCCGAGCTCTGGGATTTCCCTGAAGGAGATTTAGGCAGGGATTTGGCTGGGGGCTGCTTTCCTTTTTCTGGAGCTCTGGATCCCACTTTTTCCTCCCCCTTGGAAATGTCCCTCGTGTCCTGCCTCAACCTCTCTTTCCCCGACGGAGCTGCTGCCTGTTCCCACGGGCAGATCTCGGTTTTTGGGCTCGGCTCATCCTCCACCTCCCAGGGACAGACGTTCGCCTTTTTGCTCTCCGTGGTTCCAGCCCGCTGGGATGAGGGTTTGGCTAGAGCTGGGGGTTTTCCTGCGAGCCCCATCCCAGGCTGTTCCACACCTTTTTTGGGGGATTCCTGCCCCTCCTGCTCCTGCGGAGCCCCCTCTGTGTCCCAGGGGCAGATTTCTGCTCGGACCCTCCTTCCCTGCTCCCGGCTCTCCCACGGGCACACCTCAGCCCTGCTGCCCTCCGCTTGCTCCGGGGCGGCTTTCGGCACTTCGGGTGGTTTTTCCATGCCCGGAGAGCGCTGTGAATCCCCCTCACTGCCCTTCCCCGGGCAGATTCCTGCTTTGGAGCTGGAATCTCCCCGCGTTCCCCCAGGACTGAGCTCTCCCTGCGCGCTCCCTGCCCCGCTCCAGCTCCTTCCAGTCTCGGGCTGGCTGCTCCCCTTTTCCAGCGCCTTGTCCGGGCTCTCTGGGCCCCCCCCGTCCTCCCGGGGAGCGATCGCCTCCTGGCGCAGCAGGGCTCCCCTTCCTGCCGGGATTCCGAGCGCTCCGGGCGGACAAACCTCAGCCCGCGGCTTGGTCCCCGCCGCGCCCCGCACGCTGCCGGGGGAGAGCCGGGCTCTGCTCGGGGTGGGCTCCGCAGGCGGCTGCTCCTCCTCCGGGTGGTCCCGGGGCTGGACGGATCTGCTGGTCCCCTGGAGCTGTTGAAGTGTCCCTTCCTCCGCTGTGAGCCCAGGACCGTCCTGCCCCAGATCCGCTGCGGGAGCCTCGTCCCCTTCCTGGGGCTGTACCCGTGTCACCTCCGGGGGACATCTAGCTCCTTGCTGGCCAGCGCTGGGTGGCTCCAGACCCCCAGCAGGACCCGCGTCCCCTCGGGCAGCGCTGGGCTCCTCTGCTGCTTTGTCCCCATGGCCTGTCCCCGGGGCCAGGCTGTCCCGTTGTCCTCCTGTCCCGCTGTCCCCCCAGTCCGCGGCTTCCCCGGGGGTGGCGGCGTTGTTGTTGTGCTGGAGGGCGGGGACCTCGAGGCTCTGCCCGCTCCTCTCGGGGCTTTTGGCAGCGGGCTCTGGGCTGACCCCCCCGAGGGACGCGGCCGAGGCCTCTGCCAGGCCGGACTTCTCCCTCCTGCTGCTCCCCCTCTTCCTGAGGCTCCCCTCGCTTTTCCCTTTCAGGATGCTCTTCCCCCTGGAGCGGTTGAGGGCTTTGATGGCGAGTCCCAGGCTCCGGAAACTCTTCTGGGGAGGCGGTTTGGGGCCGGGGGTGGTGGCCTCTGTGTCACCGGGGGTCCCGGACTCTGCTGCCTCGGCCGCTTTTTGTTTCCTGCTCAGGATCTCGTCCTGGACCAGCTCCCAGGGACAGATGTGTGCCGAGGTGGCGGTCAGCAGCCTGCCCTTCCCTGCCCCTGGGGGGGCCGCGCGCTCCGGATCGTCCCCAGCTGTCCCCTGCGTCCCTCCCGCCTGTGCCGGGGGGCCCGGGGGTGGCTGCGGACCGTCCCCGAGCGTCCCCGAGCGCTGCAGGCTCTGGTAGCGGACGGGGGGCGGAGGGGGGGTTTTCTTCACCGTCACCCTCACCCTCCTGGGCGGGTGGGCGCCGTCAACGCTGACGCTTTTGATGGGGGCGTAGGTGACACGTTTGTGTCCCCTGGCATCGCCCAGCGGGGCCGCGTCCTCCTGCGAGCCCCTCTCGGCGGGGCTCTGCGGGGTCGCGGTGCCGCCGGGGACCCCCGGGGCCGGCTCCGAGAGGTGGCGGCTGCCGGGCCACTGCTCACGGGCGGCCCTGCGGGCGGCCAGCAGCGCCACTTCCCGAGCCCCGGCGACAACGCTGTGCGACTTCTGCAAGGGCGGAGCGCGGCCCGGGGGTGGCTGCCAGTGCCCCGCCAGGTTTTGGGCGCTGGCCGATTTGCACAGGAGCGGGGCGGCGTCCAGAGAGTCGCTGTCCGATTGCTCCGAGTCCGGCGCCGCCGCCGCCGGAGGCTCCTGGGGCGGGCTGGGGGTGCGCGACCCTCGGCGGGGCGGCCGCGGGGGCCCCTCGGAGCTGCGGGATTTGCGCAGGGCTGAGGAGCGGCGCCGGGAGCTTTCGTCCCGCATCCTCAGGCCGGTCCCGCCGGCATCCACGAGCCGCTTGGCCGAGGAGCTGCGGCGGGACAGGGTCCCCGGGCGGTCCCCGGTGCTGCTGCGGCGGGACAGGGTCGCCGGGCGGTCCCCGGTGCTGCTGCGGCGGGACAGGGTCGCCGGGCGGTCCCCGGTGCTGCTGCGGCTCTCGGCCAGCTCGGCCCCGCTCCGGCGCAGGATGGAGCGGACCAGGCTGCGGCGGGGGCTGCGTTTCTTGGCCAGGTGCGGGTTGTTGGTCGCCATCCGCCACGTCTTGTGCACCTCCAGCTGCCGGTAAAGCTTCTTCAGCTCCTCCTGCGCCGCGGGCGGGGACGCGGCAGAGAAAAGGGAGAGAGGAGAGCGCCTACAGCGGGGGATGCGGCCGGGACAGCCCCGCCGAGCCCCGGGTTGTCCCCGTGTCCCCAAAACCCCCCTCGCTGCCCTGAGGACGCAGCGGGGTTTGCCCACCCGCCTGGGGTCACCCTCGTCCCCTCCCTCTGCTTTGCGTCAGGAAAAGATTGCGAAAGGCACCTCTTACTCTGCACAGCTAGCGTCAAAAGAAGGTCCTGAGTGTGCCACCCACCCGAATGTCATCGGGGTCGAGACTGTGCTCGCTCCAGGCGGACGCGATGCTGCTGTTCATGCAGGAGCCCGAGCGCCGCATGTCCAGCTCGTCCTCGTACACCTCGGCCGTGATCTCCTCCCGCAGCGGCGAGCCCGTGTGCAGGAACTGCGCGGGGACACGCAGGGGAGTCACCCGGGGGTCCTGTCCCAGCTCCCCGAGACTCTGGGGTGAGTGTTAGTGATGGAATCGTGGAGTTGTTGAGGCTGGAAAAGCTCTCCGAGGTCAGCGAGCTCAGCTCTTCCCCCAGCGCTGCCCCACGTCCCCAAGCGCCGCATCCACACGTTCTCGAGCACTTCCAGGGGTGGGGACTCCACTTGTGCCAGTGCTTTCCATGAGAAATTTCCCCAATATCCGACCCAAACCTCCCCTGGCCCAGCCTGAGGCCGTTCCCTCTCCTGTCCCCGTTCCCTGGGAGCAGAGCCCGACCCCTCCCCGCTGTCCCCTCCTGTCAGGGACTTGTGCAGAGCCAGAATGTTCCAGAGCTGCTTCTTCTCCTGGCTGAGCTCCCCCTGAGCCTCCTCTGGTGCTCCAGCCCCTTCCCCAGCTCCGCTCCTTCCCTGGAATACCTTGGGAATGAAGAGCAGGGCCAGGGTCATGGTGATGGTGCCGTGGGTGTGAGCGAAGAAGAGCAGCAGAGTCCAGTCCGGGTGCAGCGAGGGGACAATCAGGAACCTGGAAGGGACCAGGGGGGCAGTGCCAGCCCCCTCCCCACCCGGCCACCCACACCCTCCCCACCGCGGGGATCCCGAGCACTTTCCTTTGGAGATCCCAAACCCTTCCCAGCTCGGGATGGTTCCTGAGCATCCCGTGGGGTGGGAACTTGGATTCCCGGCCCTACCTGACGGCGTGGAAGGCGGCGGAGACCATGAGCTCGTTGTGGAGGGCGATGCCCAGGTAGCGGGGCTCGTGGAAGGCCGAGGGCACGGCGCGCGTGGCGTAGCACAGGAAGCTGCCCCACAGCAGCAGCAGCATCTCGGCTGTGGGGCAGAGCGGGACAGAGCCTCAGCAGCCACACCCAGCCCCCCCCGGCAGCTTTTTGGGGGGCTCAGCTGCTGCCCAGCGCCCGGGTGATGTCGGAACGTGCCGGGTCACAGCCGGGTCTGGAGCGTCCCCCAGCATGGCCTTCCCAAAATTTGGGATTCAACGCCTGAGCCAGGGGATGCTCAGGGGGGAGAGGCAGCTGGGACACCCCAAACCCTCCTTAAAACCTCCAGGAGGATTGGAGGGACTGAAAGGGAATGAAAGCCCCACATTTATGGGATGGGGTCCTGGGGCTGTGGGACCCTCAGGTCCTTGAAACTTCCAGGTGGATTAAATGGACAAGGGAGTGAAAATGATGGGATGGGATCCTGGGGCCGTGGGGACCTCCAGGTCCTTGCAGCTTTCAGGAAGATTAAATGGACAAGGGAGTGAAAATGATGGAATGGGGTCTCAGGGCTGGTCCTTGCAGCTTCCTGGTGGATTAAATGGACAAGGGAATGAAAGCCCCTCGTTTATGGGATGGGATCCTGGGGCTGTGGGACCCCCAGGTCCTTGCAGCTTTCAGGAAGATTAAATGGATAAGAGAGTGAAAGCCCCACATTTAGGGGTGGGGTCCCGGGGCCGTGGGGACCCCCAGGACACATCGGGGGCCGGTCTCACCGATGACCATCATGTAATCCCAGCAGTCGTGGCCGCAGATGGAGAAGTGGAGGCCGCGGGTGGTCTGGGCACGGATGACCAGCGGGATGTTCTTGCGGGCGTTCTCCAGCATGCCGATGGTCCAGGCGGCCAGGAACCACAGCACCAGGAGCAGGATGGGCGCCAGCATCCGCAGCACCCGCCCGCTCGACACGTAGGGAGCGTGCTGGGCCGTGCGGGACAGGAACACCTTCAGCACCCTGCCAAGGGGCGTGGAGGGTGAGACCCCCGCCCGTCACAGTGAGACCCCCGCACTGAGACCCCCGCCTGTCCCAGTGAGACCCCCACACTGAGACCCCTGCCCATCCCACTGAGCCCCCCGCACTGAGACCCCAACCCATCCCAGTGAGACCCCTGGCTACCCCAGTGAGACCCCAAGCTGTCCCAGTGACCCCCTACCCCATCCCAGTGAGAGCCCCCGCTATCCCACCGAGCCCCCAGCCCATCCCACCGAGCCCCCAGCCCATCCCACTGAGCCCCCAGCCCATCCCATGGAGCCCCCAGCCCACCCCAGTGAGCCCCCAGCCCATCCCAGTGAGCCCCCAGCCCATCCCACGGAGCCCCCAGCCCATCCCACCGAGCCCCCAGCCCATCCCAGTGAGCCCCCAGCCCATCCCACGGAGCCCCCAGCCCATCCCAGTGAGCCCCCAGCCCATCCCACCGAGCCCCCAGCCCATCCCAGTGAGCCCCCAGCCCATCCCACCGAGCCCCCAGCCCATCCCACTGAGCCCCCAGCCCATCCCACGGAGCCCCCAGCCCATCCCACTGAGCCCCCAGCCCATCCCACTGAGCCCCCTGCCCAGTGTGGGCTCTGGATGTCCCGACCCCCCTGCCCTCCCCACTTTGGGGGTCCTTAGCACCCAGACCTTTCCCTCAGTGGGGGTCCCGAGCCCCCAGCTACCTGTAGAGCTTGAGGGTGATGGTGCCGTAGACGATGGCGAAGCCGAGCATCCTCACCCAGCGCAGGATGATGCAGCGGAAGATGCTCGGCTTGAAGTACATGATGAACACCTGCAGCGGCGGGAGAGAGGGATCTCGGGCTGGATCCCGGCTGCCACAGCCTCGGGAAGCACCAGCTTTCCAGGCCAGCCCCGTGCCACCCTCCCCCATGACCCTGCAGCACCCGCTGCAGCTCCTGCGGGAGGGGAGAGTGGATTTGGGCAGGGATTAATTCCCGCAGCCAGCGGGAGAAAAGGGATTTGGTTTTCTGAGAAGGTTTATACGGGCAGCCCCCAGGGACCGTGCCAGCAAAATTAACAATTTGGTGGAGCCGTGCCCGTGCCCTGCTTGGGGCAGCTCCATCCTGGAAACCCTTCCCAGCCCTGGGGACAGCTGGGACACTCACGGGGAAGTAGAGGAGGAGGGACCCGAAGAGGATGGTCTCCAGCAGGATGATTCCAGACGTCCGGATCCTCTGCAGGGATAGAATCGTGAGGGCGCAGCCTCGGGGGGATGCCAGGGTTTGGGGGGGACACGGGGACACCTTGCCTTGCTCCGTCGGAAGTGGTAGGACACGAGCATGCTGAGGAAGATGGCCAGCATGCAGCAGGCCTGGCACGACAGCACCGCTGCCCGCAGCACCTGGTCCTCCTGGATCAGGCAGGGAGTGTCGTCCTCACAGGTGGCACAGCCCGGGCGGCACGGCCGGCACCCCAGGCGGGACCCCCCGTCTGTCCCCGCCACACCTGGGGACAGAGCGATGGGTGGGTGGGATCAGAACATCTGGGTGGGAACAGAACATCTGGGTGGGAACAGAACATCCCGAGTGGGAACAGCTCATTCCAGGTGGGATCAGCACATCTGGGTTGGATCAGCACATCTGGGTGGGATCTGCACATCTGGGTGGGAACAGCACATCTGGGTGGGATCTGCACATCTGGGTGGGAACAGCACATCTGGGTGGGATCTGCACATCTGGGTGGGAACAGCACATCTGGGTGGGATCAGAACATCTGGGTGGGAATGGCACATCCCAGGTGGGCTCAGCACATTCCAGGTGGGATCAGCACATCTCAGGGCACCCCCCACACCAGGGCACGTGCCCTGTGTCCCCAAAGCCCCCCGGCCCTGGCCCCCAGTGCTGTGTCCGCGTGGGGACAACGGGGACAATGGGGACCCACCTGCCCAGGCACCGCTGGCCACTCCGCCGGCCCCATAAAAACCCGGCTTGCACCTGCACAGGTACCTCCCGAGGACGAAGCCGCGGCTCTCCTGGGGGACACACTGAAGGAGACAGCCTGAGACACGTCCCCCACCCCCTGCCCCCCCCCCGTCCCCAAATCCCCCCGCCCCAGGGGCTCCAGCAGCCCCCAGCTCAGGGACACCTGACCCCACACCATCCTCCCCCACAGCCGTGAGGAATCAGTGGTTAAACATTTCAGAATTAAAAGCCAAAGCTTGGCCCCAAATCCCTCCCTAAAACCTAAATGGACACCTAATGCAGCCGAGCGCCCTAATCCTGCCCGGCCGTGACGGCAGCCCCGGGCCTGGCCCCGCTCCCTAATCCCCCGCGGCCGCATCCAGCCCCGAGCGGGCCGCGCTCCCGGGCATTGTTGTTCCCTGGAGGGATGCCCGGAGCACAGCCCGGCCCTCTGCAAGGCATCGCTGGGCAGGAAACAGGAGCTGGCGACGCCTTTCCCTCCTGGGAACAGCTCTGGATGGGACCCCCGAGGTTGGGGGGCTGCGGGGTTCGCTCTGCCTGGGGGTGCCAAGCCCCCCTCGGGCTCCGCTGTCTCGCCCCCCGGGGTGGGGTGATGCTGTCCCCGCCGTCCCTGCGGTGGCCGGGCAGGGAGCAACCGGGTCACACGGCGGTGGGGAGGGAAGATTTGCACAATAAACCTCTCGCCGCGGTGCGAGAGCAGCTGAGCGAAGCAGATGGATCGGGAGAGAGGATAAAGCTCAGGCCGGAGGGAGGGACGCGGGGCCCGGGCAGCCCTGGGGGTGGTTGGGTGCGGGGTACCCCGGTCCTGGCGGGGTGCGGGGTGCCAGGGGCCGGTACCTGGCTGCTGTTGAGGTCACAGCGATGCGTGTCCGAGAACCAGCCCGGCCCGCTGGAGCACTGGTCGATGGCCACATCCCGCAGCTCCACGTCCACCCGCACGACCCCCCTGTGACCAGGGACGGGGTCAGGGCAGGGGGTGGCGTGGGGCATCCCTGTCCCCCAATCCTCCCCGTGCCCCCCACCCGAGCCCCAGCGCTGTCTCTGGGCCAGCCGCGGTGGAGCTGGGGCACGGGGGGGACAATGACAGCGGTCAGCGATGTCCCCAGAGCCCCGGACAGGGGACAGCTGTCCCTCGGAGCCGTGTCTGGGCTGGCTGGAGCCGGGGCAGGGGCAGAGGCAGCAGCTCCTGGGTGTGAATTCCCTCGAGAGGGGTTTTAATGCAACCCATCGGGAAATGGGGGCCGCCGGGGCGCCCCCCACGTGCCCCGCGGGACCAGCGCTCTCCCCTGGGGTCTCCAAAGGGGACACGGATTTCCCCTTGGAAATGGGGCCGTGTCCCCGCTCTGGGACTCCTGCCCTCCCCAGCGCCTCCCTCTGTGGCTCCTCGCGCAGTGGTGACCCCCCCAATCCCGGGGACACCCCCAGCTCCCAGGAGGGGTCCCAGCCCGGCTCACCCACCCCCAGCGCGGCAGTGTCAGGGGGGTGGCAGCGCAACGTGGGCAGCACAGGGGACACCGAGAGGGGACAGGGATCACCCCCGTGCCTGGAGATGTGTAAAAACACCCGCAGGCACACTCAGAGGGACACGGGCAGGGCGCTGGGCACACCCCGGGCCGGGTGACACCTCCAGCTGCACCCCCAGCACTCACACACAGCCCCCCCAAACCCCTCCGCGCTCCGCTTACTTGAACTCGGGGCTGAGGTCCGGCTTGAGCCCGTAGAAGGCGGAGGAGAGCGTGACCGCCCAGGCGGGCAGGAACCGGCCCTCGCGGCACTCCAGGAACGGCGGGGACCAGCGCACGTGGCCCGGGTCCCCCACGTAGCTGTCCCCCCGCTGCCACTTGGGGGTCTCCAGGCTGCGCAGGTCATTGCTGAGCACCCGCTTGCGCAGCGCCGGCGCCCGCTGCGACTTGAGCGCGTTGAACCACTCGTTGTCCCAGCTGAGGTTGCCCAGGCTGGGAGCGGAGTTGGAAACGTCTTGCAGCAGGATCTGACCGTCCCCCTTGGTGGCCTGCAGCATCAGCCGGGGCTTGGGGGCCAGCGGGTGGGCGTCGAGGGCCAGCACCGCCCTGCGCACCCACGGGTGCCCCTCGGCCAGGCTGCGGACCAGCGCCTGGTACCACTCCACGTCCTCGGCCACGCTGGCCTCGCGGATGTCGTTGGTCTGGAAGAGCATGTTGAGGAAGTTGGCGGCGTGGGCCAGCGCCTCGGGGGCGGCTCGCAGGGCTGCCCGCAGCGCCGGGGGGGGCCCGGCCCCGGGGGCTCCGGTCGCCACGGCCCCGCTGCAGTTGGCCCGGGCCAGGCGCTCGGCATCGCCCGTGCGCAGGGACGCCAGCGCTGCCGCCGAGCCCTCGCTGCCCCCCGCCGCTCCCGGCTCCAGGGTGGGCGCCCAGGAGGATGAGGGGGCCGGGGCCCATCCCGCCGGCCGCGGGGGTCTCTCCTGCGGGCGCTGCCCCGCCGTGAGCGCGGCGATCTGCGCCAGCACCGCGTGGAAGCAGCAGAGCAGCGGCCACCGGCACGGCCCCATGGCTCAGCGGAGCCCCCCGGCCCCCGGCGGCCCCCCCGGCCGGCCCGGGGGGCGCATGGCGGGCAGGGGCCCCCGGGCTGCCCGGAGCCGGCCCCGCGCTCTGCCGCTCGTTCTTCTCCCTCGGCGATGCCGGAGCAGACGTCACCGGCTCCAAACCGTGTTCAGCGGCTGGCGCTGCCCGGAGCCCCCCCCGCCCGCCCCCGCGCTCCCGCTCGGGCCGCAGCGCTGCCCGGAGCCCCCCGGTCTGAGCCCCGTGGGGACCCCGCACCCCGAGGGGACCCCGCGCTCCGGCCCCTCGGGCCGGCCGTGATGCAAGCGCATCCTGATGGGAAGCCATGGCAACGGGAACGGGAATTTTCCTGCCCGTATCTCCCTCCCCGCGGCCCCGCGGCAGCCGGGGGGAACGGGGCGCCCGCGGGATCCCCGTATGGTCCCGGGATCCAACCCCGCAGTGCCCGGCCGTGGGGTGGGAATGGGGGGTGGCATCCACGGGGGGTGTCCCTGTGGGGCCGGGGGTGGTGGGTGGGGGTCAAGAGGAGGATCTGAAGCCCACCCCCCACGTGTGATGTCCTGCGCAGCAGACCCGGGGTGCAGAGGGGAAACTGAGGCACGGGAGGGTGCTGACTTTCCTTGCTCCAGCCTTAAGCAACGATGACCTTCCCCAGCCCCAGCCCGCGGGGGAGCGTGGGGAGAGCCGGTCCCCGTCCGCTCCGCTCCGGTTGGGACGCGCTGCCCGCCAGAACTGGGCAAGAACCGCGCAGAGCTGGCGGTGCGAAGCGCCGCGTGCCCGTGCCTCAGTTTCCCCCACCGCATCCCCCGGTCCCGGCGCGGGGGATGAGTCCGGTGGGTCACGGCTGGAGCTGCGTGCCCGGGAGCCCTCGCTGCCCCCCGGCCCCACCATCCGTGACCCCCCCGCCCCGTGGCTGCCGGGACCGCCGGTGGGTGCCGGGGTTCGGAACCGGTCCCGCCCCTGGGTACTGGGGGCTCGGAGCGGCTCCCGGTGCTCGGAGCAGGTCCCTCCGTGGGTACCGGAGCAGGTCCCTCCGTGGGTACCGGAGCCACCCGTGGGTGCCGGTGCCGCCGGTGGGGGGTCGGAGCGGTTCCCGGTGCTCGGTGCGCGTCCCCGCGGCCCCTCCACGTGCGGTCGGGGGGGGCCGGGGGGCCCGGCCCCCCGCACCGGGGCGGGACCAAACCCACCGGGAGAGGCGGGACCGGCACCGGGGGGCGCGGCCAGCGGCGGAAGCGCGGGGGCGGGGCGGCGGCGGTGGCTTTAGTGGGGGGGGGACGCCGCGGCCGTGCGAGGGCGGCGGCGGCCCCCGCCGGTCCCGGTGCGGTGCCGGTCCCCGCGGGCCATGCGGCGGCCGTAGCCATGCAGCGCGACGGGGATGCGGCGGCGCCCCCCGCGGCCTCGTACCGGGTGCTCAGCCGGCTGCTGGGCTATGGCACCGGGCCGGAGGCGGGCGCGGCGGGCGGCGCCGGTGCCGGTGCGGCGGGCGCGGGGCCCGGCGGGGGGGGGCGGCTGGCGGGGGCCGGGCCGGCGCTGCGCAGCCCGCGGCCGCGGCTGATGGTTTCCCGCACCGCGGCGGCGGAGGGCCGGCCCGGCGAGGACTGCGGCCCGGCAGCGGCGGCGGCGGCGGCGGGCGGGGGGGTCCCGGGGGGCGGCGGGGCCGAGCTGTGCCCGCGGCACCGGGGCGCTCTGGAGCCCAAAGCGGCGGCGGGCTGGGGAGCGGCGGCGCAGAGCGGGCTGGAGCTGCAGCTGGCGGCGCTGGGGCTGCGCCCGCCGGGGCGGGCGGCGAAGGGGGCGGCGGGCGCGGGGGGCACCCCCTGCCCGTGCCTGGGGCCGCCCGCCGGGGAGGAAACCAGCGATGCGCTGCTGGTGCTCGAGGCGCTGGAGCCCGATGAAGGCGGCAGCGGCTCCGAGGACGAGCAGGGGTCCCCCGGGCGCGGGGCCGCCCGCGCCGCCGGCAGAGCGGCAGCCCCCGGCCCATCGCCGCCGCCCGCGGGCACCGGCACCGGCGGCAGGAAGGGCTCGCTCCGCATCCGCCTCAGCCGCCTCTTCCGCACCAAGAGCTGCAGCGGCGGCTCCGCCACCGGGGACGCCGCCAGCGCCGCCGCCTCGGCCGGGAGCCTGACGGATGTGAGCGGGGCCCGCGGCCGGGAGCAGGAGCCGGGCAGGTACGGGGGGCAGCGGGGGTGGCACCGGGGATGGCGCCAGGGGATGGCACCCGGGGTGGCCCGGGGGGTGGCAGGGGGGAGGGCAGCGGGGGTGGCGCCAGGGGATGGCACCGGGGGTGGCAGCGGGGATGGCACCGGGGGTGGCAGCGGGGATGGCACCGGGGCCATCCCGTGCGGCGATCAAACCTCTCGCTTTGACGAGGCCTCGTGGCTCACGCGGAGACGCTGGTGACCGGGAGAGGCTGGCGGAGCAGGGTCGCGCTGATCCAGGCCTGCATCCCTGGCGGGGATGGCGGAAAAACCTCTGGGAGCAGCAGCGGGAGCGGGGCTTGGAGCATCAGTCCCGCCAGGAGCGGCTGGGGGGGCTCAGCCTGGGGAGGAGGAGGCTCCGGGGGGATCTTTTTGCTCCACAAATTCCTGCCAGGAAGGTGCGGCCAGGTGAGGGTCGGGCTCTGCTCCAGGGAACAAGGGATGCGGTGACTCAAGCTGTGTCCGGGGGAGGTTCAGGTTGGATTTTGGGGGAGATTTGTTGGTGGGGAATGTGCTTAGGCACCGGCACAGGCTGCCCGTGGAATCGCCATCCCCGGAATTGTCCAGCGAATGTGTGGATGTGGCACTTGGGGACGCAGTGGGGTTCTGTGGGAGGTTGGACTGGCTGATCTCAGAGGGTTTTTCCAGGTTCTGTGATTCCACAGCTGATGGTGGGGTGCTGCAGGCGCTGGGGCAGCGCTGTCCCCTCTGGTGACACCTCTGTCCCCAAGGGACTGGCATTCTGTCACCTCCCGTGTGCTGAGGGGCGATTTCCCGAGGCTCTGGTGCTGTGGGTGCTCAGATCTCCCGCAGGGATCATTGCTCGGATGGGGGGACAAACCCCGGGATCTCTTGGTGTCCCTCATGTCCCTGCTGTCCCTCATCCCTGTTCCATCACCCCTGCTGCTCGGTCCCAGCTGTGGCCAGTCCAGGGCCGCTCTGTCGCTGCTTCCCGGGCTCCTGGAACCGCTTTTCCATGACATTCCCGGCTGCAGAGCTGAGGTTTCTCCAGGAGAAGGCCGGGAGAAGACCCAGGTCCGTGCAGCAGGGAATAAAGAGATGGATTTGGGGTCACAGCACAGCCCTTCCCCTGCGGGGTTCCTTCACCCTCCGCAGGGATTTCGGGCTGTGGTTCCTCCTCCTGATGGATGAGCAGGAAGTTTTTCTCCAGGCTGGAGCTGCTGACCCGGGGTCAGGCGTGACCTGCAGCCCCGGCGTGTGGGGACAGCGCCCTTCGGCAGCCCGAGGAGGCCAAAATTACCCCAAAATGAGCTCCCCTTTGAAGCAGGGGAGGGTGGGGAGCCCCAGCTCCCAGCCCCGCAGCTGGGCAGATGCTGAGGCCTCTCTGGAGCTCCTGAGGAGCCTCGGACGGCGGCTCCTTGGCCACAGATGACTCCAACAGCCCCAAACCAGGTGCCTGGAATGACAGAAAGCTTTGGGATCGGGATTATTCCAGCGGTGCTGGGAGCAGGGAAACACCTGGGAATCGCTGCCTGGTCTTCTCTGGTCTGGTGGTCACCTTGGTGGTCGCTTTGGTGGTCAGTTCTCGTGCAGTTCCTCGCACTAATTAGGCTTTTTTTAACGAAGGTTACTTCAAGGTGCCCCATGCAGCAGCTCCTGTGGGTCAGACAGAACTTTGCTGCCTCTGGTTCCGGGAATCCTGTCCTGGCATTGAGGGATGGGTCATTAATGGTCCTTCTTGCTCGTGTCCTGGTGGGATGATGATGGTGATGATGATGGTGATGATGATGAACCAGGACTTTTCCTTGGTTCTGCTGGGAGCTGGAAGTCGTTGCCTCCTGACCTGTGGCCCCCATGGGTATGGGATGGACCTGGTGGTCTCCAAGGGTCTGGTGGTCACCATGGGTCTGGTGGACCCCATGAGTCCGAGGGTCTGGTGGTCACCAAGGATCTGGTGGTCACCATGAGTCCAAGGGTCTGGTGGTCACCATGGATCTTATGGTCCTTATGAGTCCAAGGATCTGATGGTCTCCAAGGGTCTGGTGGTTCCCATGAATCTATGGGTCTGGTGGTCACCAAGAGTCCAGGACTCTGGTGGTCACCATGGATCTGGTGGTTCCCATGAATCCATGGATCTGGTGGTCCCCATGAGTCCAAGGGTCTGGTGGTCCCCATGAATCCATGGATCTGGTGGTCACCATGGATCTTGTGGTCTTCATGAGTCCAAGGGTCTGGTAGTCACTAAGGATCTGGTGGTCTCCATGGATCTGGTGGTCACCACAAATCCAACTTTTTTTCCTAAAACTGCTCCTTTTTGGGAGAAATTTGTGCTTCAGAGGAGGTTCCGGGGCAGAGGACGAGGATGGGCACAGGAGAGGACCCAAATTTGTCATTATTTCTTGCTGGTGTCAATTTTTGAGGTGTTCCTGTGTCATCTCAGAGCCCAAACCTGCGTGAGATGCACCAGGTCACACCTCAAGGCTGCTCCGTGGATTTTTGGCACCCTTGGGATCCCTCAGGGGAGGATGGAAAAGGTTTTTTTGGTGGATTTTGGGATCCCTGCCCTAATTAGGAGATGGAGAAACGTGTGGATGATGGAGGTCCTGGGAAGGATGGAAAAGGGTCTTGTGGTCTGGAAAAGGGTCTTGTGGCTGGAGAAGGTTCTCGTGGCAGGAGAAGGTTCTCGTGGCAGGAGAAGGTTCTCGTGGCAGGAGAAGGTTCTCCTGGTGGGAGAAGGCTCTCCTGGTGGGAGAAGGCTCTCCTGGTGGGAGAAGGCTCTCCTGGTGGGAGAAGGCTCTCCTGGTGGGAGAAGGTTCTCCTGTCTGGAGAAGGTTCTCCTGTCTGGAGAAGGTTCTCATGACTGGAAAAGGCTCTCTTGGTTGGAGAAGGTTCTCGTGGCTGGAGAAGGTTCTCGTGGCTGGAGAAGGTTCTCGTGGCTGGAGAAGGTTCTCCTGTCTGGCGAAGGTTCTCCTGTCTGGCGAAGGTTCTCCTGTCTGGCGAAGGTTCTGTCTGGAGAAGGTTCTCGTGGCAGAAGAAGGTTCTCCTGTCTGGCGAAGGTTCTGTCTGGAGAAGGTTCTCGTGGCAGAAGAAGGTTCTCCTGTCTGGAGAAGGTTCTCGTGGCAGGAGAAGGTTCTCCTGTCTGGAGAAGGTTCTCCTGTCTGGAGAAGGTTCTCCTGTCTGGAGAAGGTTCTCCTGTCTGGAGAAGGTTCTCCTGTCTGGAGAAGGTTCTCCTGTCTGGAGAAGGTTCTCCTGGTTGGAGAAGGTTCTCCTGTCTGGAGAAGGTTCTCGTGGTTGGAGAAGGTTCTCCTGTTTTTTCTCCTGGTGGGATTCAGTCTCCTCACCCCTCGTGACGCCGTTTCCCTCCATCCCCCCGCAGGAAACACAGACTGACAAGAACCCAAAGTGCCTTTTCCCCGGTTGTGTTCAGCCCCCTCTTCACAGGTGAGGATTTGGGGGGGACTGGTGGAACCTCGGGGTTTGTTGTGCTGTGGATTAAATATAAATGTAATATAATATAATATAAATATAAAATAAATACAATAAAATTATAATATAATATAATATAAATATAAAATAATTATAAATATAATATAAATATAAATATATATATAAATATATAAATATATATATATTTATATATATAATATTATAGAAATAGAATAATATAAAATATATACTATAATATAATATAAATATAATACAAATATAATAAAATATAATGTAATATTAATATAATATAATAATATTATATAAATATAATATAATATAAATAATATAATATAAGTATAACATAATATAATATAAATATAATATAATATATTATAAATATAATAAAATTATAATATAATATAATGTAATGTAATATAATATAAAATAAATATAATAATAATATAATATTAATAATATAATGTCATATAATGTAATATAATAATATTATATAATAATATTATATAAATATAATAATGTAATATAAAATAAATATAATAAAGTTATAATTTAATATATTTATTATATAATATAATATAAATTTATATATTTATATCTAGAGATAATATAAAATATAAATCAATAAAAATCTATACTTATATATTTGTATCTTTATATATTATATAACATTATATATAATATATAAAATATATATTTATATTATATACATATTATATTTCTATGTGATATAAAAACGTAAATATATAAAAAATAAAAGACATATATTATTATTTTTATATATCATTGATTCATTTGAAAATCCCCCTTTTTTAAGTGGATTTTTTGTGGCTTTTGGAGCGGGATCACATCCTCACATGGATCAGCTCCGCTGGATGTGGGAATTCCATGCTGGAAAAAATCCCTCATCCCATCCAGGCTCCGGCCTCGGGGCAAATTCCCTCACCCTGAGCTTTGGGCAGGGATCGAGGCCTCTCCAAAGACGGAAAAATTGGATTTGGAAGCAGCAAAACCTCCCAATCCCTGTGGAATTCCTGCTTTTTTCCTCATCCCAGGGATGGGGAGTGGCTGATCCCGGCTCCAACCGGGATTTTCCGTCTCCTTTTCCAGGTGAGACGGTGTCACTGGTGGATGTGGACATTTCCCAGCGAGGACTCAGCTCCCCTCACCCTCCCACGCCGCCGCCGCCGCCGCGCCGGAGCCTCAGCCTGCTCGGTACTGCCTGGGAATGTCCTTGGGAAACTGGGAATTGTCCTTGGGAAACTGGGAATTGTCCTTGGGAAACTGGGAATGTCCTTGGGAAACTGGGAATTGTCCTTGGAAACTGGGAATTGTCCTTGGGAAACTGGGAATGTCCTTGGGAAACTGGGAATTGTCCTTGGAAACTGGGAATTGTCCTTGGGAACCTGGGAATGTCCTTGGGAACCTGGGGATTGTCCTTGGGAACCTGGGGATTGTCCTTGGGAAACTGGGAATTGTCCTTGGGAAACTGGGAATTGTCCTTGGGAACCTGGGGATTGTCCTTGGGAAACTGGGAATTGTCCTTGGGAAACTGGGAATGTCCTTGGGAAACTGGGAATTGTCCTTGGAACTTGGGAATGTCCTTGGGAAACTGGGAATTGTCCTTGGAACTTGGGAATGTCCTTGGGAAACTGGGAATTGTCCTTGGAACTTGGGAATGTCCTTGGGAAACTGGGGATTGTCCTTGGGAAACTGGGAATGTCCTTGGGAAACCGGGAATTGTCCTTGGAACTTGGGAATGTCCTTGGGAAACTGGGGATTGTCCTTGGGAAACTGGGAATTGTCCTTGGGAAACTGGGAATTGTCCTTGGGAAACTGGGAATTGTCCTTGGAACTTGGGAATGTCCTTGGGAAACTGGGAATTGTCCTTGGGAACCTGGGGATTGTCCTTGGGAAACTGGGAATTGTCCTTGGGAAACTGGGGATTGTCCTTGGGAAACTGGGAATTGTCCTTGGAAACTGGGAATTGTCCTTGGAAACTGGGAATTGTCCTTGGGAAACTGGGAATTGTCCTTGGAAACTGGGAATTGTCCTTGGGAACTGGGAATTGTCCTTGGAACTTGGGAATTGTCCTTGGGAAACTGGGAATTGTCCTTGGGAAACTGGGGATTGTCCTTGGGAAACTGGGGATTGTCCTTGGGAAACTGGGAATTGTCCTTGGGAAACCGGGAATTGTCCTTGGAACTTGGGAATTGTCCTTGGAACCCTGGGGATTGTCCTTGGGAAACTGGGAATTGTCCTTGGGAAACTGGGAATTGTCCTTGGAAACTGGGAATTGTCCTTGGAAACTGGGAATTGTCCTTGGAACCTGGGAATTGTCCTTGTGAAACTGGGAATTGTCCTTGGGAAACTGGGAATTGTCCTTGGAACTTGGGAATTGTCCTTGGGAAACTGGGAATTGTCCTTGGAACTTGGGAATTGTCCTTGGGAAACTGGGAATTGTCCTTGGAACTTGGGAATTGTCCTTGGGAAACTGGGAATTGTCCTTGGAACTTGGGAATTGTCCTTGGAACCCTGGGGATTGTCCTTGGAACCCTTGGGAATTTCCCCCTGTTTTTGTCCCATCCTTGCTGCTTTTGGGGTCTTTCCTCCTGCTTTTTTCCCATTCCCGCTGTTTTTGGGGTCTTTCCTCCTGCTTTTGTCCCATTCCTGCTCCTTTGGGGACTTTTCCATCTCCCACCACGGCCGGATCCTTTCCCTGTCCCCGGAAAATCGCGGCTGCTCCAGCAGGATCCAGCCTGGGCCGCTCCCCTGAGCAGGAACAGGATAAAACCAGGAGCACATCCCATCTCCTGAAATCCCTGAAATTCCCTCTCCAGAGCCGGAAAACCCACCCCCCTCCTCCAACAACACCCAAAGGGCCGTGGGAATCCCCACATCCTCCACATTCCCACTTCCCCGGGCTGTTTTCCCTGTTTTCCGGGCTCTTTTTTCCCTGTTTTCTGACGCTGTGCTCTCTCCTAGATGATATCAGTGGGACGCTGCCTCCGGCTGTGCTTGTGGGTCCGATGGGCTCTTCCCTGCAATCCTTCCCTCTGCCTCCTCCTCCTCCGCCCCACGCCCCAGGTCAGCTTTTCCAGCTCTGCCTTTTCCCTCCTGGAATCCTCCTGGAATCTCCAATTTTTAAATTTTATTTTTTTTTTATTTTTTTTTTTGGGGGGGGGGGGTGGGGGATGGGGTGTGTGGTTTTGTTTCCTTTTCCCTGCTCTGCTCCGAGGTTTTCCCGCTGTCCTGGAGGTCCCGGCTCCGCTTTCCCTCGGGAAATTGGAGTTTTTCCTCGGTTTTTTCCCGGTTCCTCTGGGGTTTATCCCATCCCGACAAGGAGGGCAGGGAAGAGCAGAATTCCAGGCGCATTCCGTCCTTCCCCCACAACTTTCCTGTGCGTTCCCCTTCTGCTTTGCGCTCCTCCAGCTCCACAGAGCTTTGCCTGTCCTGTTTTCCCGGGATTCCTGTCCCTTTTCCCGGGATTCCTGTCCCTTTTCCCGGGATTCCTGTCCCTTTTCCCGGGATTCCTGTCCCTTTTCCCGGGATTCCTGTCCCTTTTCCCGGGATTCCTGTCGCTTTTCCCGGGATTCCTGTCCCTTTTCCCGGGATTCCTGTCCCTTTTCCCGGGATTCCTGTCCCTTTTCCCGGGATTTCTGTCCCCTTTTCCCGGGATTTCTGTCCCCTTTTCCCGGGATTTCTGTCCCCTTTTCCCGGGATTCCTGTCCCTTTTCCCGGGATTCCTGTCCTTTTTTCTGGGATTCCTGTCCCATTTTTCTGGGATTCCTGTCCCTTTTCTGGGATTCCTGTCCCTTTTCCCGGGATTCCTGTCCCTTTTCCCGGGATTCCTGTCCCTTTTCCCGGGATTCCTGTCCCTTTTCCCGGGATTTCTGTCCCCTTTTCCCGGGATTCCTGTCCTTTTTCTGGGATTCCTGTCCCTTTTCCCGGGATTCCTGTCCCTTTTCCCGGGATTCCTGTGCCTTTTCCCGGGATTCCTGTGCCTTTTCCCGGGATTCCTGTCCCTTTTCCCGGGATTCCTGTGCCTTTTCCCGGGATTCCTGTCCCTTTTCCCGGGATTCCTGTCCCTTTTCCCGGGATTCCTGTCCTTTTTCTGGGATTCCTGTCCCTTTTCCCGGGATTCCTGTCCCTTTTCCCGGGATTTCTGTCCCCTTTTCCCGGGATTCCTGTCCTTTTTCTGGGATTCCTGTCCCTTTTCCCGGGATTCCTGTCCCTTTTCCCGGGATTCCTGTCCCTTTTCCCGGGATTCCTGTGCCTTTTCCCGGGATTCCTGTGCCTTTTCCCGGGATTCCTGTGCCTTTTCCCGGGATTCCTGTGCCTTTTCCCGGGATTCCTGTCCCTTTTCCCGGGATTCCTGTCCCTTTTCCCGGGATTCCTGTCCCTTTTCCCGGGATTCCTGTCCCTTTTCCCGGGATTCCTGTCCCTTTTCCCGGGATTCCTGTGCCTTTTCCCGGGATTCCTGTGCCTTTTCCCGGGATTCCTGTGCCTTTTCCCGGGATTCCTGTGCCTTTTCCCGGGATTCCTGTCCCTTTTCCCGGGATTCCTGTCCCTTTTCCCGGGATTCCTGTCCCTTTTCCCGGGATTCCTGTCCCTTTTTCTGGGATTCCTGTCCCTTTTCCTGGGATTCCTGTCCCTTTTCCCGGGATTCCTGTCCCATTTTTCTGGGATTCCTGTCCCTTTTCCCGGGATTCCTGTCCCTTTTCCTGGGATTCCTGTCCCTTTTCCCGGGATTCCTGTCCCTTTTCTGGGATTCCCTCCAGCAGGAAGGAAGAGTTGGAGGTGCTGGAGGCACTTCCCAAAGTGTCCCCTGGCAGGAATTGTCCCCCCATGGGTCACCCCGTGTCCCCCTCCTTCCTGAGGGGCCGGCCTGGGGGTGACAGTGACCCTGGGTGACAGTGACAGTGACCCTGGGCTGAGTGACAGTGACAGTGACCCTGGGTGACAGTGACCCTGGGTGACAGTGACAGTGACCCTGGGTGACAGTGACAGTGACCCTGGGTGACAGTGACAGTGACCTTGGGTTTTGTGCGACAGTGACAGTGACCCTGTCTCTCTCTGGGTGACAGTGACAGTGTCCCCAGCTGTCCCTGTCAGTGTCCCCATGTCTTTCTGGGTGACTGTGTCTCTGGGTGACAGTGACCGTGTCCCCGTGTGTCCCTGTCCCTTTCAGTGTCCCTGGCTGTCCCTGACCGTGTCCCTGTGTCTCCGGGTGACAGTGATGGTGTCCCTGTGTGTCTCTGGGTGACAGTGATGGTGTCCCTGTGTGTCTCTGGGTGACAGTGACGGTGTCCCTGTGTGTCCCTGACGGTGTCCCCATGTGTCCCCGTGTGTCCCTGACGGTGTCCCCGTGTCTCTCTGGGTGACAGTGACGGTGTCCCCATGTGTCCCTGACGCTGTCCCCATGTGTCCCTGATGGTGTCCCCGTGTGTCTCTGGGTGACAGTGACGGTGTCCCCGTGTCACTCTGGGTGACAGTGACGGTGTCCCCATGTCTGTCTGGGTGACAGTGACGGTGTCCCTGTGTGTCTCTGGGTGACAGTGACGGTGTCCCTGTGTGTCCCTTTCAGTGTCCCCATGTGTCCCTGTCCCTGACGGTGTCCCTGTGTGTCCCTGACAGTGTGCCCGTGTCTCTCTGGGTGACAGTGACGGTGTCCCCGTGTCACTCTGGGTGACAGTGACGGTGTCCCCATGTCTGTCTGGGTGACAGTGATGGTGTCCCCGTGTCACTCTGGGTGACAGTGACGGTGTCCCCATGTCTGTCTGGGTGACAGTGATGGTGTCCCTGTGTGTCTCTGGGTGACAGTGATGGTGTCCCTGTGTGTCTCTGGGTGACAGTGACGGTGTCCCTGTGTGTCTCCGGGTGACAGTGACGGTGTCCCTGTGTGTCTCCGGGTGACAGTGACGGTGTCCCTGTGTGTCTCCGGGTGACAGTGACGGTGTCCCCGTGTCTCTCTGGGTGACAGTGACGGTGTCCCCATGTGTCCCTGACGCTGTCCCCATGTGTCCCTGTCCCTGACGCTGTCCCCATGTGTCCCCACAGACGCCTTTCCCCGGATGGTGCCCCTGCGGCCCCCGGAGGCCCCGGGCCAGCCGCCCCCTCCCCACCTGCAGTGTCCCCTGGCCCGGCCCGACCCCAGCAGCTTCGCCGCCAGCCTCCGGGAGCTGGAGAAGGTACCGGCATCCGGGCGGGAAAATCCGGGAATCCGGGGTTGGGATTCGGGAATCCGGCCCCTTGGGCACGGGGATTTGGGAACCTGGCTCCTCAGGGTTTGGGATTTGGGAATCCAGACCCTCAGGACGTGGGAACCTGGCTCCTCAGGGTTTGGGAATTGGAAATCCAGACCCTCAGGACTTGGGAATCTGGCCCCTCAGGGCTTGGGATTTGGGAATCCAGACCCTCAGGATTTGGGAATCTGGCCCCTCCAGGATCGGGATTTGGGAATCCTGCCCTTCTGGGATTCCCCACAGGAATTCCCAAGGGAATTCCCAAGTGAATCACCATTCCCAAGGGAATCACCATTCCCAAGGGAATTCCCAAGGGAATCACCATTCCCAAGGGAATTCCCAAGGGAATCACCATTCCCAAGGCAATTCCCAAGGGAATCACCATTCCCAAGGGAATTCCCAAGGGAATCGCCAAGGAAATCGCTGTTCCCTCGGGAATCACCCATTCCCAAGGGAATTCCCAAGGGAATCGCCAGGAAATCGCTGTTCCCTCGGGAATCACCCATTCCCAAGGGAATTCCCTGGGGATCCGCCGTTCCCAGCTGCCTCTCCCCGTTCCCAGTGCGGCTGGTACTGGGGCCCCATGAACTGGGAGGACGCGGAGATGAAGCTGAAGGGAAAACCCGACGGATCCTTCCTGGTGCGCGACAGCTCCGACCCGCGCTACATCCTGAGCCTGAGCTTCCGCTCGCAGGGCATCACCCACCACACCCGCATGGAGCACTACCGAGGTGAGGAACACGGGATGGCATTCCCGGAGCCGGGATGGCATTCCCGGAGCCGGGATGGCATTCCTGGAGCCGGGATGGCATTCCTGGAGCCGGGATGGCATTCCTGGAGCCGGGATGGCATTCCTGGAGCCGGGATGGCATTCCTGGATCTGGGATGGCATTCCTGGAGCCGGGATGGCATTCCTGGATCTGGGATGGCATTCCTGGATCTGGGATGGCATTCCTGGAGCCGGGATGGCATTCCTGGAGCCAGGATGGCATTCCTGGAGCCGGGATGGCATTCCTGGAGCCAGGATGGCATTCCTGGAGCCGGGATGGCATTCCTGGATCTGGGATGGCATTCCTGGAGCCGGGATGGCATTCCTGGAGCCGGGATGGCATTCCTGGAGCCGGGATGGCATTCCTGGAGCCGGGATGGCATTCCTGGATCTGGGATGGCATTCCTGGATCTGGGATGGCATTCCTGGATCTGGGATGGCATTCCTGGAGCCGGGATGGCATTCCTGGAGCTGGGATGGCATTCCTGGATCTGGGATGGCATTCCTGGATCTGGGATGGCATTCCTGGATCTGGGATGGCATTCCTGGATCTGAGGTGAGGGAACATGGGATGGTATTCCTGGATCCGGGATGGCATTCCTGGATCTGGGATGGCATTCCTGGATCTGGGATGGCATTCCTGGATCTGGGATGGCATTCCTGGATCTGGGATGGCATTCCCAGAGCCGGGATGGCATTCCTGGATCTGGGATGGCATTCCCGGATCTGGGATGGCATTCCTGGATCTGAGGTGAGGGAACATGGGATGGCATTCCTGGATCTGGGATGGCATTCCTGGATCCGAGGTGAGGAAATATTTATAATATCAATAATATATAATTATATAATATTATTTTTATGTATATGTATATTTATATTTATATTATAATAAAAATATTATATAATTATATAATGCATGCTATATATAGCACAGTATATATAATATATAATATATTTTATATTTATAATATATAATAAATCAAAATATAATATGTAATATATAATACATATATAGAATAGAAATAATATATATAATAGCAATAAAATATATGTAAATATAAAATTAAAAAATATAAAATATATAATATTTCATTGGTTCAGTAGCAGAATATTTACCATTAAATATTTTCATTAATGCTGTGCCAAAAACTCCCTGGGATAACGGGAATAATTCCCGTGTTTTCCCAAAAATCCCTGGGATAACGGGAATAATTCCTGTGTTTTCCCAAAAATCCCTGGGATAACGGGAATAATTCCTGTGTTTTCCCAAAAATCCCTGGGATAACGGGAATAATTCCTGTGTTTTCCCAAAAATCCCTGGGATAACGGGAACAATTCCCGTGTTTTCCCAAAACTCCCTGGGATAACGGGAATAATTCCTGTGTTTTCCCAAAAATCCCTGGGATAACGGGAATGCTGTCCCTGGCAGGGACCTTCAGCCTGTGGTGCCACCCCAAGTTCGAGGATCGCTGCCAGTCCGTGGTGGAGTTCATCAAGCGGGCGATCATGCATTCCAAGAACGGGAAATTCCTCTACTTCCTGCGCTCCCGCGTGCCAGGTAAACCTGGGAATGGGATTTTCCAGGGTTCCAGGTAAACCTGGGAATGGGAATGGGATTTTCCAGGGTTCCAGGTAAACCTGGGAATGGGATTTTCCAGGGTCCCAGGTAAACCTGGGAATGGGATTTTCCAGGGTTCCAGGTAAACCTGGGAATGGGATTTTCCAGGGTTCCAGGTGAGCTTGGGAATGGGAATGGGATTTTCCAGGGTTCCAGGTAAACCTGGGAATGGGATTTTCCAGGGTCCCAGGTAAACCTGGGAATGGGATTTTCCAGGGTTCCAGGTAAACCTGGGAATGGGAATGGGATTTTCCAGGGTTCCAGGTAAACCTGGGAATGGGATTTTCCAGGGTTCCAGGTAAACCTGGGAATGGGATTTTCCAGGGTTCCAGGTAAACCTGGGAATGGGATTTTCCAGGGTTCCAGGTAAACCTGGGAATGGGATTTTCCAGGGTCCCAGGTAAACCTGGGAATGGGATTTTCCAGGGTCCCAGGTAAACCTGGGAATGGGATTTTCCAGGGTTCCAGGTAAACCTGGGAATGGGAATGGGATTTTCCAGGGTTCCAGGTGAGCTTGGGAATGGGAATGGGATTTTCCAGGGTTCCAGGTGAGCTTGGGAATGGGAATGGGATTTTCCAGGGTTCCAGGTGAGCCTGGATAGCAGTTCCCAGGGTTTTAGGGAATGGGATTTTCCTGTGATCCAGGTGAACCTGGATGGGATTTCCCAGGGTGCCAGGTGAGCCTGGGAATGGGAATTGAATTTTCCAGGGTCCCAGGTAAACCTGGGAATGGGAATTGAATTTTCCAGGGTCCCAGGTAAACCTGGGAATGGGATTTTCCAGGATTCCAGGTAAACCTGGGAATGGTTCATTTTTTTCTGGGATCAGCTGCTGCTCTGCCCCAAGAATCCGAGTTTTCCGTGATTTTGGGCTGTCCCTGCAAGCCAGGGGGGAATTTCCCATCCCAGAGCTCATTTCCCTGTGTGTGCCCCTGGAAAAACGGGAAAATAATTCCAAAAATTCCTTGGACTCGGCCAGGTTGGAGCCATCCGGGACTGGAAATCGCGGGGTGGGACCGGCTGAGCTTTGCAGCCCCTCCCAACCCATTCCACGATTCCATGGAATTCCATCCCACAATCAAGAATTCCATCGTTCCTGATGGATCCCAGCCTTAATTAAATCTCCTCATTCCCTTTCCCTTCGGAATCGGCGGCGCTTCCTTTCCGACGCAACCCTCCAACGTTTCCCGCTTTTTTTCCAGCCTAATCCTGATCTCCAAAATCTCCTTTTTTCCCCCCAAAATTCCAAGGTCTCCCTCCGACGCCCGTCCAGCTCCTGTATCCCGTCTCCAGGTTCAGCAACGTCAAATCCCTGCAGCATCTGTGCCGCTTCCGCATCCGGCAGCTGGTCCGGATCGACCACATTCCCGAGCTCCCGCTGCCCAAGTGAGTCCCGCCATTCCCTCGTGGATGAATCCATGGAATTCCCTCCATGGGAATGTGGGAGGGAATGATTGACTTTCCCAGCTTTGGGGATAGCGGGATTGACGTTCCGTGGGGTTTAGGGATGCGGTGGGAATTCTGAGGGGTTTGGGGATGAGGAGTTCCCTGCCGTGCTGGAGCTTTGGGAGGCAGCTCCGAAATTCCCGTGGAGGTGCTGGAAGGGTTGGGAATGTTGGAGGGGCTGTGGCTCAGGGATCCGGCTCTTCCCGATGATTTTCCACGGAAGCTCTGGTTGTGTTTTGGGAATTTCAATGGAGCTGTGGCTCAGGGATCCAGCTCTTCCCAACTGCTTTTCCATGGAAGAAGCTCTGGTTATATTTTGGGAATTTCAGTGGAGCTGTGCCTCAGAGATCCAGCTCTTCCCAACTGTTTTTCCATGGAAGAAGCTCTGGTTGTTCTCTGGGAATGTTGGCTCAGGGATCCGGCTCTTCCCAACTGTTTTTCCATGGAAGAAGCTCTGGTTGTTCTCTGGGAATGTTGGCTCAGAGATCCAGCTCTTCCCGATGATTTTCCACGGAAGCTCTGGTTGTGTTTTGGGAATTTCAATGGAGCTGTGGCTCAGAGATCCAGCTCTTCCCAATGATTTTCCATGGAAGAAGCTCTGGTTGTGCTCTGGGAATGTTGGCTCAGAGATCCAGCTCTTCCCAATGATTTTCCATGGAAGAAGCTCTGGTTATATTTTGGGAATTTCAGTGGAGCTGTGCCTCAGAGATCCAGCTCTTCCCAATGATTTTTCATGGAAGAAGCTCTGGTTATATTTTGGGAATTTCAGTGGAGCTGTGCCTCAGAGATCCAGCTCTTCCCAACTGTTTTTCCATGGAAGAAGCTCTGGTTGTTCTCTGGGAATGTTGGCTCAGGGATCCAGCTCTTCCCAATGATTTTTCATGGAAGAAGCTCTGGTTGTTCTCTGGGAATGTTGGCTCAGAGATCCAGCTCTTCCCGATGATTTTCCATGGAAGAAGCTCTGGTTGTTCTCTGGGAATGTTGGCTCAGGGATCCGGCTCTTCCCGGTGTTTTTCCAGGCCCCTGATCTCCTACATCCGCAAGTTCTACTACTACGACCCGCAGGAGGAGCAGTACCTGTCCCTCAAGGAGGCCCAGCTCATCTCCCGACACAGGCAGGAGCCGGAATCCTCCACGTAGCGGAGCCGCCCCGGCACTGACGGTGTGGGAATGGTTGGGAATGGTCAGGAATGGTGTGGGAATGGTTGGGAATGGGCAGGAATGGTTGGGAATGGTCAGGAATGGTTGGGAATGGTGTGGGAATGGGCGGGAATGATGTGGGAATGGTTGGGAATGGTTGGGAATGGTGTGGGAATGGGCGGGAATGATGTGGGAATGGTTGGGAATGGTCAGGAATGGTCAGGAATGGGTGGGAATGATGTGGGAATGGTTGGGAATGGTCAGGAATGGTCAGGAATGGGTGGGAATGATGTGGGAATGGTTGGGAATGGTCAGGAATGGTGTGGGAATGGTCAGGAATGGTGTGGGAATGGTCAGGAATGGTTGGGAATGGTCAGGAATGGTTGGGAATGGTCAGGAATGGTTGGGAATGGTCAGGAATGGTTGGGAATGGGCAGGAATGGTTGGGAATGGTGTGGGAATGGGCGGGAATGATGTGGGAATGGTCGGGAATGGTGTGGGAATGGTGTGGGAATGGTGTGGGAATGGGCGGGAATGATGTGGGAATGGGCAGGAATGGTTGGGAATGGTGCGGGAATGGTTGGGAATGGGCGGGAATGATGTGGGAATGGTCGGGAATGGTGCGGGAGGGAATGGTCAGGAATGGGCGGGAGTGATGTGGGAATGGTTGGGAGTGGTCAGGAATGGTTGGGAATGGTGTGGGAATGGGCGGGAGTGATGTGGGAATGGTTGGGAGTGGTCAGGAATGGTGTGGGAATGGTCAGGAATGGTTGGGAATGGTGTGGGAATGGGCGGGAGTGATGTGGGAATGGTCTGGAGTGGTCGGGAATGGTTGGGAATGGTCGGGAATGGTTGGGAATGGTCGGGAATGGTGTGGGAATGGTCAGGAATGGTTGGGAATGGTGTGGGAATGGGCGGGAATGATGTGGGAATGGTTGGGAGTGGTCAGGAATGGTTGGGAATGGTGTGGGATTGTCAGGAATTATCTGGGAATGGTTTGGAATGGTCAGGGATGGTCTGGGAATGGTCCAGGATGGTTTGGGAATGGTCAGGAATGGTCTGGAGTGGTCTGGGATGGGTTGGGGATGGTCGGGAATGGTCCAGGATGGTCTGGGAATGGTCTGGAGTGGCCTGGGATGGTCAGGAGTGTTCTGGGAATGGTTTGGAATGCTCAGGGATGATCGGGAATGGTTGGGAATGGTGCCTCATCCCAGGATCAATCCCGTGTCCTGCTGTTCCCCCTGGAGGAGCCGTGGCTGCTCACTCCGGGCTCTTCCATCATTCCCAGCTTTTCTTTGGGAAAGGGAACAACAGGATTGCTTGGCCTTGTACCATTCCCGGTTTTCCTTGGGAGGGGGAGCAGGATTTCCTGGTGTTCCACCATTCCCAGTTTTCCTTGGGAAGGAGATCAAGGCTTCCTGGTCTTTTTCCCTTGGGAATGGGAGCAGGATTCCCGCCCTTTTACCATTCCCAAACTTTCTCTGGAGAGGAGAACAAGGTTTCGTGTTCTACCATTCCCAACTTTCCTTGGGAAAGGGAACAGGATTCCCACCCTTTTACCATTCCCATCTTTCCTCAGGAAAACCCTCCTGCTCCTCCCTCATTCCCATTGCCGCTCTCCTCCAGGCCCCAATCCCGTCTGATCCTGATTCCCGGTGTTTTTTCCTGGCAGGAATTTGGTTGTTGCCCTCCTGCCTTGCTGGAGAGGAGGCCGAGCTCCTGCTGCTGCTGCTCCTGCTCTTTTCCCTGGAGGAGAGGGCCCAGCATTCCCGGGAAACCCAGCAGAGCAGGATCCGGAGCCCCGGCTCCCGGGAAAAGGAATCCTGGGGGAACCGAGCCCGGCCCCGCGGGATCCTCGCGGAACAAAGAATGTCACGGCACTATTCCCGACTTTTCCTGGAAGTTTTGCGTTTGGATGTCTCTGGATTTTTGGAATTTTTTTTTTTTAATTTTTGATTTTTCCCTGATTTTCGGCGTGAGGAAAAAAACTGATCCCGCTGGATTTTCTGATCCCGCTGGATTTTCTGATCCCGCCTTGGGAATTTCAAGGTGGGGGGAGAGGGAGAAAAGGAGAAAAAAAAGGGGGAATTCTCTGGGAAGATCCATCTGCCTCGTCATGGCAAGGCTTTGATCCTCACTGGAGAGCTGCAAACGGAGCCAGAGGGATGGAACAACCCTCGGGAATAAACCCTTGGGAATAACCCTTGGGAATAACCCTTGGGACTAACCCATGGGAATAACCCTCGGGAATAACCCTCGGGAATAAACCCTGGGAATAACCCACGGGAATAACCCTCGGGAATAACCCATGGGAATAACCCTTGGGAATAACCCATGGGAATAAACCCTCGGGAATAAACCCTCGGGAATAAACCCTTGGGAATAACCCTTGGGAATAACCCTTGGGAATAACCCTTGGGAATAACCCACGGGAATAACCCTTGGGAATAACCCTTGGGAATAAACCCCGGGAGTAACCCCTGGGAATATCCCCTGGGAAGAAATGAAGTGTGGAGTTCCGAGCAGCTCCACAGCTGCCCCAGGATTTGGGAAAAGAGATCCAAACCCTTCAGGATTGGCAGGAGCATCCCGGGAAAAGCTGGAGCCGTGGAAGAAAGGAAGGAAGAGCGTGGTGTGGATCCAAAGGGAACATTCCCGGAGCCAGCACTGGGAAGGATTCCCCTGGGAAGGTGGAAAATCTGCTGCTGGAATTGCTGGAGCTGGATCCTGCAGCGATCCCAAACTTCCAGAGCCGCGGGATGGGCGCTTCCAGCCCGTCCCTGGAGGATTCCGGAGGCCGGGAATGATTTCCTTCGGAGCGCCGAGGATTCTCCTGGAGCGGCTTCCCCCTCTCCCTGGGACGTCGGGAACAGCAAATCCAGGAGAATTGTGGCTCTTTCCCGGTTTTTAGGCGCAAATTCCCACCCTCCCCCCTTCGGATCTGCTGCTCCATCCCCCTGAGCGGGAATTCCATGGGGGAGCTTCCAGCGGGGCTGGGAATTCCGGAGAAGCCTCTTCCCGTGTTTCAGGGAGGAGCGTTCCAGTGCTCTGGATCCAGGGAACTTGCTCCATCCTGCTGGATCTGAGGATTCCCTGGAGCCCTGGGAACTGCCAGGAGCTCGGGGGATGATCCCTGTCCTGGAATTCCCGTGGATTTTAATGGGAAAATCCCGCTGCTTCGCCACGAAAGGTGCTACAAATCCTCCCTTAAATCCTTAAAAAAATTCCAGGTGAAACTGAGCTTCAAAATCCATGGAAATACCTCATGGGGCTGGGGGAGGGAAAGCCTTCCCGAGAGCCAGAGCCAGCTTTTCTCCCCCTCCCCCTCCAAAAAAACATCCTGGAAAAAGGCATGGATAATGGGATGCAGGGAATTGGGAAGCTGGGAGTGTCTCCAGGGAAAATCCAGGGAAAATCCAGGAAATCCTGGAAATCTCTGCGTGGTGTGGTGGTGGCAGAATTCCCGCTCCGTCCTTCCCGTGCCGTTCGGGGATGGAGAGGTTTGGGAAGGATCAGGGAGAAGCGGAGTTAGGGGAGAACAGGGAATGGGAGCTGGGGGATTTTTGGGAAGGGAAAATCCACAATCCTGATCGGGAATGGGAATGGGGAGAATTCCTGCAGCTCCCCATCCCTGCATTCCCATCCCAGTGTCCCAGTGTCCCATCCCAGTATCCCAGTATCCCATCCCAGTATCCCATCCCATCCCAGTGTCCCAGGAGCTTCCTGGTTCCATCCCAGTATCCCATCCCAGTGTCCCATCCCCGTGTCCCATCCCCGTGTCCCATCCCATCCCAGTATCCCATCCCAGTGTCCCATCCCTGTCCCATCAAGGGGATCCCTTTCCCAAAAATCCTTTGGGATCGGGGGGATCCACCCAGTGCTCCCAGTGCCACCCCGGGGCATTCCCAGTGCTCCCAGTGCCACCCTGGGATGCTCCCAGTGCTCCCAGTGCCACCCTGGGATGCTCCCAGTGCTCCCAGTTCCCAAAATCCCATCCTGGAGAACTTCCAGTGCCCCAGAATCCCACTCTGGGATTCTCCCAGTGCCCCAAAATCCCACTGTGGGATTCTCCCAGTGCTCCCAGTGCCCCAAAATCCTATCCTGGAGAGCTCCCAGTGCTTTAAATTCCCAAAATCCCACCCTGGGATGCTCCCAGTGCTCCCAGTTCCACCCTGGGATGCTCCCAGTGCTCCCAGTCCAGGGCCTCACCCCAAACCCCAGGAATTTCCCGGAATTTCACGAGCAGATTCCAGCAGCTCCCAGGGCAGGACCTCGCCAGGATTTTGGGAATCACCCTTTGGAATTTAACAAAAAACAAAACACCACCGACGCAGCTTTGGCTTCATTTTATTTTTAATTTTAATTCCTCCCCTCCTTAATTTTAATTTTAATTTTAATTTTGTTTTTGGTGTGTGCTTAATTTATTCGAATAGTGGCTGTATAATTTATTTTCATAAATATATGAGAAAAGTTACTAAATGGTTAAAAAAAAAAAAAGAATAATAGTAATAATAATAATAATAATAATAATAAAAAAAAAACCAAACGGACTTTGCAGGCCAATCTTTCAGATTTAATGGAGAAAAAAAATTAATTAATAATAATAATAATATTAATAATAATAATGTTTTTTTGATATGAACCACAAATGCACTTTTGGGTGTGTTTGGTTATTTTTTGGGGTGGGGAGCTGTGGGGTTTGTGTGTAAATATTGTATTTATAGGCATGTTTGGCCTCTCGTGGGGGATTTTAGGAACTGCTGGAATTCCTGGATTTTGGGGGTTTTAGGGGTTTTTTTTTTGTTTGTTTTTTTTCCTACGGGGTCAGCCAGGAAAAGCTGACTTGGTGTTTGTAAAACTCATTTTTAGCGTCGTTTTTTGGGGTTTTTTTGGGGTTGTTTGGGGTTTTTTTTGTTGGTTTTTTTTTCTGCTGTACGGGGAGGGTGGGAAGGGAAGAGAGAAAGGGTTTGAAATAAAAATCTTGGAAATTGTTGGATTTTGGTTTTTTTTTTGTGGTGGATCCAGAACCTTCCCAGCCCCTCCAGATCATTTTTGTCCCTTTTTTGGGGCATCCTGGCACCCCCAAAATCCATCAGGGAGCTCTGGGTGCCCTTCCTGGGTATCCCCAAAATCCAGCAGGGAGCTCCCAGTGCCCAAAAATGTTTGGGGTGGAGCTCTGGGTGTCCCAAAAATCCATCAGGGAGCTCCCAGTGCCCCCCCAGGGTGATCCCAGTGCCCCCCTGGATGCCCCTGGTACCCCAAAAACCATCTGAAGTCTTCCAGTGCCCAAAAACTTGTTTGGGGTGAGTTCTGGGATCCCCAAAAATCCATCAGGGAGCTCCCAGTGCCCCAAAACACATTTGGGGGGAGCTCAGGGTGACCCCAGGGTGCTCCTGACACCCCAAAACCCCTCGGGGATTTCTGGGTGCCCCCAGAAACGAGGCACAGAACCTTGGGATGGGGAACGAGGCTGATTTGGGGTCCCAGGATGGGGAACGAGGCTGATTTGGGGTCCCAGGATGGGGAACGAGGCTGATTTGGGATCCCACGATGGGGAACGAGGCTGATTTGGGGTCCCAGGATGTGGAACGAGGCTGATTTGGGATCCCACGATGGGGAACGAGGCTGATTTGGGGTCCCAGGATGTGGAACGAGGCTGATTTGGGGTCCCAGGATGGGGAACGAGGCTGATTTGGGGTCCCAGGATGAGGAACGAGGCTGATTTGGGGTCCCAGGATGGGGAACGAGGCTGATTTGGGATCCCACGATGGGGAACGAGGCTGATTTGGGGTCCCAGGATGTGGAACGAGGCTGATTTGGGGTCCCAGGATGAGGAACGAGGCTGATTTGGGGTCCCAGGATGAGGAACGAGGCTGATTTGGGGTCCCAGGATGGGGAACGAGGCTGATTTGGGGTCCCAGGATGGGGAACGAGGCTGATTTGGGGTCCCAGGATGTGGAACGAGGCTGATTTGGGGTCCCAGGATGGGGAACGAGGCTGATTTGGGGTCCCAGGATGAGGAACGAGGCTGATTTGGGATCCCAGGATGAGGAACGAGGCTGATTTAGGGTCCCAGGATGGGGAACGAGGCTGATTTGGGGTCCCAGGATGGGGAACGAGGCTGATTTAGGACCCCAAGATGGGGAACGAGGCTGATTTGGGGTCCCAGGATGGGGAACGAGGCCGATTTGGGGTCCCCGCAGCCCCGAGGAAGCTTCGGGGCGATTCATTCCCAGGACTGGGGAACCCCGGGATGCGCCCACGGCCCGGAGGAGCCCTCGGGGACCCGGGGACCCCCTCGCTGCCCCCGCGGGCCCCCAAAAAAGCGGCTTTTGTTGGGTCTGGAGCAGCCCCGGCGGGGCCGGGATTTATTTTTAGCGTTCATTTGCATCAGAAAGCGGCGCGGCCCCCGCGGGCTCCCCCGGACAAAGGCGCTTTCTTCCCTCCCCGCCTCCCCCCGACCCCAACCCCGCGGGGGCTGCGGAGCCCCCCGGGACCCCCGCGGCGGGTGGGGGGATGCTGGTGGTGCCCACCCTGGGGGGGAAATGCCGGTGGGGGTCAGGGAGCTGCTCGGCGTCCTTAAATCCTGTCCCAAAATTCCGTCCTTAAATCGCGGCCCGAAATTCCGTCCCTAAATCCCATCCCGAAGTTCCGTCCTTAAATCCCATCCCTCAACCCCATCCCTAAATCCCACTGCAGAATTCCATCCCGAAATCTCATCCCAAAATTCTGTCCTTAAATCCCACCCCAAAATCCCATTCCTAAATCCAGACCCTAAATCCCATCCCTCAACCCCATCCCTAAATCCCATCCCTAAATCCAGTCCCTCAATCCCACCCGACCCAGGGGTGGGCCCGGGGTGTCTGAACCCCCCAATTTGGGGGAGGGGATGTCACATTTTGAGGGGGATGGGGGCGCTTCCCCTCCTCAGCCTCGCTCGTCCCAATGTGCTGAGGGGAATGTGGGAACAAGGGAAACTGAGCCACGGGGTGGGGAGGGAGATCCGAGGGAAACTGAGGCACAGCATGGGATCTTGGATGGATGGATGGACAGATGGATGGAATCCATGGATGATGGATGGATGGACGGATGGATGATGGATGATGGATAGATGATGGATGGATGGATGGATGGATGGATGGATGGATGGATGGATGGATGGATGGATGGATGGAATCCATGGATGGATGGATGGATGGATGGATGGATGGATGATGGATGGATGATGGATGGATGGATGATGGATGGATGGATGATGGATGGATGGATGGATCCATGGATGGATGGATGGATGGATTGATCCATGGATGGATGATGGATGGATGGATGATGGATGGATGGATGGATCCATGGATGGATGGATGGATGGATTGATCCATGGATGGATGATGGATGGATGGATGATGGATGATGGATGGATCCATGGATGGATGATGGATGGATCCATGGGTGGATGGATCCATGGATGGATGGATTGATGATGGATGGATGGATGGATGGATGGATGATGGATGGATGGATGATGGATGGATGATGGATGGATGGATGATGGATGGATCCATGGATGGATGGATGGATCCATGGATGGATGGATTGATCCATGGATGGATGATGGATGGATCCATGTGTGGATGGATCCATGGACGGATGGATTCGGAGTGGAGCTGGGTGCGCAGGGCAGGTGGGATGTGGGATGCAGGGTGAGGATGGATGGATCCATGGATGATGGAAGGAGGGAGGGATGGATGGAGCAGCGGGATGGGGCTGGCGGGGTCCCGGGAGGGGCCGGGCGGAGGGGAGGGAGGGGGGGGCGGCGGCGGGGTCCGGGGGGGGCCGGGGGCGCCCCTCCCGTCGCCGCCCACATGACGCCGCTCCCGGGATGCGCCGGGCGGCGCCGGGCGTGGGCGGGGGCGGCGAGAGGCGGCGGCAGCGGGGCCGCACCGGGGCGCGCCGGCCCCCCCCCCGGCCCCGGGACCGCCACCGGCCCCGCCACCGGCACCGCCACCGGCCCATGGCCCGCGGCCGGACCGCCGCGCCCGCCCCCTGAGCGGCTCCATGGAGCAGGTAGGATCGGGACCGGGATAAGGAGCGGGAGCAGGAACGGGACGGGTCCGACACCCCCGGGGACGCCACCCGGCCGTGCTGTGCTCCCCTCCTGCCCTGCCGCGTCCCTCCCCACCTTCCCCCGGCCCCCGGCGTCACCTCCCGCCCTCTCCCCGCCGCCCACCTGCTGCCCCGGCACCACCTGAGCCCCCCCGCAGCATCGCCCAGGCGGGACCGAGACCCCCAGAGCCCCCGGTGTGCCTCCCCCAGCCCGGGTGTGCCCCGGGACCCCCTCCCCGCTCTGCCTCACACAGCCCGGGGTGGGTCTTCCCCGCGATTTGGGGAGGGGGTTTCTGCTCGGGGATCGGGGCTGGAGCCGCCGTGAGGGTGTGGAAAAACCTCGGGGTGTGTGTGTGGGGGGGTCCTTTCCTCTGTCTCCCCATCCCAACGCCTCCAGCCCCTGTCCCGCTCCGGCCGGGCTGTGCTGGCCCCTCCACGCCGCCCACCCGGGGCCGGGGGTCTCTCGGACAGGAGGGGTTTGGGGTGGGGATCACCCCCCTCTCCCAGTTGTGGGGTTCAGCCCGCAGCCCGGGGGTCCCCGCCTCCCCCACCCCTCCGGCTCAGCCCCGATCCCAGAGCAGCATTTGGTGCCTCGTGGGTGCCCCGCACCCCCCGCACCCCCCGAGGGGCCGGGGCAGCTCCGGGGCCCCGCTGGGAGGCTCGGCTGCGGGCACGGCCCGTCCCCAGCACGCAGCGAGCTCCGGCCGCACGTTGGGGGCCGCGTGCTGCAAAATCCATCCCCCCCCCCGCCCCACCTCCCCCGAGCCGGGAAAAGCGGCGGAGGAGGGGGGAGCGCCGGGGGTGCCACAGCGTGGCGATGTCACCCGGCTGCGTGCTGGTCACCACCCGCCATCACCCCCCCACCCCGCACCCGGGACCCCCGGGGTGCCCCCCGCCCCACCGGCAAAGCCACCGCGCGTGGCCCGCGGCGACATCGCCGGGGTTCAGCGTCCCCCGGGGGCTGCGAGCCCCCGCCAGCCGGCTGCGCATTCCCGCTGGGAAATAAAAAAAAAATCCCCCTCTTCCCACATCCAGCTGCAATGCAGAGGAGCTCCCGAGCCGCCCGCACGCCTTCCCTGCCGCCCTGATTGGCGGCGACGCCTCTGGAAAGGGGCCGTGGTAATTTTAGGCCGTGAGCGGCAGCAGGTTGGCATGTGCCCGCCGGCACCGGGCACGGCCGGGAGGCTCCGGCAGCGCTGCCCGGCCGCTCTCCCTCCTCCCGGGAGCGGCTCCCACCGCCCACGGCAGCCGGGGATGCTGCGCAGCGCCCGGGGCACCCCAAATCCCGGCAGCATCGCGGCCCCTCCCTGATGTGGGATGAGCACGTAAGTCCTGGGCGGCCCCCCCGGCTTTGAGCTGCCTCGCTCCCGGGATTCCGCTGCCGGCCCCGAGCCCCCCGGGCCTCGCTGTTGTTTATCCCGGCGGGATAAGGGAAGGAGGGGTTGGGGCCGTAACCCTTTCGTCTGCCGCCCGCTCAAAATGGCTTCGTGCGGGAGCTGCGGGCTGGGAGCGCCTGCCTGGAGCCGGGAGAGCGCTGGGGGCGCACCCGGAGAGACCCCACCCCAGCGGGGCACCCACGCCACCCACCCTGGGCAGCGCCTGGTCACTGTCCGGCCTCGGGCAGCGCTGCCCTGCCCCGCTCCCCCTCCCCACCTCCTCTTCCCCGCGCCCCGCTTTTGCTTTTCTTCGTTTAATTCCTCCGTTTCCCGGGATTAGGTTAAAACCCATCTTCCAGGCAGGATTCCCCCTCTCGCTCCCTTTGTCTGCTGCGCGGAAGCGGCTCCGCAGGGAGCGGCAGCCCGGGTGGGTGGGTGGGCGGGCGGGGGGGGCTCCGGCTCCCCCAGATCCGCTCCTGCAGCTGCCGGGATTTGGGATTTGGGATTGGGGAGGGGGAGGACGGAGGAGCGATGGATCTGCCCTGCCTGGTGGGCAGCGGGAGAGAGGCAGGGCGGTGATTTTCGGGTGGATGGTCACGGAATGGGGCGTGGGGCAGCCCCGGCAGGTGTGTGCCGCTGTCCCACCCTGCACGTGGGGACACAGGGGCGGGGATGTCCCCGCGGGGCTGCGAGGGGCCGGGGCGGGGCTGGGGGAGACAAAGAATGGGAATTCTTCGGGGTGGGGAGGGAGCAGCTGAGGCACGGTGACACCCGCGCCTTGGGGACACCCGTGGGGAAAGTGCCATGGGGCGGGGATGGGGCTGGGGGCTCTCCTGGAGCCCCCTCCCAGCAGGCTGGGGCTCAGCCCCCACCGCGCCTCCTGCGGGGGTCAGTCCCTGTCTCTGCAGAGCGAGGGGCCACGGGGCCAGCTCAGCTTGTGTCACCTCCCTGGGTGGCACTGGGGACACCAGGAGGGGACTCAGAATCCCGGGATCCACAGCTGGGTCCTGCCGCCAGCGGCTTTTCCGTGCCGGGATCCTCCAGCCTGGCCGGAGGTGGCCGTGTCCCCTCGCTGGGGACACAGGAGGGACCCCCAGGAGTGGCGCTGCCAGGTGGGGACAGGAGCGGGTGGCACCGCTGGAGGAGGACTCCGCTCTTCCTCGGGGAAGGGCCGGACACGGGTTAGGACGGCCCGCGGTGCCAAACCCAGCCGGAGGGGACATTTCCTGGAAAGTGGCATTGGAGAGTGGCCAGTGGCGGCCAGCGGGGGTGGCCGGTCCTGCCTGGCCGGGCAGGCAGAGGGCAGCCGCTGGCACCGCCCGCCTGGCACACCCCGGGGACGCGTCCCTTGTCCCCACAAGAAGACACAGGGGACCCTCCGTGGGTCCTGGGGGGGCCGCAGTCGGGGTGGGGGTGTCCGGAGGAAACTCCTGTCCCCTCACTGTCCCCTCACTGTCCCCTCACTGTCCCCTCCTGGCTCCCAAGGCCGGGCAGGGGACAGCGGTGACCCCGTGGTCAATGCCCGCATTTCCAGAGGGAAAAACCCCTCCGTCCCACCCCTGGATGCTGTGGGTGGCTGCATCCCTGTCCTCATCCCTGAGTGACCCTTGTCCACCCTGGGATGTCCTTTGTGGTCCCACCCCTGTCCATTCCCTGTCCCTGAACGTCCCTTCCCTGCTGCTGTCCCCTGCCCATCCCAGCTGGAATGACAGAGGCGGGAGATGCCAGCCCAGGAGCCGGTCCTGTGGCCTCTGTCCAGGCTCTGTGGCCTCTGTCCGTCCCCTGTGACCCCTGTCCGGGCTCTGTGGCCTCTCTCCGGGCCCGAATTCCCGGTGTTCCCGCGGCTGTCGCCGCCGGTTCGGGTGTTTATTTGTTCTGGTGGTGCCGCGCTGGCTCCGGGCGCCCGGAGGAAGTTGTTGTTGACACAGAATTTTCTTAATGGTGTCGCGGAGAACTCGCGCTTGGCAGCGGCGGTGCTGGGGGCTGGCATTCCCGGGAATGCGGGGTGTCGGGGGCTGGCATTCCCGAGAATGCGGGGTGTCGGGGGCTGGAATTCCTGGGAATGCGGGATGTCGGGGGCTGGCATTCCCGGGAATGCGGGGTATCGGGGGCTGGCATTCCCTGGGGCAGACCTGGGATGCGGGCAGGGAAACGCCTGCTCAGGAGGGACTCGGGGAGCGCCTCGGGGCTGGCAGGGACACGGGGACATCTCGGGGGGCTGGCGCAGCCCTCGGCAGCATCCCAGCTGCAGGTTTGGGATGCTACGTCTCCCTGGAATTCCCTGTGCGCCCTGGGCTGCTCTGGGGGATTTTTCCAACCCCCACCTTTGTCCCACAAGTGGAGCTCTGTCCCTTTTGGGGACAGGGTGGGGACAATGACACCGCCAGCATGGGAGGAGCCATCTCGGGGTGCAGTGGGGGGATAACGGGAGATGATCCTGCTGTGCCCTGCCCTGAGCCCCTCGCTGGGCCCTGTTGGCTCCAGCCCTGTCACTCTGGTGACTCTGCCACCCCCCGGCCGTGTCCCGGTGTCCCCAAGGCTTGAGGCCATCATTCCTCCCAGTTTTCTGCACCTCCACCCACTCTCCTGTCACACGTGGCTCCGTTTCCCTCCCAAAATTGTCCCCCGTGCCACCTCAGGGCGGGTGCTGGGTCCTGGCTGTGCCAGCTGGTGCCGCAGGTGACTCGGGGCTCGTGTCATGGCACTGGAGTCACCTCCTGCCACCGCGGAGCCTTTGAGGTGCTGCTCGCACCCCCAAATTTGGGTGCGGGGCTCATTCCCTCAGCAGTTTCTCCACGGCGGTTTTGGGATGCTCTGCTGAGTCCAAGCGGCCTGAGCCGGGCCAGGCCCTGCTGGCTGTCCCCATCCCAGCTGTCCCCATCGCCAGGCTCTGTCCATCCGTCTGTCCAGCTGTTTCCTGTGCTCGCTGTTTCCTTGCCTCGCGGGTCTGTGTCAGCCTTTGTCCGTCTGTCAGCCCCGACCAGGCTGTTTCCGTCTCCACGTCTGCCTGTGCCAGTCCCTGTCACTCCTGTCCCTCTGTCCTGGCGTTTCCTGTCCGTGTGTCCTTCCGTCCAGCAATGCCCGGCCTTGGCCTCACCCTGCTGGTTCTTGTCCGGCTTTCCCTGTCCTGCTTCTCCTGGAATCCCTCTGCCAGCTCCCTCTGTGCCCGTCCTGGTCAGCTCGTGGTCCCTGTCCCTCTGTCCTGGCTGGTCCTGTCCTGGGTGTCCCTGGGTGACACATCCCAGTCCCCATCCTCATCCCTGGGTGTCCTGTCCCTGTCCCTGGGTGTCCCTTTCCTGTTCCTGGGAGTCCCGTGTCCATCCCAGTCCCGGTGTCCTGGTGCCTGCTCTGGTCCCCATCCCAGAGCCAGCTCGGTGCCGGTTCCTGCTGTCCCGGTGCCGGTTCCCATTCCCACCCTTCCTCCCCGGTGCTGGTCCCCATTCCCAGCCTGCCATCCCGGGGTTGGTGCTGGTTCCCCTGTCCCGGTGCCGGTTCCCATTCCTGCCCCGCAATCCTGGTGCCAGTGCCGGTTCTGCTGTCCCAGTGCCGGTCCCCGTTTCCACCCTGCAATCCCGGTGCTGGTTCTGCTGTCCTGGTGCCGGTTCTGCTGTCCCGGTGCCGGTCCCGCTGACCCGGTGCCGGTTCTGCTGTCCCGGTCCCCGTTCGCAGCCCGCCCCCCGGTGCCGGTGCCGAGCCGGTCCCTCCCGCCGGGCGGGCCGTACCGAGCCTCCCGCGCCCCGCCCGCCGCCGCGGGCACCCGGAGGAGGCGGAGCCGCACCCGGGGCCGGGGCCGCCGCCGGCCCAGCCCGAGCCGAGCCGAGCCGAGCCCAGCCGGACCGCAGCGTGCGGGGCCGGGCCGGGCCGAACCCAACACCGTGCGGGGCCGCACCGGGCAGCGCCGCGCGGGGCTGCGCCGAACCGAGCCGTGCGGAGCCGGGCCGGGCCGAACCGAGCCCGCCCGCCGCGCCCCGATGAATGGGATCGCCTTCTGCCTGGTCGGGATCCCGCCGTCCGCCCCCGCGGTGAGCGACACCCGCCACACCGGCGACACCGGGGACCCGCTGGGGTCGCGGGAATGGGGATTGGGAGCGGCGCTGGGCGGTACTGGGGGGACTGGGGAGGGCGTAGGCTCGGCCAGATGGGGTCTGGGAGGAACTGGGGGATACTGGGTGGACTGGGGAGGGCGTAGGCTCGGGGAAATGGGGTCTGGGAGGAAATGGAGGTACTGGGTGAGCTGTAGGTTTGGGGGAATAGGGACTGGGGGAACTGGGAGGTACTGGGAGAGCGTAGGGCCGGGACTGGGATGGCGCCGAGGTCTGGCACTGGGGCCGGGTGTTGGGTGATGTCCCCCGGGGACAGGACCGGGACCGAGCCGGTTCCCCGGAGCGGGACCGGGGGGTGTCCAGCACACCCCCCCCACCCCCCCCCACGCCATGTCCCGGGCGTTGGTGGCCACGGTGGCCTGTCCCCAGCCACAGCGGCGTCGTGGCAGGGCGGAGGGGCTGCGGCGCCTGGATGCGGGCCCGGAGCCGAGGGGGAGACCCCGGGAAGGAGCTGCCCCTTCCCGGGACGAGACCCACGGACACCCACGCACTTCCTCCGAAACTCCCGGGGCCGGCTCCGCGTGCCTCCGGCGGATCCATCCCCGCCAGCGCCCGGCTCTAGGCAGGCAGCAACCCCCCCCGGAATGCCCAGGAACCCCTGGAGCTCAAACCCACCCCCCAAAACTCCGAGCAGCCCCCCAGGATTTTCCGACCCGCGGGTGGGCACCGGCATCGCCCGGCGCCGCTGCAGCGGAGGGCGATTCCCGTCTCCCGGTGGTGCCAAGGAAGGCCAGCCCAGCCCTGGCTAAATCCCCATTTCCTGCCCGTTTTGTGCCAAAATCCTCGGCGTGGGGATGAGGACAGCGCTGGGGGGATGTGGGGCTGGGGTTTGGTGGCGGTGGGGACCCCGCGGTGTGGCACTGGCAGAGGCTGCGCGTCCTCCTCGCCCCACAGCTGAATTTGGCCTCTGTTCCTCAGTTCCTGGTGTGGTTTTTTTTTGAACTCGGCTTCCTCGGCCCCGGCCGTGGGGGTAATAACCGGCCTCAAAGGATTAATTGGGGTGTGCGAAATGGCTCGGGGATGAGGAGCTGCTGGGCGAGCGGCTGAGCATTAATCATGGTTCCTCCTGGGATTCATCCCTGCTCACTCCGCGCCGCTGGGCGCTGCCGCTCGGGGTTTTGGGATGGGGTGTGGGAATGTTGAAATCGCCTTTTCTGCTGCGTTTTGGGGTGAAATGTGCCCTGCTGGGGGGCGGCACCCGGGGCAAGGCTCGAGTCGCTGATTTGGGGCGCTGGGGGGGTTTGGGGCGCTGGGGGATTTGGGGCGCTGGGGGGATTTGGGGTGAATTTAGAGGGGTTCATTACCCAGCACGCGTGGGAACGAAGGCTCTTTGCCATCCTCCTGTGAGGATTTAGTGCTGCACCCACAGAAATCCTGCCCGGCGGCCGCCCCCAGGGCTGTGGGGCAGGGACGGTGTCCCACCGTCCCCAAACCCTCTCCTACCCCTTGTGGCTCCTGCCCCCGAACCCCTTCTGCTGCTTCTACTCGACAAATTGAGTTTCTTAACTCAGTTTTCTTATTTTCTTTTATTTTTTTTTTTTTTTTTCCCTTTCCCCCCCTCCTTTCTCTCTGAACCCTGAACTTGAAAGACAGGAAAAGCCTGTGCTCGGGGCTGCTGCCGCAATCGCGCCTCGCCAGCGCCAAAGCTGGCACGGGCAGCGGGCCCGGGCCACGCGGTGCCACCGCGGGGTCCCGCTGGTCACCCCGGGGTTGGGACAGCCCTGCCAGGGCTCCGACCTCTGCGGCTCAACCTCGCCGTGTCCCTGTCACCGCTGGCACCCGGCCCCGCGGGGACACCGGGGGGGTGATGTGTGATCCTAAACCCCCCCCGGGCAGGGTCTGCTGCGGGCCCCGGCGTTGTTTGGGGTTTGGGGACCGTGGGTTTGGGGGTTTTTTTGGGGGGTTCAGCTCGGGTTGGGGTCGGTGTGGGGGATGCTGAGCGTGGGAGCGGCTCCAAAGTGGAATTTGGAGCCTCTCCCCGGTTCACGTGGAGAAAACACCCGGGGGTGAGGGGGGTTATCCTGGGAAGCTGCCGAGCCCCGGGATGGCCTTTTATTCTCATTAAAAGGGAAAAAACAGGATTAGGTTTCAAGTCGCTGCCGTCCCATTAATAAACCAAGTTTGTCTTCGGCAAGGCAGCAAGACCTGATTTAAAAAGGAATGGAGATAGATGACCTATTTTAAGCTCTCAAGTTGGAAAATATCGACCTGGCTGCCTCCAGCCTGCCAGCGGCGGGGCCGGCTGTGCCAGCTGGGCCACGCCGCGCTCCCAAAACCCGCCCGGCTCTCCCAAAACCGTCACAAGCTCTCCCAAAACCGTCACAGCTCTCCCAAAACCGTCACAGCTCTCCCAAAACCGTCACAGCTCTCCCAAAACCGTCACAGCTCTCCCAAAACCGTCACAGCTCTCCCAAAACCCTCCTGGCTATCCCAAAACCGTCACAAGCTCTCCCAAAACCCGCCCGGCTCTCCCAAAACCGTCACAGCTCTCCCAAAACCGTCACAGCTCTCCCAAAACCGTCGCAGCTCTCCCAAAACCGTCACAGCTCTCCCAAAACCGTCACAGCCCTCCCAAAACCGTCACAGCTCTCCCAAAACCGTCACAGCCCTCCCAAAACCGTCACAGCTCTCCCAAAACCGTCGCAGCTCTCCCAAAACCCGCCCGGCTCTCCCAAAACCGTCACAAGCTCTCCCAAAACCGTCACAGCTCTCCCAAAACCGTCACAGCTCTCCCAAAACCGTCGCAGCTCTCCCAAAACCGTCACAGCTCTCCCAAAACCGTCACAAGCTCTCCCAAAACCGTCACAGCTCTCCCAAAACCGTCACAGCTCTCCCAAAACCGTCACAGCTCTCCCAAAACCCTCCTGGCTATCCCAAAACCCGCCCGGCTCTCCCCAGACCCTCCTGGCTATCCCAAAACCCTCCTAGCTCTCCCAAAATCCACTTGGCTCTCCTAAAACCCACTTGTCTCTCCCAAAACCATCACAGCTCTCCCCAGACCCACCCAGCTCTCCCCAAAACCTGCCCGGTTCTCCCAAAATCCACCCAGCTCTCCCAAAACCCTCTCAGCTCTTCCAAAACCCTCCTGGCTCTCCCCAAACCATCACAGCTCTCCCCAAACCCTCCTGGCTCTCCCAAAACCCTCACGGCTCTCCCAAAACCCCCCTGGCTATCCCAAAATCCACCTGGCTATCCCAAAATCCACCTGGCTATCCCAAAACCCCCCTGGCTATCCCAAAACCCCCCTGGCTATCCCAAAACCCCCCTGGCTATCCCAAAACCCCCCTGGCTATCCCAAAATCCTTATGGCTATCCCAAAACCATCACAGCTCTCCCCAAAACCACCCAGCTCTCCCAAAACCCTCCCAGCTCTCCCAAAACCCTCCCAGCTCTCCAGGAGCCGGCCTGGCTCAGGCTGCCTCAGATCGCTGCCTCAAACGCGCCGCTGACCTCCTGCCCGGAGCACCCGGAGCAGTCGCCTCCTTTCTCCGTGGCAGCTTCTCCCCAGAAGTTCATTAATTCCTCCCTAATTGGCAGCCTGGGCACACCTTGGCGTGGCGCAAGACCTGCTGCGGCGGTGTGGTCCGGCAGGCCGGTGCCACCACGGCCGCGCCAGGGTCACATTCCCGATGGGTTTGGTGTCCCCGGGCTTTGGAGAGAGGTGGATTTCAGGGATGGAGGGTGTCGGGGTGTGGGGCTGGCCCCGGTCTTTGGGAGGGTGGGGCTGGATGTGGGGAAGAGGGGATGAGTTGTCCCAAAGTGACCAAAATGAGGCAGCGGTGACAATGGGGATGGGACCTGGTGACAGTGGGGATGGGACCTGGTGACAGTGGGGATGGCCCTGGTGACAGTGGGGATGGGACCTGGTGGCCATGGGATGGAGCATGGTGGCCACTGGGATGGGACATGGTGACCATAGGCATGGTCCTGGTGACCACGAGGATGGCCCTGGTGACAGTGGGGATGGCCCTGGTGACCACAGGGATGGACCCTCCTCTCTCCCCCACTGGAACCCACTGGAACCCACTGGAACCCACTGGAACCCCTTTCCCAGAAGGATTTGGGATTCCAGGAGCCATCCCAGGCCAGGGAACAGATTCCTGCCACAGCCCTGAGCCCCAGCCTCGTGTCCCCTTCAGCCACCAGCCAGGTCCCCATCACCCCTCCGCTCACCCACCACCGGTGACACCCCTTGACCTGTCACCGCACACCCCGGGGTGCCCACGGTGACCGTCCCCCCCCCCGCCATCCACCGAGGGTGACAGAGGGTCCCTTGATGGGCCCGAGCGCGTGGGGCAGCCCCGGGGCGGGTGGGACAGAGCCCGGTGGCTCCAGGGGACAATCGGGCCATTGTGGCACATAGTGGCTCTTTCTCCGCCGCGCCGGGCGGGGGCCGGGCTGCGGTGCCAGCGCTTTCCAGGGCCAAGCGTGGTCCCCAGCGGGGCTGGCGGTGACTGGTGTGGCAGCAGTGGCAGGACATCGATGTCCCCGGCCAGGGAGGGGACGCTGACTGGACGTTCGGCCGATGGACGCGTGTGGGCTGCGGAAAAATGTCCGGCTGCTCCTCACGCTGCTGGGGAGCTGCCACCGCAGCTTGGTGTCCCCAAATCCGTGTCCCCAAAGCCACCTCCTGTCCTCGCTGTGGCCGGGGGGAAGCTCAGGACCCCCTTTTGGCTCCTTGTTTTCAGCAGCCAGCCAGGGCTGTGGGATTTGGCTGAGCTCCCTCCCAAACCCTCAGGCGTCACGCCGAGGTTGTCCCTCGTGTCAGGGGGGGGTTCATGGCCACTGTCCCCACCCCGGGACACCCATCCTTGAACGGGGCCGGGGCTGGAGGGAGCTGCAGCCTCCCCCTGACCTCCCCGGCTCGGATTTTCCGCCGCGGAGGAGCGGGAGCGGAGCGCAAGGTGCCTCTCGGAGCCGCCGGAGGAAATGGCTCATTGTTGTTAGCCCGGCTGAAAAAAAAACCACCCAGAGACCCGAAAAACGGCCGTAATGAGGCCAGCTTCTATTTGAGGGCTTCCATGGGAAAAACAGGAAACGGAATCCTGTTACTTTTCTAGGGCCCGCTGCTGATAACGCCGTTTTTAGGACGGGGCAGAGGAGGAGGAGCTGGGGATGAAGGACATCGTGGTCCCGCTTCCTCGTGGAAGATAAAAACTCCTCCTTGGAGCGGCTCTGGCTCCGTGGTTCCCGTCTTTCCGCTGGCTCTGGTGTGTCCCCAACCTTGTCCCTGCCTCGGGGCTGCTTTCCCTGCCGGCACTGAGAGTTGGGGACAATCCGTGAGGGATGAGGGACTGGGAGAGCTGGGATGTGGGAATGGGCAGAGCACGGCGCCGTGGGGAGGGACTCGCTGTGTCCCCAGAAGCGGCCCTGGCTGTCCTGGGATGTGTCCTGTGAGTGTCCCCCAGCCCTGTGGGTCTGTCCCCACCGCCCAGAGGTGCTCCCGTGGCATTCAGGAGCGGGATTCAGGGATGGCGCCGCGTCCTGCCCTCCTGGGTTTGTGGCGCGTGCACGCTGTCACCTCAGCGCGGTGACATCAGCCGGTGGCACCCGCAGGGATGTTCGGGGGGGACAATCTAACAATTCCAGCCCAGGGATTCCTCCAGGGACCGGCGGAACCACGCGGCCGGAGATCCACGGTGGGCACCGGGGCTGCCCAGGAGAGGCCGGGAAAGGGAACGAGGCTCTCAGGCCACATTCCCAAATTCCTCTGGATGTGGCAGCAGGGACCTCCCCCCGTCCGGGGGAGAGCTGGAGCTGCTGCTTTGAGATGGAATGAGATCCCTGCGGATCCAGGGATGGTGTCTGGGGTGGACAATGCCAGGAGGGAGCTGGGTTTGGTGACAGGACGGAGCCACGCTGGGACCCGGTGTGGGCTGGGGAGGAGACGCTGTCCAGATAAAAGTTGGTGTTGGGAAGGAAGGAAGGAAGGATTTCCTTCCCCGTGTTGACACCCAACCCGCAGCGGCAGGAATGTCACAGGGATGCTCGGTGGCTTCTCCTTGGCTCTGGTGTCACCTGGGCAGTGTCACCACCCCGCTCCCGGCTGCTCCGGGGGTGACGGGGATGAGGATGAGGGTCCTTGATTGGTGTGGGGTGGGGTTTGGGAAAAGGGCAGTGCCCATCCAGCCCCCAGTGCTGGATCTGCTGTGGGACCCCCGTCCTGGGCTGTCCCCAGAGCTGGCAGTGGGGACAGGGACCCCCAGCCCTGAGCCCTGCCGACTTTTCCATGGCCAGGGACCCCCAGCCCTGAGCCCTGGTGGCTTTTCCATGGCCAGGGACCCCCAGCCCTGAGCCCTGGCGACTTTTCCGTTCCCCCACGATGTCCCAGAGGTTTGTGGGGTCCCAGTGGTGCCGTGAGGGGCTCGGGGGGTGCTGTTGACAGCCGGGCCATGGGGAAAGAGGCTGTTGGGAATCTCCAGGGATGCTTGGAGCAAACCCTTCTGGCATCAGCCGAGAGTCATCACCAGCACTCCCACCCTGCCCAGATGTGGTGCATCCATCCCTGGGGATCCTGCCAGGCTGGGACATGGCACAGGGAGGCAGCCGGGGGGTTTCTCTCCATCACCGAGGTGTTTTTGCCTCCTTTTCCCTCCTTTTCCCTCCTTTTCCCTCCTTTTCTCTCCTTTTCCCAGCGCTGCTCCTCCCGCCTGGGATGCGCCTCCACTCCCACCCCTCTTTCCCCCCATTCCCCGCGGGATCCAGCCGGGTGGGATTGGGGTGGGGGCATTCCAGGGGGCTGCAGCATCCCGGGGGGGGCTTGTGGAGCACGAGCTGCCTGTGTGCGAGCACCCCCCTAAAATCCCTTCTGAGCCGCAAAGCTCCTCAGCCCTGGTTTGAGTTAAAGAGAATTAAAATGCTTTCTCCCGCCGATCCCTAATCCCAGGGGCTGCGGCACGGCCGGGAGGGATCCCCCGGATGCTCCCGGCGTGGTCACCTGTCCCCAGCCCCGTTCTGGTGTCACTTCACCGCCTCCAGGCCCGGTCCGGGAGCATCCCCGCCCTGCCCGGGGGTGTGGGTGGGTGCGGGCAGCTCCGGCCGGCAGGGGACCATCCGTCCCGGCTCTTTTTGGGGCTGCAGCCCCCCCAAAAGCTGCCTGGAACCCAGGAAAGGCGTGTGGGACCCCCGACCCCCTTCCCCATGGCAGGTGGGAGCCGGCAGCAGCTTTGCCGTGAAAGGGCTGGAAATCGGTTGTTGTTTCAGCAGGGCTTTCTCCTCCTCCAGAATCCCATTAAAACCTCATTTTTCTGACCCTAATCTCAGCTGGCCCTGGCTGGGGGGATTAGCGCTGGTGTCCCCCCCGCGCTGGATCCGGGCGGGAGAAGCGCGGCCGGAGGAGGGCGGCGGTGTGGCCGCGGTGGTGGCAGCGCTGCTGTCCCTGTCCTTGTCCCTGTCCCTTGTCCCTGTCCCTGTCCCTGTCCCTGTCCCTGTCCCTTGTCCCTGTCCCTGTCCCCGTCCCTGTCCCTGTCCCTGTCCCTGTCCCTGTCCCTGTCCCTGTCCCTGTCCCTGTCCCTGTCCCTGTCCCTGTCCCTGTCCCTGTCCCTGTGCTGTCCCAGGGGTGACGTTATCCCCGCCGCGTGCCAGGGGTGGCGGTGGCGCGGCTGGCAGTGTCCCACAGCTGGTGACAGGGCCCGGGCTGGGACCAGCGGCTGCGCCCCGGAGATGTCACCGCGCTCGGTGCTGGGCCAGCGGGGGGGGACAGGGTGGGGACAGGGGGGGAGGCCCCTCAGTACTGGCAGGTGTGGGAGCAGGGCCGTGTGTCCCTCTGTCCGTGTGTCCCCCTGTCCGTGTGTCCGGTGTCCATGTGTCCGGTGTCCGTGTGTCCCCCTCTGTCCGTGTGTCTGTGTGTCCGTGTGTCCGTGTGTCCCCTCTGTCCGTGTGTCTGGTGTCCGTGTGTCTGTGTGTCCCCTCTGTCCGTGTGTCCGTGTGTCCGTGTGTCTGTGTGTCCCCCTGTCCGTGTGTCCATGTGTCCGGTGTCCGGTGTCCGTGTGTCCGGTGTCCGTGTGTCCGGTGTCCGTGTGTCCGTGTGTCCGTGTGTCCGTGTGTCCCCTGTCCGTGTGTCCGTGTGTCTGTGTGTCCGTGTGTCCGTGTGTCCGGTGTCCGTGTGTCCGTGTGTCCGTGTGTCCGTGTGTCCGTGTGTCTGGTGTCCGTGTGTCCGGTGTCCGTGTGTCTCTGTGTCCCTCTGTCCGTGTGTCCGTGTGTCCGTGTGTCCGTGTGTCCGGTGTCCCCTGTCCGTGTGTCCGTGTGTCCGGTGTCCCCTGTCTCTGTCCGTGTGTCCGTGTGTCCGGTGTCCCCTGTCCCCTGTCCGTGTGTCCGTGTGTCCGGTGTCCCCTGTCCGTGTGTCCGTGTGTCCGTGTGTCCGGTGTCCGTGTGTCCCCCTGTCCGTGTGTCCGGTGTCCGTGTGTCCGGTGTCCGTGTGTCCCGGGGCCGGCAGCGGGCCCGGTGCATGCCGGGAGCTCCTGTTTGGCCGCGTATTTAGGACACTCCTGTGCAAAACACGAACATTCTGGAAGGCGTCCAGGCGCGCTCGCATTCCTCGGGGTGGAATCTGCCCCCGCCAGCGCCGCCTGACCTTTCCCTCTTTGGGCCGCGGGAATAATCCCGGGGATCGCGCCCTCCCTGTCCCCCCCCCAGGGCTGGGGACCCCCTCCCCAAACCCCCTGCAGGCTTCTGGGGCGGCTCAGCGGGGACTCAGGGAGGTGACAGGATGGCACCCAGTGTCCCCAGCTGTCCCGGGACCCCCGGCCGGATCCAGCCCCGCCATTCCCGGCTGGATTTTTCCCCCTTTGAGGCGGGAAGCGAAGCCCCACCGGGCGCTGCTGGCACCCACAGCCCCGTCCGGTTGCTCCAGCTCTGCGAGCCGGGACACGCCAGCTCCTTGTCCCCGGGCTGGGGCGAGGCCACCGGGCTGTCCCCGGGGTGGCTCCGCTGGCGGACCCCCGGCACGGGCACCGGGTGACATCAGGGTGGCCCGGGTCGGGGCGGGGGGGGTGGCAGGGATTTTGGCTCCCACTTTTCTCCATCCCGGTTTCTCACACCGTGTTTCTCACACGGTGCCCTGGGTGTGCCGAGGGGTCCTTGGGGACACGGCTGTCACCACCCCACCCCGGCCAGCCGGACTCGGCGGGGGTGTCACTTTGGGTGGGCGCTGGGGACACTCTGGACAGCGCAGCGGGCACAGGGTGGGGGCTCAGTGTGACATTGGCAGTGTCCCCTCGCTGCCAGCCCGGGGGGCTCTGCGGCATCACCCTGGCGCTGTGGGGCTGGGGGTGACCCACACGGAGCGGAGCGGGAGGGCCCCGAGGCCCCGGGGATGCAATCCCAGCAATTCCCGGCATTTCCCGGCGTGGCCGCACGTGCCTCGCTCTCCTCGGCCTCCAGCACGGCAGGAATGCGGCGCGGGACCCCCTCGAGCGGGGACAGGGACAGGCAGAGCGGGAGGGGACAGCCCAGGGGGGGCACTGCCAACCCCCGGCCCCAAACCCGGCTGTGCCAGGCTCCCCGAGGTGCCGCTCTTTTCCTTATCCCCCCCAAATTCTGGGAGAGTGGCTTGGGGAAGGGGATTTGTCCCCGTGCGGGCAGCAGCGACAAGGGTGGTGTTGTCCCAGGTGTCCCCAGCGCTGTCAGGGGGCCTGGGTGGGACCGCGGAGGGTGGTGGCTTTGTGCCGGGGGGGGACAACAGGGGACAGGTGTCCCCCAAAATGAGCGGTGGGGCTGAGGGGGGGCTCTGGGTTCAATTCCAGCTGGGAATTGTCCTTGGAGCCACCGCCGCAGGCGCTGAGGGAGGCCTGAGGAGCTGTGTCTGGCTCTGGGGGGATATTTTTGGTCTCCACGGGGCTGTTTTGGTCCCCGGGGTCGGGGTTTGGTCCTCGGGGTGCAGGATACGTGTCCCCCCCTCTCCTCCCGCTGCCAGGCCGCTGCCGAGTGCTGGGGACAGAGAGGGGACCGGGGGTGTCCCGCAGCACCTCCCCGGCTCTCCCGGGGGTGACAGAGGGTGACAACACCCCGAGGATGTCCCCCCGCTCCGTGTCCCCGGCATCGCCCGGTGCCCTGCGGAAAGGAAGGAAGGAAGGGGCCGGGAGGAGGGAGAGGAGGAAGCGGGGAGGGTGGGATGCTGCCCGGGGTGATGGAGGAAGAAGGGGGCGGATAGGAAGGGAAAAAAAAAGGAAAAAAAAGAAAAAAGAAAAAAAAGAAGGAAGAAAAAAAAAGAAAAAAAGAAGGATAAAAAAAAGGAGGGAAAAAGAAAGGGAAAAAAATGAAAGGGCAAAAAAAAAAAAAAGAAAAAAGGGAAAGTCCTGGCAAAGTGACGCCTCAGGCGGCGGGGTGGGGGCGCTGGGGGCGGGGGTCTGGCTGGGGGCGGTGGGCTGGGCACTGATCCCTGCCAGCAGCTGGAGCCGCAGCCGGGACGTGTGGCTGCCCGCCCTCCCTCCCTCCATCCTTCCATCCATCCCTCCCTCCCTCTTTCCATCCCTCCCTCCCTCCATCCGGGGGGTGGCTGGGTGGGGGTTGTGCCGCTCGGGGGGTGCTGAGCGAGCGACCGAGCGCCGAACCGGCAGCTCCGCCGGCCTGCGAGCTCCGCGCATCGCCCCCCGCCCACCCCCATGGGGGTCCCGACCCCCGGCTGAGAAGCCCTGAACGCCGGCGGGATGGTGGAGGAGAGCACGGGCGGGGCGGCGCGGGGGTCGCGGCGGGGTCCCTGCCGGCCCCCCCCGGCCCCCAGCCCCAAGAGGCTGTGGAGCGTGGAGCGCTCCGGGAGGGGCTGGCGCCTGGAGCGGCCGGTCGGGGTGGATTGCAGCTCCCCCGAGCCCCGCTGCATCTGGCTGAGCAGCCTGCGCCGCCACGCCGCCGCCCCCGACCCCCGCCCGCCCCCGACCCCCCGCCCCGGCCGCGGGCTGAGAACCGAGCGGTGCCGCCGGGTGAGAGCCGGGGTTGGGGGGGAGGATTTGGAAGGGTGGAGGGGTCCCAGGAGGGAGGGTGGGCGGTGCGTGTGTCCCTTTGGTCCCCTCCTGTGGCCGAGGATCGGGGTCCAGCTCCCGGATCCTGCTCCTGCTGCGCCGTGTCCAGGAGCGGGGACAAATCCCGCGCCCCAAGACTTGGGGACAAGGCTCCTTTGTTCTGTGGGAGCGGGACCTGTCCCCTCTGTGTCCCCACAGTGACACGGGGGACAGGGACTCGGTGACACCTGCGCTGGGGTGGGGGTGGAGGAGCTCAGGGGAATTGGGGTGACCCGGGCAGGGGGGTCTGGATGTGACAGGCACAGGATCAAGGGGCTGCCCCCATCCCTGCAGCGCTCGTGGGATGGGGGTTTGGGAATGCTGGGGTGAGGAGGATGAGGATGGTGGAGCACGGCAGGAACCACCAGGGCGAGGTTAAAATCAAGGCAGAAATTTGGGAGGAGGGCCGGGGCTCTGGGGACAAGCGGCTGAGGTGACAAACTGGGTGACAACCCCGCCGCGGGGGGAAACCGGAGCATCTCAGCCAGCACGGGGCGAGTACCCCGAGGCCACAACCGGATGCTTTGAAACCCAAAATCCTCCAAATCCGCGTGCCGGAGAGGGAAACTGAGGCACAGCATCCAGCCTGGATGGTCAACCTGACACCTGGGGACGCGTCCCTGAGCTGGAGCCACGTTCTGGGCTGTGACACGGGGACACGTCCCCGTCCCCGCGGACCGCTGCTGCCGTTGGTGTCTGCAGCGATCCGAGCCCTCTCTCCGAGGCCTGTCCGTGCCGGTTAAAATCAGCGGGGCACATTCAGCTGTCAGCTTAAAAATAATCCGGCGAGCCGGCGGCCGACACAATGGAGGGCGCAGATGGGGCCGGGCGCCGCCGGGATGCTGCCGGCCCCCGAGGCCGAGCGCTGGGGGGGCCCCCGGGGGTGGGGGGCGCCTGTTGCCATCTGGGTCGGGCTTTTCCGCTGGGATTCGGCGGCAGCGCGGCGTTGGCAGCGGGGTTTTGCGGCTCGGCCGTGGTGCTGTTTTGGGGTTCTGGGTGGTTTGTGGGAGCAGCCAAGTTTTGGAGGGGGTCAGTGCGGTGTGTCCTGAGCGCAGGGACACCGTTCGCAGGGGGACAAGACCCCCGTGGTCACCCCGGGTTCCGTGCGGGACGTGCCGGACAGGGGGACACAGCCCGGCCCTGCCGTCAGATCTCCCCACCGGCAGCGAAAAGGCCCACTCAGCACAGGCACACACACAAAGGCTTTTTGTGCCTTGTCCCTTTGTGTCCCTTGTCCCCTCCCCGCTGCCCATCCATCGCTTCCACCCCGGCAGCCCCTGAATTTCAACACCCTCATCCCAGGAGGGGCTGAATCCCGGCTGGGGGAAGGAGCCAGGACTCGGGCAGGGTCCCTGGGGATCCCCGCGGGTCCCTCCCGCTCCCAGATTCCCAATTCCCCCGGGTTTGGCGGAGCTGGCCGGTGCCAGGACATCAGGCAGTGCCCTCTGCTCCCCTCGGCCGCGGAGCTGCTCCCAGCCCAGCCAGATGTGCAGCCACGGGGAGCAGCCCCGACCCTCAGCGGGGCTGTGCCGAGCCCTCCCGAGCTCTCCGGCTGTTTCTCCATCTCCCCGGTGCCAGGAGAGGTGCCCGTGGCTTCTCCACAGCCCCGTTCCCTCTCTGGGAGCTGTGGGGTGCAGCCACATCCCCTTGTCCCCATCTGCTGCTCGGGGCAGTGTCCCCTGCCACATCCCGACGTCCCTGCCCCGTTTTGGGAAGCCTCAGGCGGGTCCCACCGCCTCCCGCGCGGCTCTTTCCGGCTTTGCCCAGGGTTATTGCTGTGCCACGGTCAGAAGGGACCTTTTGTCCCCAAGTCCCGCGTCCCGTCCCCTTCATGTCCCCTCCTGGGTCCCATCCAGACCCCCAGGCACAGCTCATTTATTTTGATTTCCTTTCCATTCATCTCCTTCCCAAAGCTCCCACACAGGAGGAGCCGGGGAGGCCAGGAATTCTCTGGTGGGGGGCTGGGATTAGGGATTGCGGGAGGGGAAATTGGGGCAATTTTGGGCAGAGCTCAGCCCCTAGAAGTGACACCTTGTCCTTGTCCCTGCAGCCGACGCCGGGCCGGAGAGATGGGGCGTCCCCGAACGCCAACGCGCCCCCGGAGGGGGGATCCTTCCCCTGGGTGGGCCCCAAGACGGTGGCGCTGCGGAAGAGCTCCCAGGGCGGCTTCGGCTTCACCCTCCGCCACTTCATCGTGTACCCCCCGGAATCGGCCGTGCACTCGGCCAAGGTAGGGCTGGCAGCCGGGAAAAGCCGGGAATGCTGGAGCGGGACGCGGCTGGATGCAGGATGCTCCCGTTTGGGCTGAGGGTGGGCAGGGGGATGAGGAGGGGAGCGCCCATCGCCGGCTTTGTTGGGATTCCTGGAGCCGCCCCCAGCCACGAGATGCCCCGTGGCGATCCCAGCCTGGGATGGAGGAGCCCATGGAGCTGCTGGAAGAGGAGCTCTGGACAAGCAGCACCTCTGGAGACATCCCAGAGCCTTTTGGGATGTTTGTGGGAACGGAGAGGATCCCTCAGCCCCGAGCAGCGGCTGCGGCGTGGCTGGGAACGGCAGGAAAAGGCACCTCCGAGCCCCTGAGGCCAAGCAGGGCTGGCGGATTTTTGGCTCCCGGTTTCCTGGTTGTTGGTGGGGATTTTCCAACTGGATCTGCCCTGGGATCTGCGCTTTGCTCACGGTGACGTCATTTGGGAGGACGCGGCCTTGGCTTGGCACATCTGAGCCCGATCCGGGCAGTGCCGTTCCCCTCAGGGATGGAGAGATCCCACGGAACCACCCAGGAAAAGCTTCCAGCGTGGATGGAGAACCCTCCACACCCCAAGGGATGAGCTCCAAGCTCCGGGAATTCCGAACCCACTTCCCTCCCCGTTTTCTGTGGATGATGAGAGGAGAGTCCGGGATCTGGGGAGTCCCACACATCCCTTTCCCTGCTCCAGATCCCTGGATCATCCCTGGAGCTCCGCAGCCGCCCCACGGCTCCGGCTGCCCCACGGCTCCAGGCGCTGGCAGCCAGGGAAGTGCGGTGGGAAGTGAGTCACAGGGTGGGGAGAACTCGCCGGAATCCCCGCTCGCCATCCTCCGGCACCGGCGCTTTTCCCAGGCTCCTCGTTCTGCCTCTCCAACCCCTTCCTGCCTTCCTGCGCCGGGAACACGGCCCCGTCTCCGGCAGCGCGACTCTGCCGGGGAGATTTTGTCACGGGAATGGCCTGAAGCTCCCCCAAACCCGCTCCCACCTCTCCACTGCCTTCCAAAAAATTGATCCTGCCCCGCTGGGCACCCGGGCTGAGCCCTGCCCGGGCGGGAGCACCCGGGGCCGCGTGGGAAGGAGGCGGATTAGCGCCGGGAGCTGGAGATGCTCTTGGAAAGAGGCTGGGAATAGCTGCGGGCCGCCGTGCGAGCCGGAGCCGGCGGGGCAGGGCGCGGTGGGGCTGGCTCAGCAGCAGCAGCCGCGGGGGCCGGCACCCCGCCAGCTCCGGGGGCTGAGTTTCGGTGGGTTTGACTCAGCAGGGAGGGGACCGGGACCGGGAGCCTCGCTCGCCACGCTGGCCGCCCTCATCGCCCTGGCAGCGGGGCCGCCGGGATGTCCCCGGGGCCGGGAAGGGCTCTGCGGTGCCGCAGGGTGAGGACGGGCAGGGACGGGATGAGTCCGTGCCCGCAGGGGCTCTCGGTGGCCCCACGGTCTCGCCGTGGCCCCGCTGAGGCCGTGGAATGTGGATTTTCCTTCCCGCCCTGCGCTGGGCACCTGCAGCGGTGCCGCTGGGAATGTCTGATCTATGGAGCTGGGAATGGCTGATCCATGGAGCCGGGAATGATCCTTGGAGCTGGGAATGTCTGATCCATGGAGCTGGGAATGATCCTTGGAGCTGGGAATGTCTGATCCATGGAGCTGGGAATGATCCTTGGAGCTGGGAATGTCTGATCCTTGGAGCTGGGAATGGCTGATCCATGGAGTTGGGAATGGCTGATCCATGGAGTTGGGAATGGCTGATCCATGGAGCTGGGAATGATCCATGGCACTGGGAATGTCTGTCTATCGCACTGGGAATGGCTGATCCTTGGAGCTGGGAATGGCTGATCCATGGAGCTGGGAATGATCCATGGCACTGGGAATGTCTGTCTATCGCACTGGGAATGGCTGATCCTTGGAGCTGGGAATGTCTGTCCATCGCACTGGGAAGGAGACTGATTCCTTCTCACCCCCTGGAGGGAGCTGGCACCTCGGGGACACCAGGGCTGTGTCCCCCCTGGCTGCAGGCTGTGGCCAGACCTGCAGTTCCCAGCCGGGCACGGAAAAATCTGGTTCTGCTGGAGTGAGAATTCCCCTTCCAGGCGCCCGGATCCCTCCTCGGGGGGGATGTGAGGCCCACCCTGCACCCCACCCCAACCCGGCACCCCCGCCCGGGCAGCGCTGCCCTGCTGGGGGCTCCCCACGGGGGGATTTGGGGTAGAAAACAGGGATCTGGCACAGTTCCCATGCCACGGGACACACCAGTGCCCAGCAGCCGTGCACCGGGACGGGCAGGGATGGGCAGGGATGAGGATTCATCCAAGATGGGATGGATCCCTGCCCTGGAGCCCCACGATGGGGGCTGGGCTCTGCCCGGCAGGGCTGGGTGAAGGGTGAGATGCCAGCCCGGGGCTGGCAGGGCCCCTTCCCGCTCCGCTGCCCCAAAACCGGCCCCAAAGCGGCAGCTGGGTGCGGGGGGCTGCGGCCGGTCCCTGATCCGGTGTCACGAGGTAATTTTAGCCTTTAGGAGGGCAGAGGGACGCGCCGGTCCCGCGGGGGGCTTCGGGGGGCTGCCACTGCCCCAATCCCCTCGTCACGGCCCCGCCAAATCAACGCTTTTCTCTTTTTCTTTTTTGGCAGGAGGAGGAGAATGGGAACCGAGCAGGTGAGCACCGGCATGGGGACCCTGGGGACAGTGGCACAGGGGAGGGGGGGTGACGCGGCTGTCACAGGTTGCTGTTGTCACCACAGCCCTGAACATCAGCTGGCGCTGAAGCCACTCGGTGTTTTGGTGGCAGCTTGGTGGCCCTTGGCACCGGCGGTGGCCTCGGTGTCCCCAAACCTCCCCCCGGGGAGCTTTGCGGGATGTCACACCCGGAGGGGCTGCGGTGTGGCCAGCACCGGCCCCCGGCTAGCGAGGGGTGTTTGGGGACAGGGACGCGGCCCCGCTGTCCCCTCCCGGAGGCTCAGGGTGACGTGAGCGAATGTGAAGGTGTCAGAACGGATCGGCGCTGCCGCGCTGACGCGGCGCCGGGGCCGCGCTCCCCGGGCAGCCGCTGCGGGCGGCGGTGCCAGACCGGGCACCGGGCACCGGGAGGGGCTGAGGGCGTCCCCGACCTCGCTCCGGGTGGGATTTGGGATCCCCGGTGGGCACCGCGCCCTCCTGGCAGCACCCGGCTGGGGGTGGCGGGGACCTGGGCGAGGAGAGGAGGTGACTTGGCCGCCACGGGAGGGTGCTGGCTGTGGCCGCAGCTCCCTGACACGCTGTCCCCGCCGAGCAGGTCCCCCCCGGAGCCGCCTGGAGCCCATGGACACGATCTTCGTGAAGAACGTGCGGGAGGACGGGCCGGCGCACCAGGCGGGGCTGCGCACGGGTGAGCGGGGACGCGGAGCCGGGGGTGGCTCCAGGCGGCTGGAGGGATCCCGGGAACGCTCCGCCTCCTCCGCCAGGGAATTTCGTGCTTGTTCTGCTCTTTTTTTTTCCTGGCATTCCTGCTCTTTTCTGCCCCTTCTCTCTGGTTCTGAAAGCGCTCTGCTCCCTCCGGCTCTGGGGTGCTCAGAGCAGCCTTGGGGTCCCCGGGGGTTCTCCTGGGTTTGGGGTGTCCCGTTGGTCCCTTTGCCACGCGGGGTCTGGCAGGGATCTGCTCAAACCCTGCCCTGAGTGACAGTGGGGACATCCAGGTGCCACCACTCCCTGGTGGTGACGCTGTCCCCTCCCCGGGCTCCGCAGGTGACCGGCTGGTCAAGGTGAACGGGGAGAGCATCATCGGGAAAACCTACTCGCAGGTGATCGCCCTGATCCAGAACAGGTGAGTGCCCTGCCCGGGATGGCAGGTGACAGGATGGGGACACGGCACAGCAGGCTCTGTCCCTCTGGGTGTCACTGACAGGGCCCCCGAGGCGCTCGGGTGACTGGGGACAGGCAGCACGTGCTGCCACCGTCACGTGGGGACATTCGTGTGGTGGGGGGTGCAGCCAGGTGTGAGCTTGGGGACAGCTGGGGACTGACCCCGCCCAGCCTGACCCTTCTGTCCCCTGTCCCGCAGTGACGATGTGCTGGAGCTCTCCATCATGCCCAAGGACGAGGACATCCTCCAGCTGGTGAGTTTGCTGGGCAGGTGCCTTGGGGACACTTGGGGACACTTGGGGACACGGCTCCACCGCCATCCCTGGAGGAGCAATGGGTGCAGAACTGGGGGCACCGGTGCAGGAACAGGAGGGATGTGGCCCCTGTGATTTTGGGGGGCACAGCTGGAGGATGAGCTGCTCCAGGTTTCAGGGTCTGGCTCATCCTTGGAACCCCCCGAGTGGGTGTGCCGGGATCTGGGGGTGACAGCAGCCCAGGCAGGGTGGCCTGAGGGGCTGAGGGGTGTGCGTGGGGTGATGCCCCTCCTCTCCCAGCCTGGATATTCGGTGACTTTTGGGGTCCCCCATCGACTGCTTGTCCCCAGCCTGGAGGACCCCTTCCCGTGGGGCTGGGGGGGGGTTTTATAAGGGGGTCCCCACCTGCGCCTGCCCCGGGCTCTGGGAATGCCCCGGCGTGGAGTCGGAGGCGCCGTGAAAACTGAGACGGGCCAGCCGGGATGGCCGTGCTGGAATATTTTAGGAAGGAGGGAAGGGGACAGCGGAAGGGCTGCGGCTGCTCGGAACCGGGGGGGGACCCCGTGGGAAAGCGGGATAGGTGTGGAGGGGTGGGGGGCTGCATCCAGCCCAGCCCAGCCCAGCCCAACCCAGCCCAGCCCAGCCCAGCCCAGCCCAGCCCAGCCCAGCCCAGCCCAGCTGACCCCACGGGAGGTTTGTTCAGGGGTCAGGGAATTCCCTGCGGTGGGAATGTGGAGGATTGTGACCCTGTCCCCCCGTCCCTGTGCTGCCCCTCCCCAGGCCTATTCCCAGGACGCCTACCTGAAGGGCAACGAGCCGTACTCCGGGGGGGCTCAGAGCATCCCCGAGCCCCCTCCCATCTGCTACCCGCGGAAAACCTACCCCTTCCAGGCCCGGGGTGCCGAACCCGCCCCGGGACAGCCGCCGGACCCCCGCGCCCCCCGCCCGGCCACCAGCGGCCCCTCGCCCCCGCTCGGCGCCCGCAGCGACACCGGCGGCAGCCCCGCGCACCGCCCCGAGGAGCCGCAGCCCGGGGGACCCCCGCCGCGCCCCGCCGCACCCCACGGGCACCCCGGCTCCTTCTCCCGCCCCTCCTGCCCCGCCAACGTCGCATCCTCCGCGCCCGAGCGCTACGGGATGTCCCCCGCCACCGCCTCCTGCTACGGCGTCCCCAAGCACCTCCCGGAGCACCGGACTCACTGCGGCTTCAAGGAGGGCGTCGGGGGCCTCTCGGGAGCCGGGCGGCTCCCCCGGGACGTGTCGGGGAGCCAGCGTGTGCCCGGTCGCCAGGAGTGCCAGCAGGCGCTGTCGCGCTGGTTCTGCAGCCAGGAGCCGCGGCGCAGCGCCTCGGAGGAGCGGCGACACGCCATGCCCCGCTACCGCAGCGTGTCCCACGACCGCCTCGGGGGCTCCGGGCCCGCGGCCCCTCGGGGCTGGCCCCACAGCGCCTCGCACGACACCCTGCTGCAGCCCAGCCGCGAGGGCTGGGCCCCCCGAGCCCGCTCCGACCATTACCTGGGCAGGTACGGGCGCTCCATGGAGGCGCTGGAGCCCAGCGCGCTGCTCTCGCAGCACCTCGAGCGCTCAGCCTGGCCGCCCGAGAGGCTCTGCCGGGCCGCTGCCGCCGCCGCCGCCTCCGGGCAGCCCGTCCCGCCCGGCTCCTTCGCCGCTTCCTCCTCCTCCTCCTCCTCCTCATCGCGGGAGCCGGTGCAGAAGCACCCGTCGCAGCCCAACCTGCAGAGCGCGGATGACTCGGGCTACATCGGCTACCGCAGCTACAGCCCGTCCTTCCAGCGCCGCACCGGGCTGCTGCACGCCCTGTCCTGCCGCGACCCGGCCTTCGGGGGGCTGCCCACCTTCAGCATCGCGCAGCGAGCGGCGGCTCCGCTCAGGGACCCCGCGCTCAGCCCCGGCGCGTCCCCCACCGCCGCCCCGGCAGTGCCCAGCGCGGCCCGGGAGCCGCGGCCGGAGGGCGGCCGAGCGTCCGAGCCGCCGGAGGAGCGCAGGGAGGAGGTGGTGCTGCGGCAGAAGCCGCCCACGGGCCGCAAGATGCCCGCGCCTCTGCGGCAGATGAACTTCGTGTTCCCCGAGGGGGTGAAGGAGACGGACATTTGTGATCCGGCCGGGGCCGCGGGCAGAGGGGACAGGCCGGGGGGCGAGCGCCCGGGCCGGAGAGTGGCTCCCTTGGCGCCCCCCGAGGACTCGCTGGCGTCCATCCCCTTCATCGGTGAGTCCAGGGCTCGCTGGTCACCTCCGGGAAGGGATCTGGGAGGTCCTGTGCCAGGGAGGGCGCGTTTGGGGCTCAGAGGTCCAGGACGTCCATCTGTGGCCAGCGAGGAGATGGAAGGGGCTGCACCAGCAGCGCCTGCAGTGCCCGGCACCCCAGAGAGTCCGAACTCCACAGGGTCCCGAACCCCACAGAGTCCCGAACTCCACAGAATCCCACACCCCTCTGGATCTGCTGTCCCCAGGCAGGCCCGGGGTTGGTGATGGGGTACCGGGGTTTGGGTTTGAGCACCCTCACCCCTCTCTCTTGTCCTGCACCCCCTGCTCCTTACTGGTGCGCCTCACTGGTGTGAACTGGAGCCCTGCTCGCTCTGGCCCTGCTCCGGGGTGGGGACAGGGCTGTCCCTGTCCCTGGCTCACCTGGGATCTCCCTGCCCAGGACGTGGCTGGGTTCGGGAAGCCACAGCTCTGCCCTGTCCCCATTCCCGGGCAGGGAACTGGGTGGGATGGGAAGGGAGGGGATGGAGTGGGGCTGGGGGGTCTCAGGGTGGTTGAGGGTCTCACTCCTGGTGGGGGGAGCGTGTCCCCAGCCCAACCCTGACACCAAACCATCCTCAGAAACAGTGGGGGGGTCCCAGCAGGGATTTCCCCTGCCCCCAACCCCCCCTCCAACACCGCCCACCCCCCTTGACAGACGAACCCACCAGCCCCAGCATCGACCTGAAGGCCAAGCACGTCCCGGCCTCCTCGGTGGTGTCCAGCGCCATGAACTCCGCACCCGCCGTGGCCACCAGCCCCGCGTCGCCCAGCTTCGCCTTCGCCCTGTCCCGGCACTACTCCCAGGACTGCAGTAAGTGCTGGGCAGCGGGAACAGCCCCGGGAGTCTGGGATGGGAGCAGTCCCGCGGCCCAGAGCCCTGCCCCGCACCCCCAGGCTGAGCAGGGTGGGCTTTGCCCCCTCCCCACCGCAGGCAGCATCAAGGCCGGCCGCCGCTCCTCCTACCTGCTGGCCATCACCACCGAGCGCTCCAAGTCCTGCGACGACGGTCTGAACGCATTTCGGGACGAGGGGAAGATCCTAAGGTAGGGCTGGACCCCCGCCCCGCTCCCGCCCCAGCCCCACAGCTCCCACCCCCTCCCGCTGACGGGGGCTGCTCTCCCCGCAGGAGGATGCCCAGCCGGGTCCCCAGCCTCCGCATGCTGAGGAGCTTCTTCACCGACGGGGTGAGTGCCGCCCTGGGGGCCGCCCCGAAAGAGCTGGGGGGGGCAGCAGGGGGTGCCGATGGCCTCCCCCCAACACCTCCCTCCGGCCCCTCGCAGTCTCTGGACAGCCTGGGCACGTCCGAAGACGCCCGTTCCAAAAGACACTCAACCTCCGACCTCTCGGACGTGCCGTTCAGCGCCGTGAGGAAGGAGGGCTGGCTCCACTGCAAGCAGATCCTCACCAAAAAGGGGAAGGTAGGCGGGCTTTGCCTCCAGCCCGGAGCGCGGCGGGGCCGCTCCCCGAGGCCGCCGCTCCATCCCTTGTCCCCCGCAGAAGGTCGGTGGAGGCATCCGGCAGTGGAAGCGCGTGTTCGCCGTGCTGCGCACCCACTCGCTGTACCTGTGCAAGGACAGGCGGGAGGCGGTGACCTGCGCCCCGGCCCCAGGTGAGGAGGAGCCGCCGATCAGCATCCAAGCGTGCCTGGTGGACATCTCCTACAGCGAGACCAAGAGGAAGCACGTCTTCCGCCTGACGACCGCTGACTTCTGTGAATATCTCTTTCAGGCAGAGGATCGGGAAGACATGCTGGCCTGGATCAAAGTCATCAGGGAGAACAGCAAGGCTGAGGGCGAGGTGAGAGCCACATGGGGCTCCCGGCTGCCTCTGGCTCTCCCGGCACTAACTGCCTCGGCTCTCTCCGGCTCTTTGCCTTGTGCTGCTTCCCCAGGCCACGGCCAGGCCCGTGCCGCGCTCCCAGGGGTGCGTGGGGGCTCGTGGTGTCCAAGAAGAGCGTGGCCCCGCCGCCCCGGCCGGGGCAGGGTGCGCGGGATGCTCGGCGGAGGGGCCGCGGCTCTCCAGGCGGAGCCGGTGCCGATCGGCCGAGTCGGCGTTTGGTGGTGCGGTGGTGGAGGAGCCTGCGTGGCTCTGCCGTGGTGTGTCCTGGCTTTGGTGAGGTGCCACGTGGCTGTGCCGTGGCGTGGCTGTGCCGTGGTGGGGTGTCCCCGCCACGGTGTGATGTGGTTTGCGCTGTGGTTTGGCATGTCCCCGGTCAGGTGTCTCTGCCGAGGTTTGGCATGTCCCTGGTGAGGTTGGATGTGTCTCTGCCGAGGTTTGGCATGTCCCTGGTGAGGTTGGATGTGTCTCTGCCGAGGTTTGGCATGCTCCTGCCAAGGTTTGGCATGTCCCTGCTGAGGTTTGACGCGGCTGTGCCGAAGTTTGACATGGATGTGCCGTGGTGTGACTTGTCCCTGCCAAGGTTTGGCGTGGCTCTGCCATGGTTTGGCGTGGCTCTGCCATGGTTTGGCGTGGCTCTGCCATGGTTTGGTGTGGCTCTGCCATGGTTTGGCGTGGCTCTGCCATGGTTTGGTGTGGCTCTGCCATGGTTTGATGTGGCTCTGCCATGGTTTGGTGTGGCTCTGCCATGGTTTGGCGTGGCTCTGCCATGGTTTGATGTGGCTCTGCCATGGTTTGGAGTGGCTCTGCCATGGTTTGGCGTGGCTCAGTTTGTGGAGAGAGATCCGGGCACGGATTGTGGCGCTGCCGAGCCCTCTCTGGGCAGCCGTGGGCTGTGCCAAGTCACTGAGGTGTGAGATGGGCACAGCCGTCCCCAGCGCTGCTCTGGGCTCCAGCAGTGGATCCATGGCGTGGCCGTGCCGGTGCCGGTGGTGGTGCCGGGCCGGCCGTGGTGGCTCGGTTCGGTGGTGATGGTGGTCACACCAGGCTTGTGGCAGGCTCCGGCCCCGGAGGGTGCGTTGAGCTCGGGGCTGTCTCTGGTTGTCTGTGGCACAGCCCTGCTCCGGGGGGCGCAGCGGGCTCGGCAGTGACGGTGCTACTGGATCAGAACCGGAAGGTGCTGCCAGTTTGGAATCAGATGGTGCTGGAGGGTCAGAACTGAACTGTGCTGCTGTGGTTGGAACCGGACGGTGCTGTTGGGTCAGAACCAGCTGGTGCTGCCGGGTCAGAACTGAACTGTGCTGCTGTGGTTGGTGCTGATGGTGCGGATGGTGCTGCCGGGTCAGAACCACCTGGTGCTGCCGGGTCAGAAGTGCTGCCATGGTGGGAACCAGACGTTTCTCCAAGGCTGGAGGTTGGACAGCTCCAAGGCGGAGCTGTCTGTGCACACCCCGGCTCTGCGGTGCTGTTGGGGCGCACCGTGTCTCCGTGGAGGCGGCGCGGGTCGATGGAGGTGTCCGTGCCGTGGCAGGACACACCCGTGTCCGGCTCGGACCCCGCTCCGCGGCCTGGAGCGACGGACAGCGGCGGGGCCGGGGCAGCGGGGACCTGGTGCTGCCCTTGCCCGGCAGAGCGTGGACTTGCCCGGGGTTGTCGGGCGGACGCGCTTGCTCAAGCTCTCCCTTCCCCTCTTCTCTCTGCCTCCCCAGGACCCCGGTTTTGCCAGCCAAGCCCTTATCAGCAAGAAGTTAAACGACTACCGGAAAGTGAGGTACGGACCGGGGTGGTGGGCACCGAGACCCCCGGGGCATTGGTCACCCTGGTGTGACGGTGACGGAGCAAAGCCGGCGGCTCCCTGGAAGGGGCAGTGACAGAAGAGCCGCCCGCACCCGGCTTGGCCTGGGGTCGGCCAAACCCACTTTTAAGGAGGCTTGGAGCAGCCCGGGGGTCTCTGTAGGATGCCGGGAAAGGCTGGGAGTGACGCCGGCAATGTTTACCGGGAGGTTTTGTGCCGGGCTGGTGCCCCTGGCCCTGCCCCACCTGAGCCCTCCCCGCTCTCCCTGCAGCCCTGCGGGCACCAAGCCCGACTCGTCCCCCAAGGGCCCTCGTGGGCTGGGGATCCGAGCCGAGTTCCTGAAGCAGACGGGAACCAGCGCGCCCCGGTCCCCCAGGCAGGAGGCAGCCGTCACAAAAGGTACGGGGGACACCCCAGGACGGCAAACCGGGGGTGCTTTGTGTCCCCCCAGAGCTGCTGTGGCACTCATCCCTGTAGGGCTGCTCTTCCCATTTATCCCAAGTGATCCTGTGGGTTTTTTTCTCCTCCCCACCCACCCCAGATGAAAGCAGCTCCCAAAAAGCCCCGTGGGGCATCAACATCATGAAGAAGAACAAGAAATCCGCCCCGCGCGCCTTCGGCGTGAGGCTGGAGGATTGTCAGCCTGCCCCGGACAACAAGGTAGGGCCGTGCCACCACCGCCAGCCCTCGGGAACTCCGCACAGCCCTGGCACCCCCTGAGCCCGTCCCTGTCCCTGCAGAACGTGCCCCTGATCGTGGAAGCGTGCTGCAAGGTGGTGGAGGACCGCGGGCTGGAGTACATGGGCATCTACCGCGTGCCCGGCAACAACGCGGTGGTGTCCAGCCTGCAGGAGCAGCTCAACAAGGGAGCCACTGAGATCAACCTGCAGGACGAGGTGAGGGCAGGGCAGGTGACTGTCCCCGTGGTTGGCCCCGTGCTGGTCCCCATCCCTGTCATGCCTCTGGAATGCTTCCTGCTCTGTGTCATCATCCCTGTCCTTGTTATCATCCCTGTCCCCATCATCATCCCTGTCCCCATCATTGTCATTCCTGTCCTCATCATCATCCCTGTATCCATCATCCCTGTCCTTGTTATCATCCCTGATCCCATCATCATCCCTGTCCCCATCATCCTTGTCCCATAGTCCCTGTCCCCGTTATCCCTGTCCCCATCATCATCCGTCCCATCATTGTCATTCCTGTCCTCATCATCATCCCTGTATCCATCATCCCTGTCCCTGTTATCCCTGTCCCGTTATCTCTGTCCCTGTTATCCCTGTCCTTTTTATCCCTGATCCTGTTATCCCTGTCCCCGTTATCCCTGTCCCCATTGTCCCTGTCCCCGTTATCCCTGTCCCGTTATCCCTGTCCCATCATCCCTGTCCCCGTTATCCCTGTCCCGTTATCCCTGTCCCCGTTGTCCCTGTCCCCACCAGCCCCGTTTCCATCCCTCCCCTGCAGTGCCAGGGCCGCCTGGCGGTGGCTGTGGGTGACATCCTGGGGACACTTTTGTCCCCCTGCATCCGGCCACTCCTCCGCGCTGCCTCAGGACTTCTCCCTGCCTGTGTCGCTGCCTTGGGGACTTCACCCCGCTGTCCCCTGGGTGTCCCTGGTTGTCCCCCTGAGCAGCCTCTTCTGTCCCCTGCAGCGGTGGCAGGACCTGAACGTCATCAGCAGCCTCTTGAAATCCTTTTTCCGAAAGCTGCCCGAGCCTCTCTTCACCGACGGTGAGTCCCCGGCCCCCGGGGCCACCAGAGCCCCCGACCCCACCCCCCCGCGTTGGGGACATGTCCCCAAACCCGGTGACACAGCCACCCATGGCGAGGGACAGCGCAGACACCCCTGTCACCAAGACCACTTGTCCTTGTCCCTCCCTGCCCTGGGAGGAGCACTGAGACCCTTCCCCAAAATCTCCAGCGGGTTCACCTGGGGGTCCCTGGCTCTGGGGGGGGTGGGGTGGTGGCCTGTCCCGTCCACCCGGCTGTGACACCCTCAGGTCCCCCTTTCAGATAAATACAACGACTTTATCGAAGCCAACCGCATCGAAGACGCCAGCGAGAGGATGAGGACCCTGCGGAAGCTGGTAGGGACACGGGACAGGGGCTGGGGTGGGGACACCGCCCCGGAGCCCCCCCTTGGGTGGGGACAGCGAGCAGAGGGGTGACCAGTGCCACCCCACAGATCCGGGACCTGCCAGGCCACTACTACGAGACCCTCAAATTCCTAGTGGGTCACCTGAAGACCATCGCTGACCACTCGGAGAAGAACAAGGTACTGACCGCCCCCACCCTGGGAACCTCCTGGCCCACCCGAAGCCCCCCCCCCCCGGGGTTGGGCTGCAGCTCTGACCTGGCTCTGGGCACAGATGGAGCCCCGGAACCTGGCGCTGGTGTTCGGCCCCACGCTGGTGCGGACGTCCGAGGACAACATGACCGACATGGTGACGCACATGCCTGACCGCTACAAGATCGTGGAGACCCTCATCCAGCACGTGAGTGGCACCCCTGGGTGGGCTCTGAGTGGGGAGGGCGGGATCTGCACCCCGAAATTTGGGGGTGGAGCTGCTGACCCCTCTCCCATCCCCCCCCACAGTCAGACTGGTTCTTCAGCGACAAGGAGGACAAGGGCGAGAAGGTGAGTCCTGCCCGCCCTCGGGGGGGTCTCGCTGTGGGTCAGGGGTGGTGCAGACCCCCGGTTGGGTTCTGGGGGGGTTCATGGCACCCCCCTGATCCCCTTTTCCCCCCCCAGACCCCCGTGGATGAGAAGGAGGCTCAGTCCGTGCCCAACATCGAGTACCTGCTGCCCAACATCGGCAGGACGGCGGCGCCCGGCGATGCCGCAGGTGAGGGGCAGCGCCCGTGGCATCGTCCCCTCCTCTCCTGGCACCCCGGAGTGCTCCCCGCGACCCTCTGTCCCCCCCCTGCCCACATCTCTGGGCAGCCAGACCAGCTCGCCACGGCCACGGCCAACCTGTGTGTGCTGGAGTGGGATATCCCGGCTCCCTCCTCTCCGAAAAACGGGAATAACCCCTGGAGACACCACCCGATGGTCCCCCTGTCCCGTCACCCTCCTCTCTCTCCGGTGGCCACTCCTTGTCCCTCAGGGCTCCCCGGCAGCGCCCACCCCGCGGGACCCCCGCCCGCGCTGCCCAACCCGGAGAGCGGGAGCCTTTGACGTTGGACTGATTTCTTACGTTCTTTCCTTGAACTTCTCTGTGCTGTCCTCTTCCTCCTCCTCCTCCTCTTCCTCCTCCAGCGGACCTCCTCGAGAGCTAGAGCGGGTACAGTCTGATCCCGGGTGCATTGCTCACGCACTAACCCTCGGGGGGACCACGAGAGAGCGGGAGCAGGGGGGGCACAGCGGGAGGGGAGGGGACCCTGTCCTGCCTGGCGCTGTCCCCAGGGTCCCCCAACACCGGCAGGGGAGCCCCGAATCCTTTCCGCTCCGCTTCTCCAACTCTTGCTTGGTCAGTGCCTGTGGTGGCATCTCGCTGCGGGGAGGGGTGTGGGGTGTCCCAGAACCCTCCAGTTCTGGGGTGCGAGGTTCCCAAAGCCCCGGGGAGGGTCAGCACCCCCTTTCTGCCTCCCCCTCTCTCGTTGTCAGCAGCTGCTAACCCCGTCCCGGGCATGCGGGGCGGGAGAGGGGTCTGTGTCCTGTCCTTGTCCTTCACACGGTGGCAGCAGGGCCAGGGCTGCTTGTCCCCTCTCTGTGTCCCCTCTCTGTGTCCCCTCTTTACCCCGTAACCCCCCCGGCCTGTCCCAGCCCCCTCGGGCATCCCCAGACCCCGCTCCGAGGCTGGGTGTGGCACGGAGCCCCCTCCCCACGCTCCGTCCCGGTGTCGCGCTGTCCCCGTCCCCTCCGTGTCCCCCCGCTGCCGCGGGAGGGTTGGGGTCCCACCGCGGGGGTCCTGGCTGTGTGTCCTGGCTGTGTGTGACCCCCTTGTCCCCACTCCTCACCCTGGGTGAGGCGAGCAATGCCAGGGACCCCCCACCCACCCCGGGACCACCGGAGCCCCTCCCGGCGCGAGCCGGGTGTGACAGCCCGGCCACGTCCCCGTCGTGGTTTGGGGGGAACGGAGCAGCACCCCCGACTCGACCCCCAGACCCCTCCCCAGCACTTTCCCACCCCCGGGACCCCCCTAACCCCCCTCTCCCCTCTGCTTTCCAGGCTCGACCCGCAGCGGCTCCGCCAAACCGAAGGTGAGAGGGGGCGGTCCCGGTGCGGGGCTGGCGGGGGGGGCGCGGGTGGACGGGGACACTCAGCCCGTCCGTGTGGCCGCCACCGCTGACCCCGCTGTCCCCGCTGTCCCCAGGGCACGTGGCCGTCGCGCAAAGCGCCGCCGCACCGGGAGCTCCTCGCCATCCCCTTCGTCTCGGCCGCCGCCCGCAAGAGGAAGAAGAGGAGAGAGGCCGAAGGCGTTGGGAGCAGCACCGACGACGACGCGGAGCGCAGGGACGGCCCGGGCCGGCAGCAGGAGCGGGAGGGCCCCGCGGTGACACCCGGCAAAGCCCCCCGCGGCACCGGCACCGAGCCGGCGGCTCCCGGCCCGGCCGGGATGGAGAGGGAATGCTCCGCCGATCCCGCGGGAGCCGGATCCGAGCCGGCCCCGGACGCCCGCTCCATCGTGTCCGGCTACTCCACGCTGTCCACCATGGACCGCAGCCTGTGCTCCGAGGTGCACTCGGTGGCCGGGAGCCGCGGGGAGGAGGCGGACGACGAGCGCAGCGAGCTCAGCCACATGGAGACGGACACGGAGAGCCGCGAGGGCGGCCGGCCGCGGCCGGGACACGCCGGGGTGGGGACAGGCGACGAGGACAAGTCACCCCTTGGCCGCCCCTCCTTCAACTCGCACCGCCTGATCCAGTGCGACACGCTGGCCCGCAGGAAGCTGGGCAGGCCGCGGCCGGCCGGGGACACCGTGGGGGTGGCCAGCGGTGACGAGCAGAGCTGGGTGGCCCCCGGGCGACCGTGGCTGCGGGAGCAGCTCCGGCAGCACCTGCGGGGCTCCGCCGATGACATGGGGGTCCGCCTGCGCCGGGCGCACTCCCCCGAGACCCGCCGCAAGAAGAGCAGCTGGCGCCGGCACACGGTGGTGGTGCCCGGTGGCCTCAAGGACCTCAACTTCAACGAGTGGAAGGAACCGCGGGGGCTCGAGGGGACACCGGGACCCTGTCGCGACAAGGACTCGGGGCTCAGCAGCTTGGAGTCCACCAAAGCCCGGCCCGCGGTTGCCGCCCCGGCTCCGCCTGGCATTGGCGGCCCGGGCACGGCCACCGAGAGCCCCCCGGGCAGCCCCGGCCCCCCGGCGCCCCTGCGCTTCCCGCAGTGTCTCTGACCCCCCCGGGCAGTGTTTAATTTAAGGATTGTCCCTTGTCCCCGTATTTAATTGTGCTCCGGACAAGCTGCTGTGATTATTTAACAGGTCTCGGTGGCCCCGCGCCTGGGGAGGGGGGACAAAGCCACCTCGTCCCCTCCACGCTTTGGGGACCAGCGGGGTCCCGCAGCCCCCAGGCAGTGCCGGGAGGGGCTGGTGGGGACTGTCCCCAGTGGTGGCCCTGCTGTCCCCAGCCGCGGCGGAGCGAAGTGCGGGCACTTCCCTGGGAGCTGCGGCTGCTCCGGCCGGGACCTGCCCCGGGTTGGGGACCTTGGGGACCTCGGGGTCAGAGACCCCTGTGCTGGGGACCTTGGGGACATCAGGGTCAGAGACTCCTGTGCTGGGGACCGTGGGGACATCAGGGTCAGAGACCCCTGCCCTGGGGACCTTGGGGACATCAGGGTCAGAGACCCCTGCCTTGGGGACATCAGGGTCACAGACCCCTGCCCTGGGGGACCTTGGGGGCGCTCCATGCCCTGAGCACCTTGAGGACCCCACCTCAGGGACCCTCCCCCGTGTGCCGGGGTCCCTTGGGGACCTCAGCGCTGTCACCCTGAGTCTGGGGTGTCCCCAGGAGCCGGGGAGGGGCTGGCACTGAGTGGGGACACCCTGTGACACGGGGAGGGGACACTGCCACCGTGTCGCTGTCCCCTCCCACCGCTGTCCCCTTCCTGCCCCCCAGGCCAGAAGCACTTTAGGAAGGGGGCGCGGGGACCCCTGGCGTGGCCACGCGGGGACACCGAGTGCCACCAGCTCGGTGGCCTTGGTGTCACATCCCGTCACCGTCTCTCCGTGTCGTTCTCATTACGTTATGCAAATATTTGCTGTAAAATTTGTTTTTCTTTTCCAATTTTTGGGGGTTTTTTTCCCTTTTTTTTTTTTTCTTTTTTGTTGGGTTTTATTTTTCCCCCTCCCTGTAAATATCGTCTCTGTGCCCGTGTAACATATCCCAAAGGATTTATAAAGGATTTTTTTAAGAAGTTTTGCTCAGTGGAAAAAGCCAGCCCCGAGCAGGGGACGTGCTCAGTGGTGACTTTTTAAAACCCTCCTGCATGTCGCCCCCTCCCCAAAAAAAACCAAAACCCCTCCCCACCCCCATTCCCGGCGCCTCGGCCCCGTCGGGATCTGCAAAACTGCAAAAAAAAAGAAATAAAAACCGCAAACCAACCCCAAAAATCCCCCCTGCTTTGCCCTCCCACCTCCGGTCCTGGTCTATATATTGGAAATAAACTGATTATTCGAGGTTTTGCTGGTGTTAATTCCCATTTTTTGGCGGGGGGGAGGCGGGAATAGACCCCAAATTCCCGCTGTTGGGAATTTTTATTCCTGGATTTATCCAGGGTGGGGATAAATTGCATTTTTCCTCTGAGATCTTGGGGAGGAAATAACAGAATTGGGGATGTCTCATCCCCATCGAAATTCTCAATTTTGGGGGTGGAAAGTGAGGGAAAAACAGCGCCAGAAAAGAGAGAAAAAAGAGTCAAAAAAAAATAAAAAGTAAAAAAAAAAATTAATTTTTATTAAAGCCAGACACTCTGATAGAAAAAAAAAAAATATCAAGGGAAAAAAAAAAAAAAAGGAAAATAATAAAAAGCAACCCTTTTTTTTTTTGTTGTTTGTTTTTTATCACGGGAATTACAACGGTCACACACGACTACCCATGGCATCCACGGCGACACGGGGGACACGGCGAAGTGGGGAGGGGGTGGCACAGGTCGGAGGGGGAGGTCTCCCCTCCCTCCCCTCCCCCGCTTTTCCCCTGTGCGAGGCATTTTTTTATTATAATTATTTTTTCTTCCTTTTTTTTTTCCATTTTTTCCCTTATTTTTCAACTCTTTTTTTTTTTTATATATATATATATATATAATTTTTATTTTTATTTTTTTTGTCCGTTTTATTTCCTTTTTAAAACAGTTCACGAGAAAATTCATGCGGAAAAGAGAGAGAGAAAGAGACACACAACGGCGTAGAAACCCCAAAACATCCTCTAAAGAGAACCAGAAATTCAGCGTTTTTTCCGTTTTTTTGGTGTTTTTTTTCGCTTTTTCTTCTCAGTTTGCTCATTTTTTTTGTCCTTTTCAGAGTCGTAGCCTTTTTTTATTCCGTTTGTTTGTTTGAAAACAACATCCAGACGAGAAAAGCGGGGAGCGCATGCAGCGGGGCGCCTCCGACACATGCACGATGCAGGCAGCGCTTGGATTTCAGCTTTTTTTTTTTTTTTGGGTGATTTTTATACATTTTCCTCTTTTTTTTTTTTCATTTTTATTTTTTTCCTTCTCTTTCCGGTCCGAACCAGAAGGGAGTTGTTTTATTTTTAATTTTGGGGTGTTTTTTGGGTGTTTTTTGGGTGTTTTTTGGGTGTTTTTGGGTGTTTTTTGGGTGTTTTTTGGGTGTTTTTTAGGTGTTTTTTTGGGTGTTTTTGGGTTTTTTTGGGTGTTTCTTGGGTGTTTTTCGGGTGTTTTTGGGTGTTTTTTGGGTGTTTTTTGGGGTGGTTTTTGGGTGTTATTTGAGGTGGTTTTGGGTGTTTTTTGGGTGTTTTTTGGGTGTTTTTTGGGTGTTTTTTGAGGCGGTTTTGGGTGGTTTTGGGTGTTTTTTGGGTGTTTTTTGAGGCGGTTTTGGGTGTTTTTTGGGTGTTCTTTGAGGCGGTTTTGGGTGTTTTTTGGGTGTTTTTTGGGAGTTTTTGGGTGTTTTTTGGGTGTTTTTTGGGGTGTTTTTGGGTGTTTTTTGGGTGTTTTTGGGTGTTTTTTGGGTGTTTTTGGGGTGTTTTTGGGTGTTTTTTGGGGTGTTTTTGGGGTGTTTTTGGGTGTTTTTTGGGGTGTTTTTTTGGGGTGTTTTTGGCTGTTTTTTGGGTGGTTTTTGGGTGTTTTTGGGGTGTTTTTGGGTGTTTATTTGGGTGTTTTTTGGGTGTTTTTGGGTGTTTTTGGGGTGTTTTTGGGGTGTTTTTTGGGGTATTTTTGGGGTGTTTTTGGGGTGTTTTTGGGGTGTTTTCTCCTTGTTTCAGCGAGGGATTTGCACGATGCCATGAAGGGGACGCACACGCGGGGACATCACGCTCACGGGGACACCAGCCGCGGGGACAAAGGGACACTTTTTTGGGGGGGTTTGGGGGTGGTTTGGGGTCAGGTTTGGGGACCTGCCACCCCCCCCCCACCCCGTCACCTGGCGTTGTCACCTCCCCACGCTCTGCCCTGCGGGAGTGACACCGAGATTTGGGGACAAAGTGGGGTTGGGGACACCGGGGTGGGGACACCGGGGTTGGACTAAGGACAACAGTGTCGTTTTTGGGGGTGTCACCCAGGAGGGTGGCACTTGTCACCCCCTCCCAACTGGGTGTCCCCAAGGGGGTGGCATTGTCACCTCCCCATGTCATTTTTGGGGCTGTCGCCAAGGGGGTGGCGTTGTCACCTTTATATGGGTGTCCCCAAAGGGGTGGCACTGTCACCCTCACGTGGGTGTCCCCAAGGGGTGGCATTGTCACTCACAATTGGGTGTCCACAGGGAGGTGGCACTGTCACCTCCCCATGTAAATTTTGGGGGTGTCCCCAAGGAGGTGGCATTGTCACCTCCATGTGAATGTCCCCAAAGGGGTGGCATTGTCACCTCCATGTGAATGTCCCCAAGGGGGTGACAATGCCACCTCCATGTGGGTGTCCCCAAAGGGGTGGCATTGTCACTCACAATTGGGTGTCCCCAAAGGGGATGACACTGTCACCTCCATGTGGGTGTCCCCAGAGGGGGTGGCCCTGTCACTTCCCCAGCTCGGTGTCCCCAGAGGGGGTGGCACTGTCACCTCCATGTGGGTGTCCCCAGAGGGGGTGGCCCTGTCACTTCCCCAGCTCGGTGTCCCCAAAGGGGATGACACTGTCACCTCCATGTGAATGTCCCCAAGGGGGTGGCCCTGTCACCTCCATGTGGGTGTCCCCAGAGGGGGTGGCACTGTCACCTCCATGTGGGTGTCCCCAAGGGGGTGGCCCTGTCACCTCCACCCCTCCAGCCCCGCTGGGTGGGGAGGAGGGTGAGGCGCTGTCACCGCTCCCCCTTTGGGGTGACAGGAGGTGACAGGAGGTGACAGGAGGTGACAGGAGGTGACAGGAGGTGACAAAAGGCGCGCGGGGAGGGGGAGGGGACAGCGCCAGGTGCCACCCCCGGCCCGGCCCGGGGAGCTGCAGCGAATTCACTTTGGTACCGAGGGAAGGAACCGGCACCGCCGCTGGCACCGGGGGACGCGCCCGGGTGTCCCCAGCGCCACCAGCAGCTGGGGACAGCCCTGGCGACAAGCAGAGAGAGCGGGGACACAGCGCCAAGCCGCTCTGGGAACCACGAGGAGCTCGAAACCTAAGCAGGGATTTTTTTTCAAATCCACCCCCTAAATAACGATTTATCATTTATTTCTCTTCATTTTTTTCTTCTTTTTTTTTTTAGTTTTTTTTTTTTTTAGGTTTTTTTTCCCCTCTTTAAATATTTATATATAGATTTATATTACGTATATTATATATATATAATATGTAAATATATTTTTTAAAACAATATAAAATGTTAAGACACTTCACTTAAATGTAAAGAGTTGCTTTTTTTGCAATCCAAAGAAATTGCATCGTGATATTTTTTTTTTTCAGTTTTTTTTTCCTCTCTTTTTTTTTTTTTTGGTCTTTTTATTTATTATTTTTTTGGGTTTTTTTTTTGTTCTTTTTTAGTCTGTGTTTTTTCTCTTTGTTATCCAAAAAAAGGCTCTCGTTTCTTCTGTACAAAAATGATCGAGATACAAAAAAGAAAAAAAAAAAAACAAACCCAAAACCGAACAAAGAACGAAACAGAAAACCGGAGGAGGGGGGGAAAAGGAAGAAAAAAGGAATTGAAATTTTTTTTTTAAAAAAAAACCCGAAAATTATCAACCCAAGGACGAAATAGAGAACGGAAGCAGTGATTGGATCTCGTGTTGCACACGCACACACACACACACGCACCTGGGCACACCTGGGCACAGCTGGAGCACACCCGGGGCACAGCTGGATACACCTGGGGCACATCTGTGCACAGCTGGGTGCTGCTGGGTACACCTGGAGCACACCTGGACACAGCTGGGCACAGCTGGTGCACCCCTGGGGTACACCCAGGCACAGCTGGGACACACCTGGACACACCTAGAATACATCTGTGCACACCTGGACACAGCTGGGCGCACCTGGACACACCTAGAGTACACCTGGAGCGCACCTGGACACACCTGTGCATACCTGGGATCACCTGGGCACACCTGGAGCCCACCTGGGGGACACCTGGTGCTCACCTGGCCACACCTGGCCACACCTGGGGCACACCTGGGCTCACCTGGAGCACACCTGGACACAGCTGGGTGCTCCTGGCCACACCTGGGGCACACCTGGGCTCACCTGGAGCACACCTGGACACAGCTGGGTGCTCCTGGCCACACCTGGGGCACACCTGGGCACACCTGGAGCACACCTGGCCACACCTGGGCTCACCTGGAGCACACCTGGGCACACCTGGGGCACACCTGGCTCGGCTGCTCTGCCGGGAGGGGGCCACGGGCCCCTCGCCCAAGCCCCCCCGGGGTCCCCGCCAGCCCGGCCGGGTCCGGGGCTGCTCCCCCGGGGCTCCGGGTCCCCGTCCCGCCCGCTCGTCCCCAACGGGAGGGGACAGAGCCGCGGCCAGGTGACCCCACCCGGCATCACCGCAGCCCCTCCATCGCATCCCGAGCCCCCTCCCCAATTCACACCCGCTCCCGGCGGCCCCTCCGGCACTCCCGGGGACCCCCCGGCCCCCCTCGAGGGGAGCCGGGCGTGGCGGCGGCGACAGCGGCGACAGCGGCGACAGCGGCCCGGGATGTCCCCGAGCCCTCGGCCCCGCCGGCCACCCACCGGCGAGCCCTGCCCGGGGCTGTCCTCTCCTCCTGCGGGGACACGGCCGGGGCTCCCGGGCCGCTCCGGGGCTGCTCCGGGGGTCGCTCCGGGGGTCGCTCCGGGGGTCGCTCCGGGGGTCGCTCCCGGGGTCGCTCCGGGGGTCGCTCCGGGGGTCGTGTCCTCGGCGGGCGCTGCTTCCCGGTTTTCCGCGCGGTGGGAGCTGGAAGCTGCTCCTGGCTGGACGCTGGTGGGGGGAAGCTCTGAGAGCTCTTAAATAAACAGGAAAAAAAAAACCAAACCAAAACAAAACAAAAAAACCAAAAAAAACCAAAACGAAAAAAAGGAGGGGAGGGGGGAAAAAGGGGGGAAAAAAGAGGAAAATGGGAGGGGAAGGAAACCAAACCAACAGCGATCCGAAGGGGAGGAAAAAAAAGGGGAGAAAAGGAGGAAAAAGAGAGAGAGAGAAACAGAAAGTGGCTGGTTGGCCATGGCGGAGCGGGAGGGGACACAGAGGTCGGGCCGAGGCGCGGCGCAGGCGACACACAAAAGTTCTTTTGGCGGAGCGGAGGCGACAAAAAACATGGATCAAACAGAAAGAGGAGGGGACAACAGGTGGCGGCTTCCCTCCAGAGCGCCTCAGGAAGAAGCCAAGTCCCAGGGAGGAAGAGGAGCGCGAGGAAGAGAGGAGGAGCGGCCGGGCGGAGCTGGCAGGGGCGCTCAGAATGAGATGGAGGAGTTCCTGGCCCCAAAGGAAGTCAATACGGGGATGGATGTTCTGCCAGCTGCGGGTTTTTCTGAGACCGTGGGGGAGGTCTCACTGGCCTCTTTAGATGGTCTAGTGGCCTGGAAAGAAAAGCAAGATTCAAGGAGGACGAGGAGGAGGAGAAAAGGGTGGAAAGTCCGAAAAGAAAGGGAAAAAAAAAAAAAAAAAGCTTTAAAAATAAAAATAAATAAAAAAGATGAAAGGAAAAACTGAAAGAAGGAGAAAAAAAAAAAAACAAACCAAAACAACAGGAACGAGGACAAGGGGGGGGAAAAAAGAAAAACAAAACAAAACCCAAAAACAACCGAGAACCAAAGGGAGTTCGTTCAGAAGCAGCACTGAGTCAGGCCTGAGGTCAAGCAGCTGGAAAAGGGCCACCACAAACAGCGCGACAAGAGCGGGTCCCACGCGTCACTGCACGGGCAGGGGACATCCCCGAGAGGAGCGGACGGACGGACGGACGGACGGACAGGCGGACACACAGGCAGACGCAGGCGGGGGGTGGCGGGGGGTGAGAGGGGAGGCACAGGGGACACGGGGGAGGCACAGGGGGGACAAGAAGGGCAGCGTTAGAGCGGGCACAGCCCCCGGCCGAGCCTCGGCAGCGCCCGAGGGTGGCGGTGCCCACCCTGTCCCTGTCCCTGTCCCTGTCCCTGTCCCCACCGTGCCCGGGGGGTGGGGGTCGGTCACCAGAGGCACGGGCATGGGGAATGATGAAAATCCCTCAGGGAATGAGGACAGGGATCCTCCAGCCCCCTCCTCGCCCTCAGTGAGGGGTTGGGGTGCTGAGGGAGAGGAGCGGGGGCGCGGCCAAAAGTGACACGGGGACAAAAGTGACACGGAATAATGCCAGCCGGGGCAGCGGCAGGTGCCGGGAGGGCGCTGATGGCGCCACCGAGGTGTCCCCGAGGCGGACAGAGGTGACACCGAGCAGCCGCGGCTGTGTGGGCCTCCAGGGGAGGGGGCTCGGTGGCCTCGTAGGGTCAGGAGATGCTCCCCGGTCCCTTTGTCCGGTCCAGGGGGAATCCAGAGGGAGCTCCCCGCCTCTCCCTGATTCCACGGGCCGGGACAGCCCCGCAGGCCGGAGGGGACAGCCAGGGGACGCCCCCCGAGCTCGGGGATGGACCCTCCTTGGGGAAATTTTCCCACTGGGAACGGAGGAGCAGCCGAGGGGAGGGTTTGACCCTTCTCGCAGGGTCCATTTTGCTCATTCCACACTTGCCCAAATTGCGTGAAATCCCCCCCAAAACCCTGCTGGGAGTAGCTCCGGTTTGTCCGACAGGGCCGGCGGCTGCACGAGAATGAGCAGAATCGGGTTTATTGCGGGATTTTGGCGGTGCAAAGGGGGTCGGGACACAGAGGGGGGCGCAGGAAGGGCTCAGGGCGGAGCCGCTCGCGGTGCTGCTGCCCAGCGAGGGGAAAAGGGCTGCTGGGAGCGGGGACAAGGGGTCAGCAGGGAGGGAGGACACCCGAGTGGCCGTGATCCCCTGGCCTGTGGCCCGAGCCGGCCGGGAATGCACGGCCGGAGCCGAGGTGACAGCAGGGACGCAGCTGGGGGGATGCAGGAGCTGCCCCCCGGGATGGGCAGGGGTCAGTGCTGGGGATGTTCCATCCCATCCCATTCTCTTCCAGCTGCTGTGGCCCTGTCCCCACGGTGTCCCCACGGTGTCCCCACGGTGTCCCCACGGTGTCCCCGGTGCCACCACCCCCTCCTGTGACACCACAAGCTGCGTGGGGCGAGGTCCCGGCTCCCCAGAACCTCCCGGGACAGGAACCCCAGGGAGGGAATCCCCATCCCCAGAGCTCCCGTGGCTCTGCCACGCTCCAAGGAGGTGTCACTGTCCCCAGGGGCGAGGGGACAAGGCCACCGCGCCAGAGTGACACCCAGCGCTGGGGGACAACCGGCTGCGGCTTCAGCCAGGACGGGTTTGTGACTCTCAGCACGAAGTCGTGTCCCTGTCCCCTGTCCCCACGGGCTGTGACAAGAGCCCCTCGTGCGCCTCAACAGCCGCGTCCCTTTGTCCCCAACCCCCCCGGGCTCAGCCGAAGCCGAGGAGGCACCAAGAAAGAGAGAACCCAGCCCCAAAAATCATCACGCTGGGGGTGTCCCCGGCTCAGGCCGTGCCCGAGGGCGCTGCCGGGGCCGCGGGCAGCCCCGGGACGGCTCTAGGGGTGGAGTACCTGCTGCTGGCCCTGGATCCGCATGTACTCCATGCGCTGCTTGATGTGCTTGCCCTTGTCGGGGCTGCCCTGCTGGCCCTGCTTCAGCCGCGACGCCGGGTTCACCACCTTCATGGCCGGGATGGAGACGCCACCGCTCTGCCGGGACACAAAATCCAGGGGAAAAGGGTTAAAAGCCTTTAATCCTTTAATCCTGCTGGAGCCGGCAGCGCTGGATGCCTGGGGCTGAGCCACCCCTGCCGGCACAGCCCGTGCTGGCGAGGATGAGGAGGATGAGGCTCCCCCGTGTGAGCTCCAAACCCCGCCGGGACTTACCGGGAGCCACCCGAGAGGGGGTTTAGGGCAGACACGGCAAAAACCGGGACACCAAGGGCGGGACAGGACACCCGAGAGAGAGGGAAAGAGGCGGCGGCAGGCAGAAGCAGATTCCAGGTGGGAACGGCGGCAGTGGGAATACAGAGGAGTTTATTTACGGCTGTGCACAGGAGCGGATACAGAGAATCGCCAGAGCACCCCCGCGTGTCCCCTCCCGTGCCAGGGACACCCCAGGTCCCCTCCCGGTGGCCTCGTGCCTGTCCTGTTCCAGTGGGGACATCCCAGGTTGGGAAATCCATGGCTCGGGTGAACCCCTGGGATCCTCAGTGGTCCCCACAGGTGGGACACGGGGGATTCCCACACCCCACAGCACGAGGGAATCAAAAAATCATGGAAAATTCCTCAGCTGGGAGGGTGGAGGATCATCAGAGCCCAAATCCCAGCCCTGGAGAATCCCACATGCGCCACAGCATCCCCGGAATTCCTGGCGCTGGGAATCTTCCAGAATCCTCTGGAGGTGACAGCAGCCCTGCCCTGCCCCGCTCTGCTTTAGGACTGACCCATCACAGCCTCTCCTGCCTAACCCTGAGCCTGGCTTTGCCCCAGCCCCAAATCCATCCCCGCAGCTCCGCTTCCCATTTTCCAGGGAAAAAACATCTGGAAAAATTGCAGCTGCACCCCCGTTCACCCAGCGAGAGCCCCCCGAGGAGCGGGAGAACGGCTCCAAATGGAAAAGGAGATTTATTCCCCGGCGCTGGCTGTTAATAAAGGAGCAGGTTGACGTTGCAGAGGAGCTCAGGGCATTTTTCCCCTCCCTGTTTTTCCCAGATATTCAGCTGGATTGCAGCGGAAAGCAATTTGGGATGGCTTCAGGGAGCTCACGCTGTGGTTTAATTAGGAGAAACATCTGCTGGGTTCCGGCTGCCGCTCATTAGGAGAGGGGTTTTTATGCAAAATGGTGAAATTGAGAGCGGTGCTTCGGCATCCGGAGCGCCCAGCCCTGGCCAATCCTGTGGGATGTCCATGGACCCCGTGGGATGCTCATGGATCCAGTGGGATGACCCTTTGGGATGCTCAAGGACCCCTTGGGATGATCTTGGACCTCTTGGGATGATCTTGGACCCCTTGGGATGCTCAAGGACCCCTTGGGATGCTCATGGACCCCTTGGGATACCCTTGGACCCCTTGAGATGCTCATGGACCCCTTGGGATGCTCAAAGGACCCCTTGGGATGCTCAAGGACCCCTTGGGATACCCTTGGACCTCTTGGGATGCTCAAGGACCCCGTGGGATGCTCTTGGACCCCTTGGGATGCTCTTGGACCCCTTGGGATGCCCATCCTGGACCTGGTGCTCCAAAACCCTTCCAGGGCGGAAGAATCCACCTCATCCAGGGTCTAATTCCAGGACGGGATCAGCCAGCACCACCCGGCCCCGCCTCCCTTCCCGCTGCCAGCTCCTGCCTCGCTCATTCCTGCCCTTCCCAAACCCCTCCAAGTGCCAGCGAGAAGAGGAAGATTCGCTCTCCGCCTCGGCCCTGCCTGGAGGAGGAGTCACAGAGAGGGAGCAGGCGCAGGAAGAGACATCAGAGTGAATCCAGGGCAGAGCAGGGCACGGGGGAGAAGAGAAAATGAACCTGGCGAGTGCCGGGGGGCAGCTGCGGCTTGGGGAGCAGCGCTGGCTTGGTCCTGCTCGGACTCTTGGCAGTGCCATCCTTGGCCTGGCTGAGGTCCAGCGCGGTGTCACCGTCGCAGCCTCCGAGCCCGAGGTCCCCCAGGCTCTTCCCGGCCTCCTCGGATCCCAGCGCGTCCTTGGGGAACGTCAGTTCCACGGCGGGATGGCTGCTGATCTCGCTGATGGTCATTTCCAGCTCGCGGATGGTTTCCTCCAGGCTGTCCAGTCTCTGGTAGGTGTCCTCATAAATCTCCTTTTTGCCCGGGCCCGGGGGGAGCCCGGGGGACAAGCGGCCTCTGCAGAGCCCCTCCGCCTCTTTCCCCCCCGTTCCGGGGTCGCCCCCCGCAGCCGGAGCCCCTCCATCCCATCCCGGAGCTGCCGTGGAGTGGCTGGAGGGGGCAGGAATCTGCTCCAGGGGCTGCTCCTGCCGGGAATGTCCCTCTGGATCCCTGCCCGCGGGAATCCCGGGATGTGGCAGCGGGCTCTCCTCTCTCCACGCGGCTTTGGGAGCCCCGCAGGAGCGTCCAGGAGCGAGCCCGCCTCGTCTTTGGGGATCCCCATCGGGAATTTGGGGAATGATCCCGGTACCGATGGAGGGGAGCGCGGCCTCCGCAGCTCCGCCACCTTCCCCGCGGCTCCGAGGAGCCCCGCGACTTTGGGGACAAATCTTGTCGCCTCCTCCTGGCCTGCTGGCAGCGTCCAGAGCCGCGTCCCCTCCTTGTCCCCCCATTTTATCCCTCGAGAAAGGCGCGGCCGCCAAAGGAAACTCCCGGGAGGTGCTGCCGGGGGCCGGCGGGGCTGGAGGGCGTTCCTGTGCCAGCGGGGACTTTGGGGAGCTGCCAGGAGCCACCGCAAGGCCCCTCCTTGTCCCCTCGGGTGGCAGCCGCGCTCCTGCTGCGCTGCCCGGTGCCAGCCACGGCTCCGGCTCGGCTTCGGGGGACGGCGGCTCCGACACCCACTCGGTGAGCACGATCTGGGGCAGGGAGAACGCCCGGCTGGCCGGGGCTGCCAGCGGCTCCTAGGTAGAGAATTCAGACAGGTTAGGGGCCGGGAGGCAGCGGGGTCTGCCTGGGGAGGCACCACGGGGCGCCACAAATGATTGGGGTCCCCCCCCACGGCACGGCCGAGTTCCACAGGAGGGAGTTTGGAGTTTGGGGAGGGAGAGGAGGGGGGTCAGCTCCCTCCTGCCCATGCCGCACATCCCATTGCGAGGGGCAGCGTGAACAGGGAATGGAAGGGAATGTTCAGCTTCCTCCTCCAGCCCTGATATCCCGCCGGGATGCAGAGCATGGACAGGGACTGGACAGGGATGCTCATCTCCCTCCTCCAGCCCTGATATCCCACCGGGATCCAGCGCATGGACAGGGACTGGACAGGGATGCTCATCTCCCTCCTCCAGCCCTGATATCCCGCAGGGATGCAGAGCATGGACAGGGACTGGAAGGGAATGTCCAGCTCCTTCCTCCCACCGGGATCCAGAGCATGGAGAAGGACTGGACAGGGATGTCCAGCTCCCTCCTGTCCAGCCCTGACATCCCACCCGACCCAGAGCACGGACAGGGAACGGAGGGGAAGCTCAGCTCCCTCCTCCAGCCCTGACATCCCACTGGAGCACAAAACCTTGGAGCAGAATCCAAGCCGGTGTTTCTGCGCCTCCCGAACGCCTTTGGAAATCCCGCTGCCACCAGCAGGGATTCCAGCTGGGATTTCTCCGTGCTGGTACAAACTGGGGGCACCGGGGCAGAGCTCCGGCGGGGGCTGAGCCATCCCAGCCGAGCTGCCGAGGGCTGCCCGGCCTTTCACACCCCGAGGGGCCCAAAATCCCCCGGAAAATGCTGCTCTTCCTGCCGCACTTCCCTGCTCCCGTCCCAGGGATCCCTGGGGTGCCTGAGGGAATCTGGGGGTGCGGCTGAGCCCATCCCAGCTCTGGAGCAGAGGGACACAGGGATGATCCAGCCCAGCTGGCCCAGGAGAGGGGGACACCCAGAGGGACCCCTGCAGGGTACCAGACCCTCCCCCAGGAGCTGAACTACCGGGATGAGCCAGAGCTCCCCTCGCGTCTGGCATGGCAGGAGCTCCTGTCCTGCTCTTTGCCCCCTCCTGGCCATTCCCTGCTCCATCCCGTCTTCTCTCCAGGCATTTCCCTCGTTCTCCCCAGCCTGGCCATTCCCTGCTCCATCCCAGCCGCTCTCCAGGCATTTTCCTCCTGCTCTTCCCACCCTGGCTATCCCCTATTTAATCCAGGCCACTCTCCAGGCATTTTCCTCCTATTCTTCCCACCCTGGACATTCCCTGCTCCATCCCAGCCACTCTCCTGGCATTTTCCTCCTGTTTTCTCCACTCTGGCTATCTCTTATTTAATCCAGGCCTCTCTCCAGGCATTTTCCTCCCGTTCTTCCCACCCTGAACATTCCCTGTCCCATCCCAGCCACTCTCCAGCCTCTCTCCACCCCAGAGAGAGCCCAGCGTGGATCTCCGGAGTGCTGCGGTGGGGCCGGACGTGATTCCAGGCAATCCCAAACCACCGGACCGTGCTCCAAACCCCTCCCTTCCCATCCTCCGCATGCACTCGGAGCTCTCCTCCCGTGCCCCGCCCGCCCCCCGGGGCACCCAGCGTGGCGTGAGAGCGGCGGGCGCTGCCCGTGCGGTGCTGGGGGTGCCCGGGAGCCCCCCGGGAGCCCCCCGGGAGCCGCGGCCGCGCGTTAGTGCTGCCTCCGGTGCCGCGTCAGTGCCGTGAGCGAGGCGGTGGGGAGAGAAGCCGTTAATTAGCCGGTTAATTAGCCGGTTAAATCAGAGAGAAGGAGCAGAAGTGAGTTGAGAGGAGGCAGAGGAGGAAGGCGGTGAGAGCGCAGCCCCGTTACCTTCCATCCTTCGGCTGCCAGCGCGGCTCCGTCGGGCCACGGCTCGGAGTGGCCCGGGGCCACGGGCTCGAGGGGGTCACAACGGAGCGTGGGGAGGAAAGGGGAGGCGGAGCTGCGCTGAAACACCTGGGGAGTCAAACACGGCCGTTGGAGGGAGCGTGGGGTCACCTGGGCCTGCAGCGGGGCTCCGAGCGGCCACGGCCTCAGCAGGGCCCGCGGAATGTTGGTGCAGAGGCATCGCTGTGCCCTGGGCTGCTGGCAGGGTCACCTGTCCCCTGGCCAGCAGTGTCACCTGTCCCCGGCTGCTGGCAGGGTCACCTGTCCCCTGGCCAGCAGTGTCACCTGTCCCCTGGCCAGCAGTGCCATCAGTCCCCTGGCCAGCAGTGTCACCGGTCTTCAGCTGGCAGGGTCACCTGTCCTGTGGTCCCCAGTGCCATCAGTCCCCTGGCCACCAGTGTCACCAGTCCCCTGGCTACCATTGTCACTGCTCCTCTGGCCACCAGTGACACCCTTCCCCTGGCCATCAGTGTCACTGGTCCAGTCTGGCAGCATCACTGGTCCAGTTCTCCTGCTTGCAGCATCATCACCTGTGCCACACCTGCACCATCACCTGTGCCCCGTGTCACCACCTGTCCCACACCTGCACGGTGCCCAGTTCTCCTCCCTCCTGGGGGAAAACCATCCAAGGAAAAACCATCCAAGGAAAAACCATCCAAGGAAAAACCATTCCCTCCCCACTGGATCACCTGGGCAGCGCTCAAAACCAGGCAAGCCAGGCTTAGAGCCCAGGCGGGAAGTGCAGAAGGAGCCCCCAGGTGTGCAGCACCTGTCCCCGGCACCGGTGCCACCCGCGGTGCCACCCCAAAACCCAACCCGAGCAGAAGGACGTGACAGTGTCACCTCGGGGGCGGGGAGGGCGGGGGTCCCGCGGGGGTCCCGCGCTCACCTCCAGCTCCGCGATGATCCGATCCTCATCATCATCGTCCTTGATGGCCGAGGCGATGATGGGCGGGGTGGAGGCGGGCCGGACCACCTCGGACACCGTCCGCCTCAGCTTCACCTGCGGCTTCTGCGGCTCCAGCTCCTCCGACTCCGCCTTCTGCCGGGACAGCGGGGCCGTGAGGACCGGGGGACAGCGGGGGACAGCGGGGGACAGCGGGGGACAGCGGGGGACAGCGGGGGACAGCGGGGACAGCGGGTGACAGCGGGGGACAGCGGGGGACAGCGGGGGACAGCGGGGACAGCGAGGACAGCGGGGGGCAGCGAGGACAGCGGTGACAGCGGGGACAGTGGCGGAAAGCGGGGGCAGCGGGGACAGCGGGGGACAGCGGGGCCAGCGAGGACAGCGGGGGACAGCGGGGACAGCGGGGGACAGTGGGGGACGGGGGGGACGGCGGGGACAGCGGGGACAGGGGGGACAGTGGGGGACAGCGGGGACAGCGGGGACAGCGGGGGACAGCGGGGACAGCGGGGACAGCGGGGGACAGCGGGGGGCACCGGGGGACAGCGGGGGACAGCAGAGACGCCAGGGGGCAGCGGGGGACACTGAAGGACACCAAAGGACACATGGGGACACCAAGGGACACTGAAGGACACCGGGGTACACCGAGGGACACCGGGAGACACCGGGGGACACCGGAGGACACTGAAGAACACCGAAGGACACCGGGGGGACACCGAGGGACACCGGGGAACAGCAGGGGACACCAAAGAACACCAAGGGACACCGGGAGACACCGGGGGGACACCGAGGGACACCGAGGGACACCACATCGCTCTGTCCAGCCCAGCGGCCATCCCTACCTTCATAAAGCCAGGCTCCTTCTTGCTGGTGACAATGACCTCGCCGCTGCGGGTCGTGGTCAGCCCGTGCGAGGAGGGGAAGCTCCGGCGGGGCGGCGGAGGCGGCGGGGACTTGGAGGGTTTCTCGGTGCGGTACCGCGGCACCGTCAGCTCGTCTGGGCACAAAGGGGGCCGTGAGGGCCCTGCCCCTCCCATCCAACCCCCCCCCGACTCGGGGACACCCCCAGCGTCCCCTCCCTGCCCAGCCCGTACCTGAGCCCCGGCGGCCGTTGGGGTCCCCTTTGCCCCCCGATTTGGGGGCGTGCTGTGCCTTGGAGGGTTTGTGCTCGGGCGTGGAGGCAGCGCTGCCGCTGCCCGGGGTTTGTTTGTGCTTGGCGGCGAATTCCAGGTCGGGGATGGCCTTCATGAGCTCGGCCTGGGTCTCCTCCAGGAGCCGGTTGATGTCCTTGGCGCTGTACTGGGTGAGCGCCGCCCGCTTCTCCTCCCAGTCGCGCTCGGCCGCCTGCGGACACAGAGCCCGCTCCAGCCCCGTCCCTGGCGGGCAGGACGTGACCCACAGCCCTGGGACACCCCCAAACCCGCTGGGAAGGGTTGGGGGGTGGCGGACAGCACATTTTTACCCCCATCCCCACATAATTTCCCCAAATTTCCCCACCCTCCCACGCGGCAGAGGCGCTCCCGGCGCTCCCACGCGAGGAGGAGCGTGATGGGCGCCGCTCCCTTTGCCATTTTCACCTTCCGGAGGATTCCCCCCAAAAACCGAGCACTCCCCGGGCCGTGCCGGGCTCTCACCTCCACCGACACCGCTTTGTCCACGCTTTTCTTGCTGGGGGTCTCGGGCCCCGTTTGGGTCTTGGCGGGCACCATCTCCGGGGCTCGGGAGGGGTTATTGCTCTTGCCGGGGTGGCTCTGGGGCTGCGGGGGGCTGTGCCCGAAGCCGGGCACCCCCAGGGGGTCGGGGGCGGCCGTCAGGTGGTGCAGGCTCACAGGAGGGCTGGTGGGCATCTCCAGCTCCAGCCCTTTGCTGAAATCCGTCTCCGGGGCCACCTTCTTGGGCGACTGGCTCAGGCTGCTCGGGGAGCTCCACACGCCCTCCTCCACTTGCCTGGGAGGGAGCGGAGACACTGAGGGAGGGGCGCAAAATCCCGGTTTCCCCAAATCTGAGGTGCTCCGAGCATCCCGGGTTCAAAGGGAAATCCAGGAAACCTTGGAGCATCCCAGTGCAAACGCACAAATCCAGGAAATCCTGAAGAAAGGGGTTGGGATTGGTGAGGTTTGTGGGACGAGCTCTGCCTGCCCACGCTGATGGCAGGAAATGGGATCCGTCCAAACCCTTTCCCTTCCCGGCTGGAAGTGCCCTTGGGATTGGGGAATTTGTAGGGATGAGGATGACAGGCTCTGCGTGATCCCGCGGGTTGGTTTCCCTGGAAAAACCGAGCTGGAATTGAGCGATCCCAATCCCCCGGCAGGGCTGGGAGCATCCCCAGAGGTTTCCTAGTGGGACGGGGCAGGTAAAATCCACCCGGCAGCGGCTCCGGGAGAGGATTTTCCTCTGGGAGAGGATTTTCCCCTGGCAGAACAACTCCCTGTTCCTGGGGAAAGAGGTTTCTGCTGATTCCAGAGGCTGTGTCTCCAGGCCGGTGTAAAATCCCGTTTTTTTTCCATGGAAAAATGAGGTTTGTGTCAAAAGAGAGGGTCCCACCCACACCTGGGAAGGACTGAGGTTGTTTTGGGGACTTTTAGGGGTGCCAAAGCCGATTTTGGGGTGATTTCAGGGGAAATTTTGGGGGTGCCAAAGCTGATTTTGGAATGATTTCCAGGTGATCTGGGCTTTTTTTTGGGGGGCAGTTCGAGACCGCTTTAGAGGATGATTTTAGGGGTGATCTTGGAACCATTTTGGGTTATTTCGGGGTTTTGGGGGGGGGGCAATTCTATGCTGCTTGAGAGGGTGATTTTAGGGGTGATCTTGGAATGATTTGGGTTATTTCGGGGTTTTTGGGGTACAATTCTAGATTGCTTTCGGCCGTGATTTTAGGGACGATTTTGGAATGATTTCAGGTGATTTGGGGTTTTTTTTGGGGGGCAATTCTGGACTGCTTTAGGGGTCGATTTTAGGGACGATTTTTTGGGTGCGGAAGCCGATTTGGGGTTGATTGGGGGTGATTCGGGGGGGCTCACCTGCGGATCTGGGCCAGGGTGTCGGTGACGGTCTTGCAGCGCTTGAGGAGCCCGTCCAGGCGGTTGGGCTCCTCCTTGAGGAACTTGACGGCCTCCACCTCCACCCGCAGCACCACCCGCATCTTGCTCTGCAGGCCGGGGAACTGGGCTGCCAGGGGACACCGGTGTCACCTCCTGGCACTGCCGGTGTCACCGCCTGGCACTGCCAGGGCAGCCGCGCCTGCCTGAGCCTCGTGCCAGGGGACTCCCGCCAGGTGGATCCAGGGAAACTCTGGATTTCAGGGTCCCTTCCCTTCTCCAGCCGCTGGAGGAGTTCCCTGGGCGGGTGTGAGCACCGGGAGAGGCGCTGGGGGGAACCAGGGGGTGCTCCCCGCAAATCCAGGGGTGCAAAACCCTCAAATCCAAGGGCAGGGAAATCCTGGAGCATCCCAGGTGCAAATCCAGGGAATCCTGGAGCATCCCAGGTGCAAATCCAGGAAATCCTGGAGCATCCCAGGTGCAAATCCAGGGAATCCTGGAGCATCCCAGGTGCAAATCCAGGAAATCCTGGAGCATCCCGAGTGCAAGCACACAAATCCAAGGGCAGGGAAAACCTGGAGCATCCCAGGTGCAAATCCAGGAAATCCTGGAGCATCCCAGGTGCAAATCCAGGGAATCCTGGAGCATCCCGAGTGCAAGCACACAAATCCAAAGGCAGGGAAAACCTGGAGCATCCCTGGTGCAAATCCAGGAAATCCTGGAGCATCCCGGTGCAAACACAAATCCAGGAAATCCTGGAGCATCCCGGGTGCCAATACCCAAATCCAGGGACAACAAAAAACCTGGAGAATTCCTGATGCAAACACAAATCCGGGACATCCTGGAGCATCCCAGGTGCAAATCCAGGACATCCTGGAGCATCCCAGGCAGGGATGGAGCAGGAAAATGCCGGAAGGCTCCGTCTCCCCCCCCACCAAAGCCCCCTCCTCACCTTTCAGGTCCGTCAGGGTCTCCCCCAGCTGCTTGAGCACCACGGCCTTTTCCTCCAGCTCCTGCACCGGGATCAGCCGGTGGTTGTGCGCCAGATCCTTCTGGATCTTCTCCACGGACTTCTCCAGGTCACTGGGAGGGCAGGGGGGTCACTGGGGGTCACTGGGGGGGCACTGGGGGATCACTGGGGGTCACTGGGGGTCACTGGGGGGGCACTGCGGTGTCAGGAGGGTGGGGAACCCCGAGGGTGGCAGGTGCCCAGCAGGAGAGGGGAACTCCGGGCTGGGGACCCCTCCTCACTCGGGGACGTGGCCACTGTGTGGGGACCCCCCTCATTTGGGGACGTGGTCACTGCAGGAACCCCTCCTTATTCAGGGACACTGCAGGGGGACCCTCCCCACTCAGGGACGTGGCCATTGAGTGGGGACCCCCCTCATTCAGGGACCCCCCTTATTTGGGGATGTGGTCACTGCAGGGACCCCCCCCTTGTTCAGGGGCAAGCCCCAGCCCGGGGAGTCTCTGAACCCCTTCCCGGGGAAGCTCCGTGCCCCTTCCCAGGGAGGCTCCGAGCCCCTTCCCGGGGAAGCTCCGTGCCCCCGCCCGGGGGAACTCCGCACCCCTGCCCAGCCAGGGAAAGCTCCGTGTCCCTTCCCGGGGAGGGTCCGCACCCCTGCCCAGCCCGGGGAAGCTCCGAGCCCCTTCCCGGGGAAGCTCCGTGCCCCCGCCCGGGGAAGCTCCGAGCCCCTGCCCAGCCCGGGGAAGCTCCGAGCCCCTTCCCGGGGAAGCTCCGCACCCCTGCCCAGCCCGGGGAAGCTCCGTGCCCCGCCCGGGGAGGCTCCGCGGCCCTGCCCGGCCCCTGCCCGGGCTCACTTGAGCTGCTGTGTGATCAGCTCCTCCTCGTTGAGGTAGCGGAGCCTCTCCTCCTCCACCAAGGTGCGCTGGCGCTGCAGAGGGTCCTCGTGCTTGCGCATCGTGTCCGTCACCCGCACGCTGATCTCCGTCTCCGTCCGCCGCAGCAGCGTCTTCACCGTCTCCTGGTTCTGCAGCTGCGGGGAGGAGGAGGGGGGGGTCAGGCTGGGAGAGACCCCCCCAAGATGGGAAATGGGGAATGGGGAATGGGGAATGGGAAAGGGGGAATGGGAAAGGGGGAATGGGAAATGGGGAATGGGGAATGGGGAATGGGAAATGGGAAATGGGGAATGGGGAATGGGGAATGGGGAATGGGGAATGGGGAATGGGAAATGGGGAATGGGAAATGGGGAAGGGGGAATGGGGAATGGGGAATGGGGAATGGGAAATGGGGAATGGGGAATGGGAAAGGGGGAATGGGAAATGGGGAATGGGGAATGGGGAATGGGAAAGGGGGAATGGGAAATGGGGAATGGGGAATGGGAAATGGGAAATGGGGAATGGGAAATGGGAAAGGGGGAATGGGAAATGGGGAAAGGGGAAGGGGGAATGGGGAATGGGGAATGGGGAATGGGGAATGGGGAATGGGGAATGGGGAATGGGGAATGGGAAATGGGGAATGGGGAATGGGGAATGGGAAAGGGGGAATGGGAAATGGGGAATGGGGAATGGGGAATGGGAAATGGGAAATGGGGAATGGGAAATGGGAAAGGGGGAATGGGAAATGGGGAATGGGAAATGGGGAATGGGGAATGGGGAATGGGAAATGGGAAATGGGAAAGGTAGCAGCCCTGAGTTGGGCGAGGGGAGGGATCCCTGGGGTTGCAATGAGGAGGGATCCGCGGGCTCAGTGTGGGGAAGGAGCCCTGAGCTTGGATTTGGGAAGGATCCCTGAGTTTGGATTCCAGGAAGATCCCTGAGCTCAGATTTGGGAAGGATCCCCGAGCTCAGTGTGGGGAGGGATCCCTGCGATTGGAGTGGAGAAGGATCCCGGAGCTCGGATTTGGGAAGGATCCCGGAGCTCGGATTTGGGAAGGATCCCTGGGCTTGGATTTGGGAAGGATCCCTGGGCTTGGATTCAGGGAAGGTTCCCTGAGCTCGGATCCAAGCGGGACCCCCGAGCTCGGATTTGGGAAGAACCCCCGAGCCCGGATCCAGGCAGGACCCCCGATCTCAGCTCCGGGCAGGCCCCCCGAGCTCTCCCCACCTCTCCCACCACTCCCCCCGCTTACCCCGCCAGGAGCCGCTCCCAGCCGGGCTGTCTCTCACCTGCAGTTTCCGCAGCTGCTGCAGCTGGTTGCGGAGCTCGCTGGCGTTCTGCTGCAGGTCGTGCAGGTGCAGCTGCATGTGCAGCCGGGTGACGGCCGTGGGCTGTCCCGCGGGGGTGCTGCTGGCCGAGGGCGGCGGTGGCGCTGGCACCGGGGTCCCCATCCCGCTGCGGCTCGTGGCTGCCCGGGGACAAGCGGAGGATGCTGAGGGCGATGCCGGAGCCAGGGTTTGGGGTTTGGTGATTATTTCTTTTATTTCCCCCTCAATCTTTCAGCTCTGGTGGTTTCTGAAGTTTTGCCATCCGGGCTGAGCCCGCCCTGCTCGGTCTGAGCCCAGGACAGGATGGGAGGGTCCCACTGCTTGGTGGGGACCCCTTAAAGCTTTTTTAAATAGGTTTTCTATTGTATTTTTTATATTTTATATTTTATATTTTAAATTTCATACTTTATTTTTTATATTTTATATTTTATATTTTATATTTTATATTTTATATTTTATATTTATATTCTATATTTATATTCTATATTTATATTCTATATATATATTTTATATTTATATTCTATGTTTCTTTTCTATATTTCTATTCTATATTTCTATTTTATACTTCATATTTTTATTTTATATTTTTATTTTATATTTCTATTTTATACTTCATATCTATATTTTATATTATATATTTCTATTCTATATTTCTATTTTATATTTCTATTTTATATACCTTATATTTATACTTATATTTTAATATATATTATATATATTATATTTATATATAATATATATTAAATATTCATATATATAAGTATATGAATATATTTATATATAGAACTAGAAATATATTTATTTATAGAAATATATAAATATATTTATATAAATTAATAATTATAGAATGTATATTTGTGTTTATAAACTATAAATATATAATAAATATTTAATTATATAGAGATATATAATAATGTGTAATAATAAATTAAATATATAGATATATGTAATATATTTCTATTATATTTTATATATTTATATTTCAATATATTAATAATAAATTTTAATAAAATTATATACTATATATTATGTAATATATAATATATATTCTTAATTGATAATATATAATATATAATATATAATATATAATAGATAATAGATAATAGATAATAGATAATAGATAATAGATAATAGATAATGTATAATAGATAATAGATAAAAGATAATAGATAAAAGATAATAGATAAAAGATAATAGATAATAGATAATAATAGATAATATTATATATCTTCTATTCTATTAAATATAAAGCATATTTTTATATTTATGCAATATTTATATTTTTTATTAGTATAAAAAGAGCATTTATAAATACATTCTACATAAAAAGTCTATTTGTAAAAAAGAGCAGCTTTCCTATTTTTCATGTCTTGTACTGCTTTAGGGAATAACTCTAAAACTTCTCAGCTTCTGCTCTCCCGTTTTATTCAGACCAAACAATTCCTCTCTGGGCTCCAAGCTCAAGGACACCTCAGTGCCTCAGGAAAAACATAAACAGAAATTAATTGGGAGGGGATTAATTGGGGGTAAATGACTTCATTACCTGGAGCTGTAATTGGAGCATTAAGTCCTGATTTGTAAACGAACCAAACTTTTAATTGTCTGAAAAACTGAAAATCCGAACCCTGCCCATGGCCCAGCCCTGGGGAGGCTCCGTCTGCCCCGAATGCACCTGGAGGCCCTCGTTAAATACAAGATTTTTATTCTCTTAATTCTGTCTGGCCTCTGGTTCTCTGTCAGCCCCAAAAAACGCCTGGGGGTGTCCTGCACAGCCCACCCCGGGTCACCCCAGGGTCGGGGGGGTCCTGCAGAGCCCACCCCGGGTCACCCCTGGTTAAGGGGTCCTGCAGAGCCCACCCCGGGTCACCCCAGGGTCGGGGGGGTCTCTGCAGAGCCCACCCCGGGTCACTCCTGGTTAAGGGGTTCTGCAGAGCCCACCCCGGGTCATTCCTGCATCGGGGGTCTCTGCAGAGCCCACCCCGGGTCATTCCTGCATCGGGGGTCTCTGCAGAGCCCACCCCGGGTCACTCCTGGATCAGGGGGGTCCTGCAGGGGTCACTCACACGCTGACGGGGGGGTCCCGCCGTTGGTGGCTTCCGTCTTCTCGCTGCAAGGAGAGGAAGGGCTCAACTCGGGCCGGCCGGGGTCGGGGTCCCCTGGGAGGGGGACAGACCCCCCCAGGAGGGACATCCCGGGGGTCCCACACCTGCCCTCCCTCACCTGGGGGTCTCGGCCTCGGAGCCGCGGAGCAGCGCGCTCTGCACCAGCCCGGTCAGGCTGGCGATCTGCTTCTCCATGGCTTCCATCCGCTCCCTGCGCCGGGAACAGCCGGGGGGGACGGGTCAGGGGCTGGGTCTGCCCCCCCGGGTACCCCCGGGCTGGGTCTGACACCCCCGGGTACCCCCGGGCTGGGTCTGACACCCCCGGGTACCCCCTGGCTGCTTCAGAACCCCATCCCAGCCCCCCCGGGTACCCCCCAGGCTGGATCTGACACCCCCGAGCACCCCCGGCTGGTCCTGCACCCCATCCCTGCCACCCCCGGCTGGTTCTGCACCCCATCCCTGCCCCCCCCGGCGCTTGGGGACACGGCTGTCACCAGCATCTCCCACTCTCCTCGTTCCCTCTCTGCGCTCTCACCCAGCCTCACCCGCTGCCTCATTCCCCATCCCTCCACCTCCACCTCGCTGGGGCCGGGGCAGCGCCTTCCTCTGCTCCTCCTCCTCCTCCTCCTGGCCCTGCAGCTGATCCAAAACCCCCGGCGCAGCCAAGCCCGGACCCCCATCCCTCCTCTCACCTGGTCTCCGTGTCCTTGGCCGGTCCGGGCGATCCGAAGCCCGAGAGCGGCCGCTCTCCGGGGCCGGGGAACAGCTCGGGGGGCCCGGACGAGCTGGGGTTGCGCGCTTTGCCCACGGGGCCGTCCATGAAGACGGAGGAGCAGGAATCCTTGCGGAAGGACTGCCGCACGGGCGAGGAGCGGCTCGGCGGGCCCGAGTAAGGGCTGTGCGGGCTCTGCCCGGGCTCCACCATCTTCTGCGGGGACGAGGGCGGCATTCGGAATCCCAGCCCGGGGCCGTACGTGTCGCTGTAGATGGGCGCGTTGGGCTTGTACAAACTGTCCTCCAGCTCCGTCTGCAGCGCTGCCGCCGAGTAGGTGCTGAGTGACCGCACCGAACCCCGCTTGTAGAGCCCCCCGGAGTAGCCGAACGGGTCCCCCATGCCCGCCAGCGACTGCGTGGAGGTGATGCTGAGCCGCCCTTCGTGCACCATCCCGTAAGGATCGGCGTACAGCCCCTCGTTCTTCACCAGCACCACGTTCTTGCCCGCCAGGTCCTCGTCCGGCTTCACGTCTCGGCGCTCCAGGATGGCGCTGGGGCTGGGGGACACGCCCGGGGCCGGGGGGAGGCTGGACAGGCGCTCGCCGTGGTGCACCGGGCTACCGGCGTACGAGGGCGGGCGACCGCCGCTGTAGGACATGCGGGAGCGGGACGGCGATGAGGACTGCAGCACGGGAGGGGGGGAACCGGAGGCCAGGTGGGAGGCCGGGGAGATGTTGTTGAGCCGGCGGGTGGGAGAGGATTCCCGGGAAGTGTAGACCATCTCCCGCTGCGGGAATAGGGCGGGAGGGTGAGCGCGGAGTGAGCCCTGCCCTGCTCTGCCCTCCGGCGCCTTGGCAAACCCTTCCCTTGGAGGGCGAGGAGGAACGGCTGAGGGAGCTGGGGATGTTTATCCTGGAGGAAAGGAGGCTCAGAGGTGACCTCAGCACTCCACAATTCCCAGAAATGGTTGTGGCCAGGTGGGGTCGGGCTCTTTGTCCAGGAGCAGCTGGCAGAGCGGGAGCGCACAGCCTTAAAATTTAGGCTGGATATCGGGAAAAAGTTTTTTACGGAAAGGGTGAGGAAGTACTGGAATGTTCTGCCCGGGGAGGTGTGGAGTCGGCATCCCTGGGGTGTTTATAAAAGACTGGATGTGCCGTGGTTTAGTTGAGGTGTTAGGGCTGGGATGGACTCGGTCTTAGAGGTCTCTTCCAACCCTGGGATTCTGGGATTTTGGGATTCTGGGATTCGGTGGTTCTGTTATTCTGTGATTCTGTGGATTTGGGTTCTGGGATTCTGTGGTTCTGGGATACTGTGGTTTGGGATTCTGTGGTTCAGTGATTCTGGGATTCTGGGATTCGGTGGTTGTCTTATTCTGGGATTCTGTTATTTTGGGATTCTGGGGTTCTGGGGTTCTGTGATTCCCAGCCAGCAGCGGGGTGATTTATCCCGATGATTGATTTACCCCTATGAATTACCCCCATGATTTAATTCTCTAAACCCCACCTTTTCAACCCCGCTGTCAGCCCCCAACCAGCGCTGGAAGCAGGCAGGATGAATCCCAGCCGCACACCATCCATTCCCAGTTTCTCCCGCTTCCTCTCCTTCCTGCCCCCGCTCCCGCAGGTCCCGCCACCCTCCCGGGCTGTCCCCGTGTCCCCTCTCACCCTCAGGTCGCCGTTGGTGATGTGCGAGGCTGGGAACGAGGCGTAGAGCGGCTCTTTCCGGTAGATTTTAATGATGCTCCTGTCCTGGATGTCCCTGGAAGCGGAGACAGAGCCTGAAAAAACCCATCTCCGCACCCACCACCCCTTTTCCCTTCATCCCACAGATTTCCCGGCTCGGGATGGATTTCCAGGCGGGATTTGAGCTGCTCACCGGACATCCTCCAGCTCGTAGAAGACGTTTCGGGACTCGTCCTTGATGAGGATGGCGGTGTTGGGGGATTTGAGCATGCCCATGGTGAGCTTCTGCGGGAACATGTGGACGATGAGGGCGTGCAGGGTGTCCATGCTGCTGATCTCGTGCGTGATGTGCACCCGCCTGGTCTCGTCCCCGAACTGCAGGAACAGCACCCCTGGCAGCACAGGGAGCACCCCGGAGTCAGGCCTGGCCCTGCCCCTTCTCCAAAGGGGTGACAGGGACGGCCTGGAGGGCTCCGGGGCAGCCAGGAAAAAAAAATGGGGTGGGGGAGGTCTGGCCACCCAGCCTCGTCCTGGTGATGGGGGAAGGTTTTGGGGTCTCCAAAAAAATGGGTTTGAGGAGGTCTGGCCACTCAAACTTGTCCTGGTGATGGTGGAAGGTTTTGGGGTACCCAAAAAAAATGGGTTTGGGGAGGTCTGGCCACTCAAACTTGTCCTGGTGATGGTGGAAGGTTTTGGGGTATCAAAAAAAATGGGTTTGGGGATCTCTCACAACCCAGCCTTGTCCTGGTGAAGGGGGAATGTTTTGGGGTATCCAAAAAAATGGGTTTGGGGAGCTCTGGCTACCCAATTTCACCCTGGTGAAGGTGGAAGGCTCCAGGGCACCCCAAAAAATGGGTTGGGGGAGCTCTCACCACCCAATTTCACCCTGGCGAAGGTGGAAGTTTTTGGGGTACCCAAAAAACATGGACTGGGGGATCTCTCCCCACTCAACCTTGTCCTGGTGAGGGGAGGTGTCCCTAGAGAGCTCCAGGGCACCCAAAAGAACGGGTTTAGGGATCTCTGACCACCCAACCTCATCCTGGTGAAGGTGGAAGGTTCTGGGGCACCCAAAAAAAGGGATTGGGAGATTTCTGGCCACCCAATTTTTCCCTGGTGAATGTGGAAGGTTCTGGGGCATCCAAAAAAATGGTTTGGGGGAGACAACATCCCCCTGGTGAAGGTGGAAGGTTTTGGGGTCCCCAAAAAAATGGGTTGGGGATCTCTGGCCACCCAGTTTCACTCTGGTGAAGGTGGAAGGTTTTGGGGTACCCAAAAAAAATGGAGTTGGGGATCTCTGACCACCCAACCTCGCCCTGCTGAAGGCACCGGGGCCACCCTGAGGTTCCTCCCGCTCCTCCCGGGGCTTTTTGGGTGGCTGGAGGCCAATCCCCCCGTTCTTCCTGCGGAGGTTTTGGTGTCGGGGGTACCTGGGGAGCGCAGCTTGGTCTGGCTGGCGGAGCGGGACAGCGGCAGGCTCTGCCGGAACCGGTTCATCCTGTTGAATCCCAGCGGCAGCTCCGCCTCCGACATCGTCTCCAGGGATTCGGCCGAGGCGAAGGAGAGCTTGGCTTGGTCGGCCAGGCCAGGCTGGGAGCCCTGGGAGTGCCGGGAGCTCCTGGTCTGGAACGGGACAGGGGACAGGGGTGGGTGTCCCAGCAGCCCTGGGTGAGGCTGCTCCCGTTTTTCCTCGGGAATGCGGTGCCGGGATGGAGAGGCTCGTGTGGGAATATCGGGGATTGGGGAATATCGCGGGAGGGATCCACAGAGGTCATCGTGTCCGACCCCTGGTCATGGGACAGCCTCGGAAATCCTGCCCCGTGCCTGAGGGTGGGGCTGAGCCAGGGGATCTGTCCTCATCCAGGGATCCATTCATGTCCGGGGATCCATCCACATCCAGGGATCTCCATCCACATCCGGGGATCTCAATCCACATCCAGGGATCCATTCATGTCCAGGGATCTCCATCCATATCTGGGGATCCATTCATGTTTGGGGATCCATCCATGTCTGGGGATCCATCCACACCCAGGGATCTCCATCCACACCAAGGGATCTCCATCCACATCCAGGGATCTCCATCCACACCCAGGGATCTCCATCCACATCCAGGGATCAATCCACATCCAGGGATCCATCCACACCCAGGGATCCATTCATGTCCAGGGATCCATTCATGTCCAGGGATCTCCATCCACACCCAGGGATCCATCCACACCCAGGGATCCATCCACACCCAGGGATCCATCCACACCAAGGGATCTCCATCCACATCCAGGGATCCATTCATGTCCAGGGATCTCCATCCATATCTGGGGATCCATTCATGTCTGGGGATCCATCCACACCCAGGGATCTCCATCCACACACAGGGATCTCCATCCACATTCAGGGATCCATCCACACCCAGGGATCCATCCACACCCAGGGATCCATCCACACCCAGGGATCTCCATCCACATTCAGGGATCCATCCACATCCAGGGATCCATCCACGTCCAGGGATCCATCCACGTCCAGGGATCCATCCACACCCAGGGATCCATCCACACCCAGGGATCCATTCACGTCCAGGGATCCATTCATGTCCAGGGATCCATCCACATCCCAGGGATCCATCCACATCCCAGGATCCTCCATCCCACACTCCCAGCCGAGCTCAGGCCCTGACGTGTCCCACCCCCCGTGCCAGCTCCATCCTCCTCCACCTCCCGCTCCCAGCACCAACCCCATTCCCAACCCCATCCCTCTCTCCCGCTTCCCGCTCCGGGATGAACTTTCCCAGCGCCATCCCGGTGCCTCTGAGCTCCCGCCCCGGCAAACCCCCGGACCCGAACCCGGCAGGAGCCGCCGGAGCCGGGCTGGAGCGCCGGAATAACCCTGGCAATTCCCAGAGCCCACACATTCCATTCCCGGGAACCGGGAATCACCCGGCTCCTTCTGGAAGCAGCGGGAAGTTCACGGCTCTGGGAGCCGGGAGACAGCGATGCCTTCAAGTTTGGAGAAGGGAGAATTTAATTTTCACGCCACAGACATGGAAAAATGTGGATTTTTTTTTTTTCTTTTTGGCACAAATATCCCCAAATTTGTGGCCGGCGCTGCTGCCTGTCAATAACCCCCGAAAATCCAAGATTTTCCAGACACTTGTTGAATTTTGGCAAATCCAACAGAGGGAACAAACAGCTCCCTGGGCGTGGGAAAGGCGGAGCTGGAAAGGGACAACAGCTCTATTTTAAGATGGGCAAAGAAAAAGGGAAAAAAGGAAAGAAATCAATATGAAATGATAACAGCCATCATCGCCATTTAAACGAGACATTAATTGGAAGATTTAATTAATCCTGCGAGGCGGGGTTTGGGAGGACTTGAAATGTTCTCGCCGTAGTTAATTGCTGGAAAATTGACTGCTGGGCTCGGTTGTTGTTGTTGGAGCACAAAGAGCCCTGGCAGAGCCTCACATCCAGGAAAAAATGCAGGGATGGACTGAAACGTTCCTTGCTCCCATCTCTGGGGCCGTGGGACACAGCCCTGACCCCTCCCCGGGGTGATTTGGGGTGGAGGAGGTGGATTTTGGGGCTCCCCACCATCAAGGCTGTGGTTTCTGGGTACCTCGCTCTGGCTTTGGGGTGATGCTGACCCCAGATCCCAGCTCGGATGGATCCTTAGGGAAGCGCAGGGATGGGATGGGATGGGACTGGCAGCTTGGGATGGGGCCCAGGGCTGCAGCTCAGCCTGGCTCTGCCTTCCTGGATGTTTCCCCTGATCCTGTCCTGTTCCTGTTCTCTGGGAATTCACCCTGCCCTAAATCCATCCCTCCATCCCTGAATCCATCCCTGCATCCCTAAATCCATCCCTAAATCCATCTCTCCATCTCTCCATTCATCCCTGCATCCATCCCTAAATCCATCCCTGCATCCATTCCTCCATCCCTACATCCATCTCTCCTTCCCTAAATCCATCTCTCCATCCCTGCATCCATCCCTGCATCCATCTCTCCATCCCTGAATCCATCCCTGCATCCCTGCATCCATCCCTGTATCCCTAAATCCATCCCTGCATCCCTGAATCCATCCCTGTATCCCTAAATCCATCTCTCCATCCCTAAGTCCATCTCTCCATCCCTGAATCCATCCCTGTATCCCTGAATCCATCTCTCCATCCCTAAGTCCATCTCTCCATCCCTGAATCCATCTCTCCATCCATCCTCGCATCCCCCCTGTCCCCGCCCCCCGTCCCCACCCCCCGGGGGTGACAGGGACACTTTTCCTGTCCCAGGTGAGCCCGACACCCCCTGTCCCTGCCCTGTTCTCATTCTCTGGGATCTCACCCTGCCCTAAATCCATCCCTAAATCCATTCCTGCATCCATCCCTGCATCCCTAAATCCATCCCTGCATCCCTGAATCCATCCCTCCATCCCTGAATCCATCTCTCCATCCCTAAATCCATCTCTCCATCCCTGAATCCATCTCTCCATCCCTAAATCCATCCTTGTATCCCTGAATCCATCTCTCCATCCCTGAATCCATCTCTCCATCCCTGAATCCATCTCTCCATCCCTGAATCCATCTCTCCATCCCTGAATTCATCTCTCCATCCCTGAATCCCTAAATCCATCCCTAAATCCATCTCTCCATCCCTGAATCCATCCTTGTATCCCTGAATCCATCTCTCCATCCCTGAATCCCTAAATCCATCCCTAAATCCATCTCTCCATCCCTGAATCCATCTCTCCATCCCTAAATCCATCTCTCCATCCCTGAATTCATCTCTCCATCCCTGAATCCATCCTTGTATCCCTGAATCCATCTCTCCATCCCTGAATCCATCTCTCCATCCCTGAATTCATCTCTCCATCCCTGTATCCATCCATCCCTGAATCCATCCTTGTATCCCTGAATCCATCTCTCCATCCATCCTCGCATCCCCCCTGTCCCCGCCCCCCCCCCCCCCCCCCCCGGGGGGGGAGGGGCACTTTTCCTGTCCCAGGTGAGCCCGACTCCCCCTGTCCCTGCCCTGTTCTCATTCTCTGGGATCTCACCCTGCCCTAAATCCATCCCTAAATCCATTCCTGCATCCATCCCTGCATCCCTAAATCCATCCCTGCATCCCTGAATCCATCCCTCCATCCCTGAATCCATCTCTCCATCCCTAAATCCATCTCTCCATCCCTGAATCCATCTCTCCATCCCTAAATCCATCCTTGTATCCCTGAATCCATCTCTCCATCCCTGAATCCATCTCTCCATCCCTAAATCCATCTCTCCATCCCTGAATTCATCTCTCCATCCCTGAATCCATCCTTGTATCCCTGAATCCATCTCTCCATCCCTGAATCCATCTCTCCATCCCTGAATTCATCTCTCCATCCCTGAATCCATCCTTGTATCCCTGAATCCATCTCTCCATCCACCCCCGCATCCCCCCTGTCCCCGCCCCCCGTCCCCACCCCCCGGGGGTGACAGGGACACTTTTCCTGTCCCAGGTGAGCCCGACACCCCCTGTCCCTGCCCTGTTCTCATTCTCTGGGATCTCACCCTGCCCTAAATCCATCCCTAAATCCATTCCTGCATCCATCCCTGCATCCCTAAATCCATCCCTGTATCCCTGAATCCATCCCTGTATCCCTGAATCCATCCCTGCATCCCTGAATCCATCTCTCCATCCCTGAATCCATCCCTGCATCCCTGAATCCATCTCTCCATCCCTGAATTCATCTCTCCATCCCTGAATCCATCTCTCCATCCACCCCCGCATCCCCCCTGCCCCCCGTCCCCACCCCCCGGGGGTGACAGGGACACTTTTCCTGTCCCAGGTGAGCCCAGCCCCCGCTGCCCGCGGGCACCGAGGCTCACCCGCTGTGGATAATTTATGGAATCAGTCAAACCACACAAAAAAACCCCCCCAAACCCAGGGAAGATTGAAGTTAATGGGTTTTTAGCCCCGAAGGGACGGTTCTGCCCTGCTGCTCTGCACAATGTGATGTCCCCAAGCCCCAAAGCTGTCACCGGCACCGGGGCACAGCCGGCCCTGACCCCCCTTCCCCAAAATCAGAGCAGCCCTGTGGGCACGGGACCCCCACAATGGGAATGGAACCCCCACAATGGACATGGGACCCCCACAATGGGCATGGGACCCCCAGAAATGATCATGGGACCCCCACAGATGGGCATGAGACCCCCACAATGGGCACGAGACCCCCACAATGGGCATGGGACCCCCACAGATGGGTGCAGGACCCCCAGAAATGATCATGGGACCCCCCAGATGGGGACGGGACCCCTCCAGATGAGTACGAGACCCCCCACAATGGGGACAGAACCCCCACAATGGGCACTGGACCCCCACAATGGGCACGAGACCCCCACAATGGGGACAGAACCCCCGCAGATGGGGACAGGACCCCCAGAAATGGGCACGAGACCCCCACAGATGGGGACAGGACCCCCAGAAATGAGCACAGGACACCCACAAATGGGCACAAGACCCCCAGAAATGATCATGGGACCCCCACATATCCCGGGGTGCTGGAAAGGACAGATCCTGCAGGGGTGGGGGGACACAATTCCCAAATTCCCAGTGTTATTTGGGGGGGGTGGGGTCGATCCTCTTCCAATTCCATGGGCATTCCAGGGGTGGACATGGAATGGGAATTGAGATGCCCGGGGAGGGGACAAAAGCTGCTCAGAGAGGGGACAACAACTGCTCCGACCTCGGCCTCCGGCAGCCCGTTAATTCCCAGGAAAACCGGGTTTTATGGCTCTGCCTGGCTGATGGCTTCTCCCGCTCCAGGATGATGCATTAAAGGACACCTCAACCCCCTCACATCCCTGTCCCTGCCGCCCCTGGGATGTCCCCGCTGTCCCCCAGCCCCTCGGACAGCGCCCACAGCCCGCCCCGAGCAGGGGGGACCTGGCCATGCTCACCCCAAAGCAGCTTCGCCCATCCCTGTGGAATTCCAGATTTTTTTCGGGGGGGGAAAGGTCCCGATCCTGCCTTGAGGGCTCCAGGCAGTGCCAGGATGGATGTCCTGTGTCACCCCTGTCACCCCTGCCACCCCTGCCCCAGCCGGGGCATGCAGGGCACATCTCCTGTGGGGTCAGGATAAACCCGAAACCCCACAAAAACCTTGTGTCCCCCACCCATTTCTCAGCCCTGCCCCTGGAGGGACCCTTTTATCCACACCCCGACCCCTCCCCGGGGGCTTCTCCAGCCCCAAAATTCCCCGTGGAGGCCGAGCTGGTTCCCTGCGGGATCTGAGCCCGCCCCGGTGGCACTGGAGGGGTGGAGGGAGGGGACATGGCCCCCCTGCTCCTGTCCCCGCTCCAGCTGCGAAATGACCCATTTCCCTCGCAGCCAGCCCCAAGCCGGGAATCCTGCAGCTGGATCATGGAATTCCCGGCTGGCCGGAGTGCGAATTCCAGCAGGAATTCCTCGGGGAAGGGAGTGAGGGAGCAACAAAACACGCTCAAGGCCAGGGGGAAGCCGCGCCAGGAAAAAATGTGGAATTCTGGGGCTGAGGGGGTGGGATGGGGGCCGGGAGAGGGGCGCCAAGCTCGGGATGCCCACGGCTCCCCCCGGGATTAAACCTGCTTGGATGGAACCCCCCCCGGGAGCCTCCCGAGCCGAGGGAATCCCGCTGGAGCAAAGCTTGGATCCCTGGCCGTGCCCCCGTGGTGATGGGAAAAGCCGATCCCAAAAAAACCCGTCCAGCACCTCTGGAAAAAGCAGGGGGGAGAATCCCGCATTCCATGAGAGTCAGGAACATCTCCAGCCCCTCTGGAGAAGGCAGGGAGAGGAATCCCGCATTCCAGCAGGGATGGGAGCATCTCCAGACCCTCTGGAAAAGGCAAGGAGAGGAATCCCGCATTCCAGCAGGGATGGGAGCATCTCCAGACCCTCTGGAGAAGGCAGGGAGAGGAATCCCGCATTCCAGCAGGGATGGGAGCATCTCCAGACCCTCTGGAAAAAGCAGTGGGGAGAATCCAGCAGGGTCAGGAGCATCCCCAGCCCCTCTGGAAAAGGCAGGGAGAGGAATCTCGCATTCCAACAGGGTCTCGAGCATCCCCAGCCCCTCTGGAGGAAGAATCCCCGACTCAGGTGGATTTGGGATCATCCCCAGCCCCTCTGGAGGAAGAATCCCAGACTCAGGTGGATTCAGGAGAATTCCCGGCCCCTCTGGAGGAGGCAGCAGCTCCAGGAATGGGAAAAACGGGAAGAATCTCCAACTCCAGCAGGGACAGGAGCATCCCCATCCCTTTCCCCTCTCCCCTGGAGCTTTATTTAGAAGCGGTGGGATGGGGAATAGAGGGAGACTCGGGGGTTTTTTGTCGAAGGTTGGTTTTTTTTGGGTCTTTTGTCTCCCCAGGGCTAAAAAAAAACACAATTAAGGGATTCTTTGAGCTCCTAAAAAAGCCCCGAGGATCCCTCCGCTGGAAATGGAAGCAGCTCCATTATCTCTGCCGGGAGAGAGATAAGGATTCCTCCTTATTCCTGCCTCTCCATCCTCATCCTCATCCTCCACACCCCTCTCCCGAATTCCCCTCCCCAGCTGGGAGGGTGGAATGCTCGGAGGGGAGCAGGGAAGGATCCAAGGACGCAGCAGATTTTTTGGGAAGCCAAAAAAAAAACCCAAAAAACCCAAAAAAAAAAAAAAAAAAGTGAAAGGAGGAGTGGGATCATCCCTCTGGATCGGGAAAAGCTGCTTGGATGGGGAGGGGGAGAGGGAGAGGGGTCGGGAGGGGGACAGAGGTGACAGGAGCAGCCCTGGATGTCCCACGGGTCACTTCAAAGCAGAGAGGAGGGAAAAGAAAATGGAAAAATGCGTGGGGAAGGAATTTTGCCCCTGGATGGAGCAGCTGCTGCCAACAACTCCCGGAGCTGAAGATTTCCACCCCCTGTGTCTGCCGGGGACCCTCGGGGAGGGGACACCGGGTTTGTCCCAGCCCCGCAGGCTCCGAGGGCCGTGCCGGGCCCATCCCAAGGAAAAAACGCGTCCTGCCCGACCCCTCCGTCCATCCCACACCTTCCAGAATATTCCTGGTGACGAGGACAGCAGCAGGAGAAACTCCTTTCCTCTCTGCCACCCACTCGGGGACAATCCCGGGACACACAGAGCTCAAATTCCCACCCCAATCCCGAGCTCCTCGTCCCCTCGGACCCCAAAACCCCCCGAAACAAACCCCAAAAACCGACCTGGGATGGACGAAGCCTCGCTGTCCCCGTGCCACCAGCGGCTCCTGTCCCCGACAGCCACCCCTCCTGTCACCGTCACCGGGAGGAGCCTCCCGGGCTGGGCTGGGCAGCTCCGGGTTGGGGGCTGGGAGCCCCCAGACTCCCCAAAATCCTTCCCCATGGGCACCCGGGGTGCTCCGGAGCGCGGCCGGGCATGGCCCTGGCGGAGCCTGACAGGTCCTGGCAGCTCCTGGCAGCTCCTGCCTGTCCGCACGATGGGGATGAGGGCGAGGGGGCCCCGGAATCCTTGGAAAAACAGCTGGAGCTGCAGCTGGAGCTGGAGCTGGAGCTGCAGCTGGAGCTGGAGCTGGAGCTGGAGCTGGAGCTGGAGCTGGAGCTGGAGCTGGAGCTGGAGCTGGAGCGGCGTCCCCCGTTATTTACCGAGAGCACAAAGCCCCGCTCCGGCCCCTGGCTGGACACGGATCGGGATTAATCCCTGCTAATCCCCCTCTCATGGCTTAATCCCAGCGCCCCCCGCGGATCCCATCTGCTGCCGGGGCCTCGGATGGGGTGGGATCCGTGGGGTGGGGTCTGTGGGGTGGGGTGGGATCCCTGGGATGGGGTGGGATCTGTGGGGTGGGGTGGGATGGGATGGGATCCATAGGACGGGATGGGATCTGTGGGATTGGATCCATGGGATGGGGTGGGATGGGGTGGGATGGGATGGGATGGGATGGGATGGGATCCCTGGGATGGGGTGGGATCTGTGGGGTGGGATGGGATGGGATCCATGGATTGGATTTGTGGGGTGGGGTGGGATGAGATCCATAGGACGGGATGAGATCCATGGATTGGGATGGGATGGGGTGGGATGGGATGGAATGAGATCCATGGGATCCATGGAATCCATGGGATAAGACCATGGAATGGGATGTGATGGGATCTGTGGGATGGGATCTGTGGGATCTGTGGGATCTGTGGGATCTGGAGCTGCTCCAGGAATGGGCTGGGAGCAGAGAAGGAGGTTTGGGAATGGTTCCCGGGTGGATGCTCCCAATTCTGGATCAGCTTTGCAGCTCCCTGTGGCACCCCCTGGCACGGAATTCCTTGGAGAGGCTCTGGGAAGAGCCGTGGGATCGCAGGA